>NC_137230.1:12270792-12870792 GCF_949987685.1 Ammodytes marinus
TTAACAATGCCACATATTCTTTTTCACGTTTCATTGGACTCCTTTACGTGTGAAATTGCGAAGGTCTGCGCTAGCCTGAGCAAACGCGGCGCAGCAGAGGCAGGGGTCATACCGAAGCGCCAGATGTGGGAGGGAGAGCGAGATTAATTGCTACACATTGTTCAATGGGTGTGTACCCACCTTCAGTGAATTAACCGCGCTCAGGGTGTGACTGTTTGAATAACGGGAATTAGGTATGAGGCCTCTCACTCACAGCTGAAGCCAACTGCGGCCATTGCATCCAATTAGCTTATCTGGCCCCCCAAATTCACATGCTTAACTTGCCGTTTGTTAGTGCATGAAGAAAGAAAACAGATTTGTGAAAAAAAAACACACCGTATATAGTTGTTGTTCTCTGGTTTGCTGTGCTGTTCTTATGCAAGCAATAGACCTCTCTAAACTTTTTTTTCCAAATCTAATAGCAAATCTTTTTTCAATTTGATTCTGTAAATGAATCATTGAGGGCCAGCCACTTAGGTTGTAAGTGACATATTCAGATAGACAGTTTTAATGGTGATGACCTGAAAGGTATGCATTAGGTGAAAATGGCAAACCAATTAGAGAGGCCATCAGCGTGAGCCCAGCGTGAATCTAAATGTTGTCCGTCCTGTCTTGTAATACTATCAGATGAGCCTTCACAATGTGGCTGAGAGCAGAGGTAATGCACATTAATGACAGTCGGATGGCAGACATCAGGAGCATATGGTGCTATCTCCTACGGCCATTACCAAGTTCCTACCGTCCCTTCAACCAGATGGAAGGTGACAAAATGATTCAATTCATTTTAAGACAGATAAGGCAATCAATCCTATACTGGGGTAGGTATGATACTGTTTTTACAAATAATGATACTTTATAATGTTTTAACAATTGGTTTAAAGCTATATCGCATAACTTCTGTTGTGTAATTAAAACAACACTGTCGGAGTATCTACATGAGGTAAGCCCTCGGTAATCGCACATGGATCTCATTCCTTCTGCTGACCGTCCAACTTTTTTCTTGGCAGAAGAATCAAAAACAGAAACATTTCTTGGGGCACTTCTTGGAATATTTTTTCCGCCATTGCGCCAGTGTCGGGGGGGCTAACACCGGTTTGTGAACGCGGTCATACTGAGGAATACAGTGAGTGTTTTGTGGAGCTGATAGGCATAATCTACTTGGTGTCAACTCGTTTGGTCGATGGCTTGAAGGTAACCAACATTCATTTATATGAAAACGTTACGCACTATGCCTTTAAATGTAGCGGTATTGTACGACAGTAGTGTATGACAACTTGTTTTTCATTGTATTCCACTCTAGACCTACGGTATCAAGAGTGCCCATGAAGCATCATATTCCTCAGAGGTCTATGATTACTATATCTAAGCAGCTCACAATGACCCTAACCCACGGTGCCAGCATCTTCTGTATCAGAGGAAATAGTAGTGGCACTAGTTTGACATTGGTGCTACCCTAATCACTGGTAAAGTAGTCTCCTGTGTTGAGAAAGCTTCTCCCTGGCCCAGCCCAACTACAGAGCACCTCTTCCCCTCCACCTGCCCCCCTCTCTTGTCTCTCCATTTTTTTGTCCTGGGCAACGGAGGGATGGATGGAGGGATGGAAGGATTGAGGGGGGGTTGACTTGATGGAGAGATGGTGTATGTGTGTGTGTGGAGGGGGGGCACTCTGCTTCCCCTGGGGCTGCCTGCTGGAGCGAGGTGACCCAGCTTGTCGCTCGCTGACCTGTGAGAGGGACATTATGAAGTGTGAGTGGCTGTCATCGCTAACCGCTTGTGACAGCACGGCTCCCGGCGCAGCTGTGCCAGCCTGCCCCAGCCCAGAGAACCCAGGGCCCATGGAGAAAGAGAGAGAGAGAGGGAGGGAGGGAGGGGAGAGGAGGATAGAGAGAGGGCCCAGCTTTGGAGAAAGGCGCTATGGGGGCTGTAAGGGTGGGGTGTTTTCGGAAAAGTGTCTGTGGTGGGAGCAGGGAGGGCAGGGAGCATAGGGGAGAGAAGGGGTGAGGGTGTTTCAGGGCCTTCTATCTTATACCTAGGTGTATTGACTTCTCTATTGATTCCTTAAGGGACACTGGCCCACCGTGTCAAAGTCATCTGCGTTTGGCTCTGAGCTGCACAGTGGGGATGTGAAGGTAGAGGTAAGAGGACCAGCTGTTATCCTCTAAGCCAGCAAGGTTACATACGTATACTGTATGTACTGTATTTGGCACCTATAGGTTGCCAGAAATACCCTTCTAACTTTTTCCCCTCTCAGTCGGGGGTCAGTTTCCTCCTCTTCAAGCATGGGAAAGACACTGTTTCAGACCTTCCTCATGTCCTCACTGGAAGCATTTGACACAATAATACTTGTCAGTCTTTGGCCCTCTCCAACTGTCTCTGATTGAGGCTCTAGAGAAAGGGTCAGAGACCTTTGACAAGCCTTGGCTGGTGTTTTTCACCTTGTTAAACGAATAAGCTTGAACAATGACAAGAGGGAAAATCAAACTGTGTCCATTTTTTAATTTTTTTGTGGCATTTTTATGCTTTATTGATAGTGTAGGGACAGAGGTGAAATGGGGCAGAGAGGGGAGTGACATGCAGAGAACGACCGCGGGCTGGAATCGAACCCGGGTCCGCTGCTGGCCGAGGCCCATGGGGGGGACGCCCTACCAACTGAGCTAAGGGCGCCCCCCCTCTTCTTCCATTTTTAAATGTCTTTCTTTACTTGACCCTTGGAACATCCCTGTAGATCGCGTCTCTGTGGCTGTTGCTGAAGGAGGTAAGCAGCGGAACTGTATTAAAAATATTACCCAAGTAGTATAATTGAAAAGGTGGAGCGTCCATTCCAACATACAAAGGGTAACATTTAGTTTTTCACTTGTAAGTAAAGTCTATCCTAAAAAATAAAGGATTAATTAGAAACTAGTTTTATATCCAAAGATGCAAATAACGTTTATTTGCAACTTCAAAAGTACAATCAAACAAAGTTTGAAATGGTTTAGAATGTTGTGTCTGCTTTAGGCAGACATTGGCTGTGGGGAACCACACGTGATTGGATTCAGACAGACTACACTGATTTTAGAAGACAAGAGGTTATAAAATATTAATGTTCTGTATTGGCTGAGCTATCAGGGATTGAAACAACTGTAAAACAACACACAGCATCTGAACATAAAGGGTATGCCATCCTCACTTAAAGTTAGTTTGAATTACTATGTTCAAAGCAAAGAAAAAAATTAGGCCTTCGAGGTAATTTGTGAGGAAAAAGTTTCACAGCCACAGATGTCTTACATTGTAAATTGCAACAACTCTACTGTATTTCCTGGTGGAATAGCACACACTGTGGTTTCCTTAAACAGGTCTCTCATTCACCTTATCACTGTACAGTGCAATACGAATTTACACATGACCAAACAAAGGTTCGCAGAGCCTGACTCTTTCTTGAAGTGTTCCCAAGCCCCAAATGAGCTCATGTGTCTCGCTTTACTTCCTTTTTGTTTTAATTCTTTGAAACTGCCAGAATGGAAAGATTTGGAGGTCTCATTTATCCATACAATTGAAATCTTGGCATCCTTGGTAACCCCTTTAAGTCCTTTTTACAACTGGTAGTTCACATAAGCTGTTGCTAACCTCTCAATTGTTCCACCTATAGCTGCAGGCTGCAAAGAGGCGACACATATGCAAACAGCAGAGGTGACGTGAAATTGGCCTGGTCGAATAATAGAAGTGGAATAAACTTGTTAGAGGGAGCAAATTATTTTCCCACGACACAAGACATCTTTATCAGGGGGCCAAATTCAGCTCACGTAATAATTCTTATTCACCCAGCCCTGATAGTCTAACTACCAAACTGACAATCCATGTACAGAAGGGTTGGGCAGACGGGTGTGTCCACAACAACTTTTGATAACAAGTGTTGGCTTACTTTGAATAAACAAAGGTAACTTCAAACAATAAAACAAAATGCTGCTCTTTCAACATGAGTTAATATTCATGATTTTAAAATGTCAGGGGTGAAGCTGCAGTGGCCAATCAACTCATTCACACTTTCTTCCTATATTAAAAGTGTGCAAGGGTGTGTGCAACACATCAGGGCAATGCTTCTAAGTACCTGTGACAAAATTGAATTGAATTCACTTATACCCAGGGGGCAAAACCTACTTCTTTTGGAAAACAGACATCAGCTGTTGTAAAAGGTTGTTCACCAGAAATGATATCTAGGACCTTCAAGGATCACAACCTGTGTGGACAACCTGGTCAACTGCCTGCCTTTTTAACGTAAAGGTATCATCATGAAACTTGAAACATGAAACTCAAATTAAAACAATGATTTTTTTGTATTTAAGTTTTTTTCTCCAAAGTGTTTGAATATGCAAATTGAGCATATTTCACAAATTATGCACACATTTGCATATTTTCAAAAACCAAAAATCTACATATTGGATAAAGCCAGAGTTAAAATCTTTGTTATGCTTAAAAACATTGTGAAAAAAATGACCAGAGAAAATCTAGTGTTGCAGGTGCAGAAAAACTAACTTGTACCCCTCCATTTGTAAAAGATTTCTCTCTTTTTTCACTTTCACACCATCTTTGTGTCCTTTGCATTCAACCCCTCCTTTCCTCTCCCAGTATGTTTGTATCAAGGCTTAAATCCTATTGCCACTTTACTGTGCACCTCTCTCTCTCTATCTCTCTCCTGCTCTCTCTCTATCTCTCTCTCTCTCTGCTGTATATCCCTCTATCACGGCTGACCTGTGTCCTCTCTCTGCAGGGCCTCTCCTGGTAGCGCCCAGCTGGCGCACTGCGACTGGGCTGGGCAGAGGCAGGAGGCAGTGCCAGCTCTACTGGTGCAGAAAGGGGCACACCAGGCACACAGGCCCAGTGTCAGCGGCAGCAGCAGCAGCAGCATGCTATCCCCCCGGCTTCACGACACACACACACACACACACACACACACACACACACACACACACACACACACACACACACACACACACACACACACACACACACACACACACACACACACACATATGTCCTCGTATAACCATGCTGTAACCCCTACGCATGCACACACCAGCATCAGCGGACCAATGCCAAATAGGTTTGGTCCGACTGGGACCTAGTTAACTGGGACAAAACATTTGTATACACACCACTAGACTAGTGCAAACAGGTGAGTCACACACACATTTGCGTGGCGGGAGATGTAGAGACAGTACCATATTCACATAAGCATAACTTGTCTTTGGTGCTGTTTTGACTGCAGAAGTGATTAGTTTGACCATCCTGATCTGATTTGAGGCCTGTTATCCCCTGAAGGAGTCTGGACCAAGCATGTAATAGAGCACGTATTGAATGGCACGCATGTTATTGGCTCATATTTTGTCCTAGGGGTGGACCAGTGTTGGGAATAACGCCGTTTAAAATAACGGCGTTAGGTAACGCCGTTCTTTTTTCAGTAACGGGGTAATCTAACTAATTACTTTTTCCGTCGTTACAACGCCGTTATCGTTACTGAACGTTAAATGCGGTGCGTTACTATGAATTGATTGAATAAACTGTGTAATCCGAACGCACCCCTGGCTCCATACTACACAAACTGCTAGTGAGGAGACCGGTGTGTTTTATTCAGTGTGGATGACATTATAACTGTCAGTTAGCGCCGTCACGTCAGTCAGCCGGAGCGCCTGTTAAGTGAAGTTTCTTTTTCTTTCTCTCTCTGTTGTGTGAGCTTGCACGTTGCCGCACTAACCACCTATCAATCCACGGTTGAAACGTGCTCTCCCTGAGTTTGTTTGCATCGCCCTTGTGAGTAAGTGCATGGAGTTTCCCGATCTCTATAAATTGTAATTTATGCACGTTATTAAACGGCCGCGATTCGCCGGTTGCATCAGCTGTTTAGCGTGTCATCACGAGCCGAATATTGCTATTGTTCTTTTCCTGGGATCTGTATGCTGCTGTGCATGTTAAAGAAGGAAATAAACAGGATAAATCCTCTCCTCCTCTCATCGTCTCATGCTTCATAGTCTGACGTTTTTGGCTGTTTTAGCCGACACCCCTGAAGTGAATCCAGTGATATTAGCAGATCAGCACGGTACATACAGCAGTTTCCTCTACTACTTTTGTTGAGAACAAAATAGGCCTACTTGAAGTGCAGGATAGGCCTAAACCTCTTGCTGTCTGTTGATGTGCAATACATATTGAAGGTTATGTAGCCTACAAGTAGGCCTACCTGTCTGTTCTACTCATTTCAACTGACTTGTGAAAACTGCTCAGAAAAATCCAAATTGACAACTTTTTTTTTTTTTTTTTTTACACTAGGCTAACGCAAATAGTTACTTTCCCTGGTAACTAATTACTTCTATTGTAAAGTAATTCAGTTACTAACTCAGTTACTTTTTGGAACAAGTAGTGAGTAACTATAACTAATTACTTTTTCAAAGTAACGTTCCCAACACTGGGGTGGACACACTTGAAGGTCGTTGTAATTAAGAAGAGGGAGACAGGGCCTCTTAGATGCCTGTAGTTACCCCTTCATGTCTTCTGCCCTGGGTATTTCTGTGCGTTCTCTGCCTACTAACTTGCCCTTCCTTTAGCAGTGACTTTATTAATCCAAGTAAAACCCCTGATGCCCCAAGATCAGGCCTACCGTAATTAAGAACAGCAGGGCATGTTGCACTCTGACTTGCTTCATTTTGAAACTGGCCAACTCAGGTGGCCGGGATTGAAATGTCAAGAGAATATGTATGAACTAATGCAACGATATTGTGATACCTACGTGACATCAAGTTCAATTGCATTCATGGTGTAACTTATTCTAACTCAGACTTCTCACATGGGAATTGTTTTGTCCCTGAACAGAAAAAAGACACTGGCTGATTTGCATACTCTTTGATGATCAGAGTCTTGAGTATTCAGCCACACTTCCTTATACGTACGTGTTTGTGTCACTGTGTGTGTGTTTGTGTGCATGTGTGTGTTTTCTGACCTCTTTCACACAGAGAGGCCCCCAATTGTGCTCCAGTAGCCAGCCGAGCTCAGTGAAGCAGAGCCTATATGCTCACTGGCATTTCACACACCCAAACAAGTGCATGTAAACACACATGAATATCATTTATCCAGCTGGGGTCCCAATGCGACACACACACACACACACATATACACACACACACACACACACACACACACACACACACACACACACACACACACACACACACACACACACACACACACACACACACACACACACACACACACACACACTTATGCACACAGTCGTCAGCTTCGATATGGAAATAATGGCTAGGGTCTTATCCCCTAATGCACACCTCTGAGAACCCCTCAGCCATATCTCCCCTGTGTTACCAGTCCCATGCAACTCTTGCTCACCCTATTGCCATCGCCCGTGATTTGAGGCACACTTCCGCCCTTAAAAGTTGTACGCCACTATACCTTCGATAATCAAGATAGCAACTAATTGAGCTCACCCAAGCAGAAGATGCTCTCGCCTTTTCTTCGCACACACACACACACACACACACACACACACACGCACACACACACCCCCCCCCCACACACACACACACACACACACACACACACACACACACACACACGCACACACACACACACCCTTTTTTTTCAGGAGATGGGGACCTATACTGTTTCAGCTCATCCATCTGTGAGATTCTCCTCTCCCCTTCTCCAGTCCTGCCATCATCTCACTAATGGTGTTTCTATCTCTTCTCCATAGGAGGTAAATGAAGCTTTTAAGCAGGGCGGAGAGGAGAGAGAGAGGGGGGGGCACTGAAAAGATTAATTGACTTTCCGCAGAGATTCACTTATCCTCCCCACGGCACCTTTTGACTCATGAGTGTATTTGTGTTTGGATTACTTGATTATATCACCATTATTGAGGCAATTTGCGAGTTTGCTGTAAAACTGTGTCAGGGAAAAATCAAACTGTGTCCCATCAACCATTTCATTCACGGTGGCCTGCTTGGTACCTTTGTGCAATTAGAGCTAATCTGGGTGGCCTTATTTATAAATAAAAATAAAATAGAATTTGTGATTATACAATTATAAGTGTAACAAAGGTAATTCAGAACTCATATGTTTTTGTAGATGTATACGTTAGTTTTGTCAAAGTGAAACATACATACAGAATGCATTATGTAACTGGCATTCATCTTCTCTTTACCTTTTTTTTGTCCGTCCCATCTTTGATTTCATCTCATTCTAATGAACAAAAGAAAAAATGCACAAAAACATTGTATATGTATACGGTGACTTAGAGAGAGTTTGATGTAAAGCAGAAGAAAGACAAATCACAGAGTCTAGCACTGCAAATCCAGAAAGCACAAGCAGATACAGAAACATTGCATGTCATCTTTTTTTTCAGTTGCACAATTCTGATGTTACCAAAGATATTTGCCAAACTCCTAGCCACAGCCATTTACTAATGCCTTGTTTCTTCATCAGGTTTTAGTCAACCCCACCAAACTTCCATTGTGTGGTGGTGGACTTCACCTGAACATCTGTATCTTTATAAATTCCATGTTGATAACAATTAGCTGAAAGGGTTGCATAGTTGCCAAACAACAAGGTAACTTTGTGTTGCTAATGAGGTCCAGTGAAAAGCGTATTGTTTTCTCAACAACATGCTCTATATACTGTATACATTACTGGTTATATTGTAAGGTAGGCCTACAGTTTGGGGTACAACATTATACTTACAGGGTTAATGTATCAGCCTACGGTGGTACAGGTTTATGTGGATTAACAGTGGTGTCACACAGTGTGAAATACAGGAAGATGCTTTTTTAAACAACATTTCTTTCTACATTAGTGTGTGAATGCCTAAGACAGTTGTACGAGATGATTGATTGTATGTGCTGTCAGAGTGTCACCGTCATGAACAGTAAAATACATCAACACTTCACAGTCATATTAAAACTTCTCAATAAATTCAAATTGGTTCAAAGACTACTGCTAAGGGTCTGTTTTGTCAGACAGTGAATAAGAATAATCTTAGACCAAACTCCAATAAACGTTCAATCTAATGCAGGAAAATTAATTTGATCATGTCTCAAATGTCTTATGCCGATCTCACTACATCCTTTGGTTACATAAGTTCCTCACGGTTTATGCCCTATCAATGTCTCTTAACTTACACCACACCTCACAGTCTAGTTTTGTTTCATACACCTTTCCTTCTAGAGTAAAAATCACCCTTTGGCATGATCCACGGTGAAATACATGACATTATGTGAAGATGTTTGTCTCTCATTGCCCTCTCAGACACACACATACACACACACACATACACATGATGGACAGTCAGTATAGCCTACACACACAGTCCTATCTTGTAGGGAGACTGGGAGTAAGTTTGACTTTGCCTGTGAACGCGGGCATGGTGAGAGGGCAGAGCCAAATGTGTGAATGTACCGAGAGTGCTGCTGCCTGCCCCCCTCCCCCCTTCCCCCCTCCCCCGCTATAAACTCCACACCACCCACAGCTGCACACACTTCTCCTGTCACGGTGATAATCTCTTTGTCAGGAGCCGTCTGTTGGAGATTTGTCCGTCTGATTCGGTGAACGTCCGAGTGGCAGGTCTGGCTGGAGTGCCACAGGGTGTCCGGGCGGGTCTGAATGTGTGTGTGTGTGTGTGTGTGTGTGTGTGTGTGTGTGTGTGTGTGTGTGTGTGTGTGTGTGTGTGTGTGTGTGTGTGTGTGTGTGTGTGTGTGTGTGCGCCTGTGTGCCATAGGTGGTGGGATCTCCGGCCCTGTCACAGCATGTACAGTCGCTTGTCTTCCCCACTGTGTTTGGTGACGGACGGGGAATGTTGAGCAGAAGAGGAACAGATACAGATACATAAGGGAGTGTGTTAGCATTTAACTTTTTTTTTAAAGCCAATTCAGCACCACCTGCTCGTCACGGTTTATTTTGCGTTCATCTTTTTATGTCCTTGATTTCTTAACCAATATGAGTGAAGGTATCAGCACTCTGTCTGACTAAATATGATTTATAAAAATATTATTCCTTTAACAAAAAGCGTAAAATCATCTAATGACTTTTCAACACTGAAAATCATTTCATGTGTGTTTTCATCATTTAGTTAAGTGATATTTACTGCAATATTTGTTCAATGTGCAAATGCAAAATCAGCGCTTTGTAGTCTGTAGGTCTCAAAGGAAGTCTTTAAACCAAAATAGAACGTGATGAATGCAATCTTTGTATTAACCTCAAGGACATGTTTTCTTGTAAATACTCTAATACAGTATATGGTTACCCTTTCTCCTGTATGTTGCATGCATTATTTAGTAATCCATACTTTATACAGAATTTAAATAAATATTCTACATATCCTATTGTACAGTGAAGAGCGTACAATATCTCTAATGCAGTATTTGAATATTTGAAGGTGGAGTCAGCTATTCTGGAGAATGCTTATTGTCAAAATAACTTTTTGTCAAACTCAGTGAATAGACATGTGTGTGCACGTGAAAACAAGCTGGTGTTGATACACAACCCAGGCTCTGTAAACTGGTGTGTAAATAAAAGGTTTGTAAACAAAGGTGCCCAGCGTAGTTAGCAACATGCCTGTTCACAGAGCCTAGGCTGTGTATTAACACTGGATTTTTTTTCTCCAGAGTAAAGTGCAGGTTAGTGGATTTTAAGGAATAATTTAGTCAAAAATTTATTTTGGACAAACATTCTCAAGAATCACTGACTACCTTTCAATAAGTTGAAATGGTATGTTGAGGCTTGATAGTTATGGAGTGGGCACATTTACTCTGTGTAGAACCTCTCCTACTCACAGTCAGCAGACCTCTGGGTTAACTGCGTTCATTAAGTAGGCTACAGACTTTGGGCACACATTTATTCTCTTGATCTGATTATGTTTTGTCTTTTCTTCTTGAATAATTGAGCAGCACTGTCACCTTTTCTGCAGAAGAGTACCTTTCAAATGCTGTAAACCCCAGGACGTTCAGAGGTCAGGCCCTGCTACAAAACAGCTCTTCCAGAGTTGTTAGTTTTGTTCAGTAACTTGCTGAAGGACACTGCAGGCTTACAGTACAACGACCTGAACAATGGCCGTCTGCTTAAAGGACAGTCAGGTCCAAAAGTTCCTTCTCATGATTTCAATTCATTTCACTTTTATGTGCTCACTTGAATGTGCAAAATAAAACCTGACCCTACACAACTATACAACTGCATGTCAAAGTAAGATTGAAAGATTTGTTATCTATTTCCACGGCATGTAAATAATCATACAATGAGTTGTAATTTCAATTGAGATTTTTTAAAATTTCTCCCCTTTATGAGATATAAGATCATCTAAATTCTGACAAAGCTGTAATTGCTGGGTTAAGTTATTGTTTCTCAAAGCTCTTTTTTTATTTTCTTTCTTCTGCCTTTCATCTCTTCCCCTTCTCCCAACACCTTCTCCTCTCTCCTCTAGCTGTTGTTTGGTCTCCTCTTGTCACTCCACTGCAATCATCTTGGCAGGGGGCCTTGTCATCTGTATCTACTCATATCCTGCAATCCCCTTTTGCTCTGAGCACTACTGCACTTAAATGTCAGGCCTGATGAGCCCGCCACACCCACCTGACACATCAGCTCAGCGCCTGCTAAAAGCTTTTATGGAACAAGAGTGTGTGAGCCTGGCGGTTGATATAAATTAAAGTCTTCTTTTTTCCCATCTTCTTCTTTTCTTTTTTTTAGGGGTTTTGGATGTAAAGGGACAACTTCTGGAAAAAATGGAAAGAGAGAGAGAGAGAGACAGAGAGAGAGAGAGAAAGAGAGAGAAAGATAGAGAGAGCAAAGGCTATGATTGGTTGCCATCTAGTGGCACTGACGGGGCCTGCTGCCAACATTATCACAGAGAGAGCAAAAGATATACCGTGACTGTCTCCGCTCTCATTGACTAAAACTATAGGCCTATTGCATTTCATACTCTTTAGAATTTGAATTTGAATTTGAATTTTTTATTTTATTTCAGACATATCAAAAACAACACAAAACTAAATGAAAAGCATAAAAATACAATAAACAAAATGTATGTTTAAATGACTTCACAAAAAGAAAAGAAAAGAAAACAAATGATCTGTATGGATGTGATATGCCTGAAAAGGAGCAGGAAGAAGTATACATTTATTTAATCCTACCCCTTTTCCATAGTAAAAAAATAAAAATATGTATTATATTCGCTTCTTGTATTCCATATAATCTCTATACAATCTATCTATACAATTGGCGATACTATATTTGACATTTGCGATCTATACATACATACAACTTAATATACTATAAAATATGATTTTTTATATTTTATATATTTATACAATTCATATTCATATATCTATATTTATAAACAATCAATATATCCATATCTACATACATATCTATACAATCAGTATATATATATATCCATACATATCAATACAACCCATATATATATATATATATACACCCCCCTCTCAGTCAATAAAAAGTTTTTGAATGTTACCTGGTAGCAGTTTATTTCTAGCTTTGAACATGATTTCTGCAACTTGATATTCAACCAGGTCATTGAACTTTATGATCCGGGAATGTAAAAACAGGAGGTTGGTGTGATCATAATATCCAGCTTTATTGATTATTCTTTTGGCTTGTTTTTGTATTGTGACTAATGGTAGCAGTGAGCTTTTGTAAGTGGTCCCCCAGACCTCCACACAGTAATTTAAATAAGGTAAGATGATCATCATGGAGACGAGAAAAATAATGATTTGCTTATAATCCTCTTGTGTTGATGTAAATGCATGCTCAAAAAACTGTTAAAATAAATAAAAAAATTCCCTCGAATGAATATCTGAAAAATAAATAGTTTTATACCGTTCTATACATTTCCTCATATTCTGACGCTAAGGCAGTGGATTCTTTTAAACGTTTCACAGTTGTTTGATTAGCATGCAAGTTTCATTACACAGTATTTCATGTTTATATATAAAGTAGAGTTGATTGGTTAAGATGAAGTACAATGCATAGTTTGGTTTTACATAGTTAGACAAGTAATGTGTGCCTGGCTGGAGCTTTAGTTATGTTGCCTCATCATTTATCTTTCACCAGGCTCAAACTGCCTTGATTACATCGTAAAGCTCAGTTCTTACACTGTACTAGTACATTTTCTCCCCATTTTGACAGGTCAGAGTAGGAAAAGAATAGGCGTAAGTTAAAAAAAATCACGTATTAAGAAAAAGAAATGGCTCGTGTACATTAAATAGCATGTCAAATCATTTCTAAAATTAATTTTGTGATCATAATTTTTTCCATTTTTAAAAGAAAATCCACTTTCACTACAATCTAAGGTTAGATTAATATGTGAAATCCTATTTCTTTTTTTGTCATGTGTAGCCACATCTTGACATTTTCCACAGCACATTTTGTGATTCCATCTTTTAACAGAAGAAGACTTCTGCAGGGCTTTTCCTTAACAAACTATAACGTTAAATTATGATTCAATGCTTAAAATACATTAACACATGGCGGTATGTAAGTATGATTAAAAAAACACTCACTCATTTCACAGCTGCTTCCATTCTTTTTCTTTATTTGTAAAACTTTGGCATTACAGCCAATGACTTCAGTTATTGGCAAGGTATAGACATAATGTACAGTCTGAGGCAATGGATGCACAACACAATATATACAATCTAATCATATCTGCAAACCCAATATATACAGTCTAAATGCCTGCTGACTGTTGCACACCATCATTAATATACACAATCTAACCCCTTTACTATTGGTTTTGCATGATTTACAATCTAAATTAGTCAACAATATTTACAGCTTTACCTCACACAAGGAAATATCTACAACCTCATTTGCATACTCACAGTTGCATTAGTCCCGGCTAAACCTCAAACAGTTGTTCAATGCATCACAACACATACAGTCCGTGTATGGGAAAATATTATATGTACAGAAATCCTGGATGTTTGCTTCACTGCTTATTAGTAGCACATCACACTATTATTATTATTAGTTGTACCTCTGACCAGCAAGTATGTGCATATATTGTGAAGCATCAAAACCTACATCCCTACTATTAAATTATACAACACAAAGTGTGCTACTCACTGAAGCTCTTATATATGCAACTCGCCCTGTTGAGTCTTACCTCATATTTGTGATTGTACAAATTATTTTCGATACAACCTGGGCAGCAGCAATAGACAATATATACACTTCTCTAACACAGTGTTTCTTCAACAATTTGGCTTTCAGACAATGACAGCACACAGGAGTCTACTGGCGGCAACTTGACACACTTGAGCACACACACACAGAGCTATCACTCTGACTGTGGAGTTAAGAATACAAACTAGAATAAGCCGCACAAGTTTTGCTATAAGTGTGACATTTACCAAAGAGGCATACAGTACAATGCTCTCCAGGTTTCCCTGCCTCTATATGACTACTCTTTAGACAAATAACACCTTGAACCTGTTATGAAAGAACACAACAAAACTACAATCATCGACATACAGTAAGCACCCTCATTGCTAGTTGTTCCATAGGTTCTGGAAAAGTGCGGCGGTGATACATTTAACACTAAAGTTTAAAGAGTCAAAAGGCTTCATTTATGGAAGACAGCAATACATACAGTGAAAATATTGAGCATATTATGAATAATAAGACTTCAATGGCATTGCTAACTTAAGTTATAGTAACCTTTGGTAAACTATGTACATTTTTAACATGCATAACGCTAAATAATTAAGAAGATTGATTAGAGGAAACCTTATAATCTGAATGGCATTATCGCATTCAAATCAATGCATGTTATTCTAACATACATGTAATGTTAAATATACAGTATGTTAGTGTAATTATTGTTGAAGATGGCATTAATTGCTTGCTGTCCATGAACTCCCGGTGGCATAAATATACAGTATATGATGAAAATGAAAACCTAAGTTAACTGACTACTGGCATGTTGCTTGTGGCACTGAAGAGGGGTTTGTCTGACTTTGGTGAGGACACTAAATTGTTCCACTTTCAGCTGCTGGAGCTACAAGAGTCATAGATCAAGGCGGGTCACATTTTGTTGATCAATATTGCACTGCACCTTGAATTGTGTTATATGGCATATGTATGAAAATAATAAATATATAATAAATAAATGCCTTTGTGTCTGAACATCAGATCAGTCTGATTCATTGTGATAATAAAGCCATGATCGAATTATAAGACATAATGTCTAAAAAACAAGCGCACAATTAAAGTGAAAATGAAACTTTGAAAATACACTTTTTCATTTCAACCAATCAAAATCAAGAACAACTTTCAAACTGAGTTTGTAATGCCCACAGGTCAATTGAATGGCATCCATATGATTGTAAAACCCATTGTGTTCACTTAAGGATGGTTCATTCTAGAGTAGTTATGTTGACTTCTTCAACACATGGGGTTTCGACCACCAGTTTTTAGAGTCACATGCACATGATGAATTCAAACGTTAACAAGGTGTAAAATGGACTGCTTAAAATCAAGTGAACTGAACCTAATCCTGATATACCAGTGCCAGACTGGATTGCTTTATTGTTATAGGTTAGTTATAGTTAGGAAGATTTGGATCTGATCTGCTACATTCAGTTTAGAGGCATACAAGCACTTTGTATCATCCTTTGTGCTTTTCACAGAGACTACATAGTCCTCAGTTATTCCTTAGGGTCTATATTTAATTTATTCTGAGTGTTATTGAAGCTACTCCTTTTCTATGGGATCTGAATGAACTAAAGGACTTTCCAGGTTCTTCTTCCCTCGCCGCTGAGCCAGACTGGAGGACTGAACGGGCTCCAGCACAGGAGCAGGAGTACAGCGCCTCAGAGCACAGTAGGTGGCAGACAGGGCCCTCTGGTGGACAAAAAGGAGAACACGTTATTTCATATTAACACTGGCCTTATCTCCCACACAAATAAGTGAAAAAATAAAACAAGTGACATACAGCATCCCTTGGACAGACAGAGGAACAAGGAGAGTTTTTTTCTGCATTTATACTATATTGTATTAATGCTGAAATGAACTCTGTATTCAACGCAATATATATTAAGTCAAGGCAAAATAAATTATGACGTATACAACACTCACAGACTGTGACAGAACATTTAGATTTTTCTAGCTGTTGTTTTCATAACCTCTATTAATCACTTTAAGTATTTTTGTTTTACTATAAGAAGCATGTAACATGGACACACACAGAAACAGTGTACATCGGAGAATAACAAGTATATGTTCTGCTATCGTGATGATAAGTGCTTTATAATACACACATGCACACAGGTCTGACCTTGACAGTAAATGCATCTTGTCTGGTGAGAGCGCTGTCAGAAAGCTGGTCTCTGTCAACAATCCAAGGGTGACGAAGAACCTGAAGGACATCAAAGTGAAAACTATTAGCTCAAGTACCTTTCAAAAACGGCTAAGGAGAGCTAACATATCGTATATACTGCACATCCCTCTGACTACAACTCCAAGTTTATGGGAACATTTAGGAAAAGGTGCAAATGGTTTCATTACTCTTAATATACATACATCATATACCTAATATATTCAATAATGTTTTCCAGTAAACAGAGTTTAAATGGTGAATACAACAGTAAGAACTATTCACACACAAAAATGGAAGGTATGTCCCCCACCCATAGCCCAATAATGCATAATCTAGTCCTATTATGGACTAATAGTACCTGTGGAGCTGTCAGGCGCTGGTGAGGGTCCACATGGAGCATCTTGATCACAATGTCCTGTTAAACATATGCAAATAAACACACACACACACACACACACACACACACACACACACACACACACACACACACACACACACACACACACACACACACACACAAACACACGTGATGTTAATATATTCAGAGACATGACATGATGTCAGCAACATGAACATTTCCATTTGCATTTATCTCCCCGCAGAATCATTTTTGCTCTCACCTTGGCAGAGTCTGACACCAGATCCCAGTTCCCTCCCGTGATATTGAATTTCCCGCTGCCGATCCGAGCCAGGATTTCCTCTGCTGTGTCCTCGAAACTGCTGGCAAATGGGCTGAAACTGGCCAATAAAGATTGCAATATACAATAAGCAATTCAAAAGGTTGGGTGCATTTCAATAACATAGACATCAGTCAGACCATAGAAAAGCCTTTGAAATGTTTTACAACCATGGAAAGCATAACGCTTGAGCAATTGAAACCTCTGCTACTGTTACATCTAGGGACAATAAAACCTACTGTAGAGAAGGTAAAAAAAGCAATAACCTTTCATTTGACAAGGGTAACAAATACAATAGTCTCTTTTTTATTTTATTTATTTATCCTTTATTTAACCAGGTTAGTCTCATTGAGATTAAAATCTCTTTTACAAGAGAGACCTGGCCAAGATGGACAGCAGAACACAGTTACACATAAAACACAATATATCTTATTGTTATTTCACGGGGGAGTTTATTTAGATCGCATCCCGTTTACGGCCGCTGGGGAAGCGTTTGCAGAAAACAGCAACATTACATTATGTCAATGTTGTCAGTTTGATATGCCTTTAAACTTTAAACTGACCCAGCTATCATGGTGTAGAGCAGGATCCCCAGGCTCCAGATGTCACAGGCTGCATCGAAACCCTGCTTTTTCAGTACCTGCGCACACGCACACACAGACACACACACACACACACACAGTCATTTCAATAGAGTGCATTAGTTTTGCAATAGTTTCTATGATTTATATATTTTTAAAAGCTGTTCCATAATTTGTGTCTTCTCTATTTGATTATTAATGTTGTAGTGTACCTCAGGAGCCATGAACGTAGCTGTGTAACAGGGGGTCATCAGTAAGCCATTTTCAGCCCGGAGCTGTTTGGCAGAACCAAAATCACATATCCTGATGCATTCTGGGAGTCCGCTGTCATCAGAATAGCGAATGTTACTCGGCTTCAGGTCTCGATGCACCACCTGAAAAAAAGGACAACCACACACTCGCACGATTAGAAGCCAGGTAACACAAAATAAATTCTAATGTTGCTCACACTGCTACTGAATCTTCTAAACCATAAAGTACATTGCATGATATTATGATAATTCAATAGGTCTACTTAAAGGTGGAGTCAGCGCCGGGAGAATGCTTGTTGTCAAAATCAGTGAATATCTTCTCACGATCCACTACCTGCCCGTGATGTGTATACGTTGAAAACAAATTCAGTGTTAATACACAGCCTAGGCTCTGTAAATGGGCATGTTGCTAGCCATGGAGGGCCCCCGTGACAAAAAGTGATTTAGAAAACAAGCGTTCTCCAGAATCGCTGATCCACCTTCAACAGGTAGGCTATATGTTTTGCCTAACGCCCCTCTGTCTTACCCCCTGTGAGTGTAAATATTCCACAGTCTTGGTCAGTGTGCAGATGATGTCTGATGCATCTCTCTCTGTAAAATTTGGCAACTTCAAAACTCTGTCCAGCAGGTGGTCTCCTCTCAGTAAATCCTGGACCAGGTACACACACTGGCCGTCGTCAAACACCTAACGGTTATAACACACACAAACAAACACACACACACACACACACACACACACACACACACACACACACACACACACACACACACACACACACACACACACACACACACACACACACACACACACACACACACACACACACACACACACACACACACACACACACACACACACACACACACACACACACACACACACACAAACACACACACACACACATTATTAAAAACTTTAAAAAAATCATGAAGAAGTTGGCCTTGATTTCCTTTTGCGTGTGTGCGTTATACTCACATCCTTCAGGTTTGAAATATTTGAATGCTGTCCGTATCTTAACAGGATCTCGATCTCTTCCGATGGATCTTTCCTCGCTCTTTCAATAATCTGCCACAAAAAACAGAAACAGAATGAATGTGCTTTGAAGAAAAACAGCACCCTAAAGCTATGAAATACATTGACAAAAAACTATGGACACTTCATAGGTATGTTTAAAAATACTTAGTACACATTGTGATGTTTGTATGAAAATATTGTTTAATGGCTGACAAACTTACCTTCACCGAATACTCCACAGCAGTAATTCTGTGCAGACATCTTCTGCAGACAGACGTGGCTGTCTGACCAACTTCCTCTTTAAGCTCATAAATATCAGTGAAGGCCACATCAGCACGGACATGCTGCATTGGAACACAGACATCAGACAGACACACTCTTGGGTTATATTTCATGTCTGGACACATCTGTCATAGTCAAATGTGTCAGGAGTCTTATATTAGGTAAGAGAGTTTTTGCTTTGTTCAACAGCCAGTTGCTGCAGTAATATAGTTGACCATGATTTATTAGGGCAATGTTTTCCAAAGGTCAGCATCATTAAATAGCCCATCTCTTAATTTTACCATCCGTTCATCCATCAGTTTACTCATAAAACGTTGATCGACTCAGAGCCATTTATGTATAATGAATTTGTGATGCGATCAGTGGGAGGGTGTGTGTCACTTTAAGGAGATGTGCAGTCAGGACGTGAGCTCGTATACAGTACCTCTGCTATGGGGTTGATGCTGATGGCCTCCTGGCGTGAAGTCGCTACCGTGGCAACAATAGGCTCCTGAATTGGATTAGTTGCAACAAAACTGAAACCACGAAACAGCTGGTGCGTATTTGCGCTGGGAGGGATTCCGGGAGAATCTGGATAGGCAAAGACATATAGACACAAACATGTGATCACAATACTTTTTACAGGGACTTGTAATGCAAATTTAAATGGTACTTGTATTTTTTATTGACTCTAAATGCATTTTTAGCTATAAAAACCTCTAGATACATTTGACCAGTCAAGCCATTCATCTTATTTCATGTAAGCACAAGTGAAAGTATCATGCATGTTGTGTTTACCAGTGGGTGTTCTGGAGGTGAACTCTGGGTCAAAATGGAAAGTGTCTTCAGGTCTTCCAGCTGTTGGTTTGAATGGAGGCCTCAATTCCCTCTTGTACAACCTCTACAAAAAACAACAACATCGATCATAATTCGGCACTTATCAGCCCATTATATCAGTAGTATGCTCATATTGTATTTTAATTATTTAAGTGTATTACTGAGAATGGCCTGCAGGTGTCACCATTGTAATTTCAATGGATGCCTGTTGTAGCAGTGTGGTGGGGTTGTTTTCAGCTATGATAAGACTTATAGCAGTAATACTCTGTATCTCTTGCAATTGACATTCTATGTGATGCAGGGTCGTTGTGAAGGTGGGGATGCAGATTGTGTGGGCTTTGTGAGGGAAACTCCTCAAAGACGGAGACTTTAATGAAATATCCTGATGATCACAGAGTAAAAAGTCAAACAAACGGACAAAGCTTTCTGACTGATACAAAACAGAGATTTAATTAGCCTAGCGTGGAGGCGAAACGTAAGCCGCTTATTGATTGCCTGTCAAGTCAAGCCAGCAACACCATCTGTAAATGGGAAAATGTGGTGTTTTTGGCAGGGGCGACTAGGTAGGGATGTTGTGAGGAGTAACAGTGACAGCTTTTGGTTACGGCAGGGATTAGTGGGCATGCAATGCAGATAAAAGTAGTGTTTTTTAAATGAGAGCATCACTACTCACAACAGCAGATAAACAATGTCACAAGCCTTCCAAACATCTCTGACAAGAAAGGAATGGGTGCAACAGTGTGACCACGAGCTCTTCAAGATTTGGTTGTTTGGATCAATAACATGTACTTTAAGACCAATTGTACAAGGTTACAGTCTGCCTTCAAGGACAAGAAGCTAGTTACTAAAGATGGCATCATCCACCACTGCCTCAGGTGAAAATGTATTTAGTGATTTATTCAGTGTATCTTCTTCTTCTTGCAACATGGTGGCTGTCCTTGCGCCTATGTAGATTTATTCTGAGGTAATACAAAAAAAAGTTTTATTTTCAAGTGATTATACACAAATTAAAACCTATGCATATTATATTCAATTTCTAACAAGCATGTTCTGAAAAATGCCAATACATTGTACACACTGTACCGTTAAGGCGAAACAACATACGTTGTAAATAATTAGGATAAGGGAAAATTTCGCCAAACTCTTTATTGTAGAATAAAATAAAAGTTAGATTGTCTAGTTCAAAAGTTAAAATAGAAATATATATATAGGCCTATAAATTTTTTTTAAATATTTTAAACAAACTAATATTTAAATCCTTATGTGCCACTCAAATCATCCGGAGGCCCCGATGTCTCAATGTGAGCAATTTGGATCGTGTCATGCCTTTAATTTTTTTATTTTACATTGCCAATAATAATGAGATTTTAAATTGCAACCTCAGAAGAACAAATCCTTTGTTGAGGTCAGTGGTAAAGGACTTGTGCAGTGTGACTGTTACGTATTATGTCACCCAGAGGCTTCAACAATTGCTTTCAAGATATGCCAGAAGAGCTTCAGAGTTTCAGAGCATGATCCAGTGATGTTCAATGCTACATAAGCTTATAGAAGCCAAGAGTGCTTCCAGTTAAAATAATGATCCATGTCAAGCAGCGCACGTCCAAGCATTGAATTTCAAGGTTAGGTTATGATAGTACAGGTAATGTGTGAAGCCAGAACATTTGCACATGAGCAAACGTTCTCTGAAAAGGCATACAATGATTTATTTCAATAAGGCCACGCAAGACAGGCAGGCAGAAAGGGAAGTTAAGGATTTTGCCTCTAAGCAAAGTCTCATACCAAGGATGCTTAGTGAATCATGATTGTGGCCAACCAATTGAGGAAGTGGATGGATTGTATGATATGAGAAGTTGCACGGTTTCGATGACATGATACAGCAACTATATACCTCACATGTTTTATTTAATCCAGCCAGGCCTCTATATATACTATGCGTCTTTGTGTGTTTTTCAGTATACTAAATGCAGTATGTGTATAATGCAAGTGAGTATATGAATGTATAATACATTTTCATATTACTTTTCTAAATAGTGTCGTTCCTGGTAGAAAACAACAAATTGCCAACAAATACAAATTGTACTTACATTCCAATCTATCGATGCAAAGAAGCGATGTCTTTGTATTTCTTCCACTCCATCTGGTCCTGCACCTATCAGACAAATAGATTGAGACAAATTGAGAGAATGGTCCTCTGTGATAGTTTGGCTGCTTGGACACTTGTGACATACTGTAAATGGTATAGCTTAACATTATTGTCAAAGGAACCACATATAAGACATTTAACCATGAATGGCCTTTTTACCATCTCAAGAACATTGCCTAATCACAACCATGCATTTAAAGCTGGTACAGAGTACAGAGTCCAATGCATGATTTTACCACCTGCAGAATTGACTACTGTAATGCTCTACTTTCTGGTCTCCCTAAAAAGAATAGCCCCGTACTACAATTAGTGCTGAATTCAGCTGCACGGGTAAGAATGAGGACCAGCAAGAGAGCACACATCACACCAACGTCTCTGCTCTGCCTCCCTGTCTGCTTCGCAACAGATTTAAAAATACTTGTATTGGTCTTTAAAGCTGTTAATGGCTGTTGATCCTAGCTATTTATTGGATTTGCTTTTAGCCTATAAGCCCTGTAGAACGCCTCAGGTCCACTGGTAGTGTCCGTATAACTATCAAAGCTTTTAACTAACTATCTAACCCACAGAGAAGTATTTTTCATATTTACAGCACTCTAATGTGGAACAGTCTCACAGAGGAACCGAGGGTGAAAGAGAGTGTTCATAATTTCAGAGGCAAACTCATGACTTACCTTTTAAGGTTGGCTTTTAAATGAATTCAATTCAATTCATTCAACTTGATATTTGATTTGATTTTCTTCAGTTTTTGATTGGACTTTTTCATTTTTTTCTCAAGGTAAAAAACTGACCCCATCAATTGACAATCCTAAACTGCAAAACAATTTTCATGTACAACCATTATTCTGAACATATATTTGCCTCTCAATGTTTAAGATGGATATGTAAACAGTACCTAGTCGATTGGTAGGGTTCCTCTTGAAGAGTGCTCTTAATAAACTCTGCACTTCAGGACTGAGGAACTGTGGCATTCCCAGCTTAGCCCTGTACAAGCAAGAAAAGCACCAGGTTTATGCACAGGCAGATGTTTGTTAATGCTGTGATTTACAGTATTAACATTGTTTTAAGTATCGGATGTATATATATATACAGGTCCTTCTCATATAATTAGCATATTAGCATATGTATACTATATACGGTATATATGTATGTATAGTAGTGGAATATTCTGAGAATGCTAATTGAAGGTTTCTATGAACAGCTTATCTTGAATAAACCACATCTGAATTTATTATTGAGTTTTATGGGCAGAGAAGGAGTTGGTCACAGAGTTAAGGAAAATCAACAAAAAATTAAAAATAAATAAATTGGTCTTACTTCAAAATAAGCGCCATTGTTTCCTTCCGATCTTTTCCTTGGAATGGTAATGATCCTGTTAGCATCTCAAACTGGAAAACAGATCATTACAGTTGTCAGGACACATAGCAGTTGAACCAATGCATGGCAATGTAGAGGTGAGTTTTTGGAACTTTTTATGCTTGATGCACATTTAATCAGTAATTTGTTTTCTCCTGCATGTGGACCAGACCTTCTATGAATTGGTAATGCTGATATTGGAAACCTGAACAAATGTAAAGCTGTGCTTTAATAAGTGCACCTAGAAATGAGCCTGATCACACCCTCAGCCTCTAGAAATAATAGTAGATCAAGTAGTAGCTCATAATACATGGACAAACAAATAACCTAATAATATTATTTTTTTCAAACTGTGTATAGGGGATAGTGGCCTAAGTTGTGCAGGTGGGGAAGTTGTGCCACCCCTTGTTTCTAGAAAACCGTGGAAGAAATTGAAAATGTGACCACATATTTAAAAAGAGCCATCCATTTGACTCATCCTGTTAAGAAGGGAGACACAAGGAATAAGATTAAAGCACATTTAAGCTAAAAAAAACGTTTTTTGCCTTTCAAAGTAAAATTTCCATGATCAAGGTTTTTTGATTATTGTGTCCGAACAAGTATAGACAAGTTTGAAAACATTTGACACATGTTTTAGTGCTTTAGTATGCTACACTTTGAGTCTATACAGTTAGCACGATGTCAGCCCTAAACTGCTGCATCATGCCTATTATCCAACATTCTGGGGTTGGAGTGATTTGTGCCAAAGGGCCTAGGTGAGTTATAAGTAAGTAAGTAAAATGTATTTATAAAAGCACATTTATGACAGTTTGCACTGTCCAAAGTGCTGTACATAGTGCATTCAGTAGGTAAACAATGAAGGTAAAATAACAATAACAAAAATAAAAGACATAAAGCCCATACATCCACAAATATAAACAAAGATAGTAGTGCAGAGGTAAGATAGTTAATGGGGAGGAAAAACCAGGGTGTACAGAAGGGTTTTGAGCCTTGATTTAAAGGCAGAAATGGAGGGGGAATCACATTTGTCAGGTGGCAGTCACAAGCACGGAGCAACTAGTGCGAAGTACATTTCTGAGAGTTGTGCCAGTGGCATGGCTGTATACGCTGGTCACCAAAAAGAAAGTGATTGTCTACAGTAGCTCAGAAGAGACTGACATTTCCATTCCACTTAACGACACCACTGATGAGAGTTTAGATGGCCAGAAAGATGATAATGGTGACTTTGTCATTGTGAGCTTTGCAGGCAAAACCACCTAGATCTGCTAGGCCTTGTTTAAGAAAATTGACCTTCAATCTTTGTAAAATATTTACTTTAAATAAACCTTAAATAAGTACTTGTCTTATGGATTTGTCTTGCATCACAGTTTATGAGATATATATCAATGGCACAATTTACCCCATGGTATTCTCTCTTGTTGCACAACTTACACCACACCGGGGGCAAGTTGTGCAACAAGACAACTTTTTTTCCGAAAGCTATATTTCTTCAACAGTTTATTCCAGATCCAAAGTTTTTATTGCCAGGGATGCACAACACCCTGAAATATATATACATATTTGAGTTGGAGACTTTACTGTCAAGGCCTCACTTTAAAATCACCCTGAGTAAAAAGTGGCACAACTTAGGCCACTCTCCCCTACATGTGTGAAGTACTAGCAGACAACCAGTGTCCAACTATCCAAATGCAAAATAAAATGGAATGTACACTGATACCTGTTGTGATAACTTACATTTGTTAGATCGGATTCCTATATCATTTAAAAATGCATAATATTAGAATAGCAGAAAGTAGAAATTAAATCAAAATGCAGAAAAAGGGATAACTGGTCCTGGTAAAAATCAAAGGAGCGTGACCCTTTGGCAACACATCTGCCACTGCTGTTGACATGAGCCTGCTCTCCCGCACCATGATTGCATTCATCCATCTCAAAGATTAAATTACAATGTTTTAAATAAAATATTATCACAATCATGGATTTCTCTACAAATATGTTTTTAATATGTAAAATAAGCTATAAGTCTTTACTTTTTTAAATGATGTGTAGTGCAGAAAGAGGTTTTTGAAACGCCTGTTTTTATTTATTTGTTGGCTTGTTTAATTTAATGCTTTTATATTCGGAAATAGCAGCCAAGGGTAAACAAGGGTGACACCTTTCCCTGTTGCTCTGTCTGGCTTCCAGCTGACAGCATTGACATGGAGTGTTAACCTTCTTTACCGTATTAAGCCACCAGTCTGACAAAACAGGAAGGACCAACAGATGCACGATTACTGAAAGTGACAGACCCTAATCTGCCCGGATATGGTAGTGAAGCTGCTTTATTGCTAGCCTGGTCCAACCAGACCATCCTACTTCATTTCATTTGTACAGAAGGTCTGGAAGTGCTGTAATTGGCAAACGTTCACTCACTTGGAGGCGGGTGTCTGTTGAAGTTTAAAACTATTGGATCTGCCCAGTGCCACTCTGGATTAGCCAACCAATCGCATCACGTTTGGTCGTCACGTGTGTCATGAGCCGGCTTTTGACGGTGCGTTCCAGTTAGACAGGGAACTCGGAAATTTCCGACTTCACTACATATTGTAGTCTATGAATCTACCGGTACCTGGCAACAGTAACTTGTTTGAGCCTAACGTTTAGTTATTTGGACGAGAAAGGTTTTAGGCGTCCATACTTTCGCGAGCAGATGCACTGGAACACAGACAGGTCGGAACTCGGAACTACCAAGTCGGAAATCTCCTTCTTCCGAGTATAAAGGAACGCAGCATTCAACTGAAACTGGAGCGCGACTTCGACGTCATCGTTCTCAGCCACTCGCTCTGTTCGCTGATTGGACGGCTGTAGATTCTCCGGAGAATCTGGGAAATGCGCTGTACACCCAGACTGACTACTGAAGGGAAAATTAAATTTGGCCGGAAGTAGGCGGGCGGGCGGAGCCAGGCTACTTTATTGCCAAAAAGAAAGTCGAATTGAACAAAGGCCGTACGCTGTCACATTATCTAAGAATCTTTTCTGGTCGTAAGATACAGTACATCCATGCCCGCTGTTTCTGACAGCATGATATAACACAATTTGCAAGTCACTAGAGAGGGCAACTTTCTATTCATAGTAAAGATCGAGATGTCAAGGACAGTTTAAGATGAAACCATTCTTACCATCAGTACGCCAAATGACCACCAGTCAGCACTTTGTGTATGCCCTCTCCTGTTAACGACCTCTGGAGCCATGTACTCTATTGTTCCACAGAAGGAATATGCTCTTTTATCATGGTCGATGGCCTCCTTACTCAGTCCAAAGTCTGACACAGAGAGGCAAAGAGGAACAAGGTAAGCATAGGTCGATATTAAAATAAAAAATGGATAGAAAGACAGTGAAATTGAAAGGCAGTATAATGTATGCTCTGACCAGTTATCTTAATGTGTCCTTCTTCATCCAGAAGAATACTGTTGGGTAAAAGCAGAATTTCAATCTGTTTGACAAATAAGTTTGTGAATTATATGGATACAAAAAAGAGCCTTTGTGACATAGTGCAATACTTTTCAGGTTTGAGGTCCCTGTAGATGATCCCCAGACTGTGTAGATGGTCCAAAGCCAGTGCCAACTCTGCAAGGTAAAACTTCACATCCTCTTCTGTAAACATTACCTATAAAAATAAATAAAGACATGTGGATGTACTAAGCAATACATAGAAATACATTAGGATAGCACAATTTAAATTATAACTGGATGAAAATATAATATGGTACAAGAATGATCATAAAAACGCAATAATATTTAAAAAAAAAAAAAAAAAAAAAAAAAACTTTAAAAGCAGAAGCATGGCTCAATGTGTCAAGCCCCCTTGTGTCACAGTTACATTACATTGTGTTCCATCTCCAGCCACAGTGCCAGGTCTTCAGGCCCTTTCTCTGTGCCATTTCCCATCCAGCCACCAGATGCCCTGAGACTTTCAGACCTGCCTATCTCCCCCACAGATGAGGAGACTGAGTCTAAAAAATAATGGGTAACAAATGGGTGGTAGGATGGACTAGAGGAAAGGAGGGTGTTATTTGTAAAAACTGGTGGTGGCTGGTATTACATGTACGGTGCCCAAGGCACTTTACCCCAAAACTGCTCCAGGGGCGCTGTCCTATGGCTGACCCTGTGCTGTGACCCCCTCCTCCGGTGTATGGTAACTTGAGAGGGGATTTGCAAAAAAGACCAATTTCAATGTAACCATTGACTAACAAAGTAACTTAAACTGCACTCATCCTTAAAATCTTTTAATCTGGTCTTTGTTTACTGATGATGCAACAGCGAGAAAGTAACCGAGGCAAAGGTCACTTCGACACAGCGTTCACAAGGACAATGATGTGTGAGGCGTTATACAGCCCATAATAACCTCGAAAAGTAAATACCTTTAATTGTTTTTATTGCAGAATAAATTGGGTGCAAACCTACCTCCTTTGACAGACGAGTGAACAGGTCTCCACCTCGGAGGAAGTCTAGGATCAGATAGAGCTTTCCTTCTGTCTGGAAGGCTGCAAACACACACACACACACACCCACACACACCCCCCCCCCCCCCCCCCACACACACACACACACACACACACACACACACACACACATGCAAACACATATTGTGGCTATATTATTGTATTGTATTCTGTTCATTTCACGGTGTATTTTAGGTTAAAAACAAGGTGTGTATTGTGTATGTCACACCTAATTTAAAAAATTAGTAAATGTAGTATCTGGTTTTCTCCTGTCAAATAAAAAGGGGATATGCATTGTTATATATGGGAAAAAACTGTGTGTTTTCAGTTCAAATCAACTCCTACACATGGACCATCAGACAGTCAGACTTACCATAGTGCAGTTTAACTATAAATGGATGGTTCACTTCTGCCAGAATGTCTCTTTCCATCTTAGACCGCACGCGATCCCGAACTGAAAGGGAGATAGTGGGGCAATAAGAATGTGTTTAATAACTACATTTATTCAGTTATTTCTTAATATGTCAATTTAATAGAGCCACCCCGAGTGCTGCTGGTCTTTGGTGCACTGGAATCTACCATACCATTGTTATTGCAGCATCTGTCACCTTGAAAGGATGAGACCATTACTATTTAAATTCCAGCAGTGCAGGTTAGGAGGATTAAGGCCAGGACAAAAGACACTGCAACAGTACATGGCACCTCAACCTGCGTACAGTGCATCCTTGTTTACAATAATCCCATTTGATGCGAAACAGCTGACCTGTATTAAAAGTACAAACTGCTCTCTTTTACCCCAAATCCTCCTGAATGTACTCTGGGAACTGGAACAATCACATTTGTAGTATCTGTTCTTAAATAATATTAACCTTGACACTGCATGAAGAACAAAGCTGTTATTGCAGCAAAATGTGTCTGTCGAGGTTTAGAATATTATTAATTATGTTTCCCTTCTGTGATGAATTATGTAGGCTATCTATCTATCTATCTATCTATCTATCTATCTATCTATCTATCTATCTATCTATCTATCTATCTATAAACCATATAGTATTGGCAAGATGCACTTCAACCTGGATTTTTGACGAGAAAAAAACACCTTCTACAAACACAACATTTTGTTTTGTGATTGTTTTTAATGTTTAAACGTTGCCTTCTTACATTATATATACTGGATTTTTTAAAGCAAAGTTATCTTGATTTTTCTTAATTTTTCAGAATTACTTCTCAGGTGTCCAAAAATGACTGCATTAGAAAATTGGATAGATAGAATACAAGTTTAACTTACTTAACAGCTTTAATTTTTACCTTTCAGTGTGGCTTTCTTCAGGACCTTCATGGCATACAGGTGTCCTCTGTCCGCTCCTTTGATCTTTCTCACCAGAAGCACCTGGAATAATAATCATCAAGCTTTTTGGATAAACTATTTTGTAACAGTTTGTAACACACGTTTTAACATTTCAAAAGACCCCTTGTAGCAGTGTAAGTTGAAAATGAAAACATGGATAGGAAGTAAAATAGGCTATATATTAATATAGGCTACAACCATGCAGGTGTTGCTCATATAATAAATTGGCCTACTGCAGAACACAGCAGTGCAAGAATGAAGCCTAAATAATTAGGTTAAGTGCTCTATTTATGTACAAAGTATACCTGTACATGTAGCCTACCTAACTTGTTTTCTATCTCATGTTACTTTTGACTTCTACTCCAATAAGCCCTCACCTAAGCAGGAAATATATGAATAGCTAGCTAGCTTATTTTTAACTCTACAACATTAGTTAGGCCTGGGTACTTTTCAGTTAGCAATTATTTTTACCCTTTATGTCCAAATTTGGTGATTTAGAATTAAATGTATCTGATTAACAGATTTAGCCTAGGCTTCCACCAAACCGTATACATTAAATAATTTAAAATTAGCTAAACCTTAAACATTTAAAGCTGTAAAATGCAACAAACACTCATTGGTGCAGCAGCAATATTACAACAACATCAAAACTTTGGCCTACTCCTCCCGCCACTGCACTAAAAAGCCCCACGCACCTGTTTTTTTCTTTTCTTTAAAGGTCCATGGTTTTTAATAGCGCGCGCGCACCTGCCGTCTCTCCTTCCTGCCTCACGTTCTACACCCCATGGCTACGGGCTACACCCAGCAGCGTCACCTACAGTCAGTCGGCCTCTTGAAGTAAGTGCTAGCTACCATCAAGTTTCACCAACTACTCGAAGAAACATTGTTTCACGTTGAGACAACAGCTATGGCGTCTAAGATAACACTAGGAATTATCTCACTTCATTAGGCTACACTACAGCTGCTAATGTAGAACTAATTGAAAGTTGATGGCATTTCTGTCATTAGCAAACCACCACTTACCAAACGATGATAATAGGCTATACACACACACACACACACACACACACACACACGCGCGCGCACACACACACGCGCGCGCGCACACACACACACACACACACACACACACACACACACACACACACACACACACACACACACACACACACACACACACACACTCGCTCTATAAAGCCAAAAGTAAGTGGACACACCCCTTTTTACATAGACTACTAGGCTACCGTGTACCCTCGGTCCAAATATGTTGGTTAAACATTTAAAAAGGAATCAAAGCCGTTTTAATTCTGTAAAAATGTGGTACAGGCTATACCTACAGCTAAAGAAGAGCTGCCCCCACTATACTAGGCCTACAGCAGTTTGGCCCGCTGTGCACACTGCAGGTAGTAAGCACTGGGCTGCCTGGTTTCATGGGTAATCCTTTGGCTCCTAGAATCAGCCAAAGTCAACACTGATCTCATAGCTTTATCTCTAGTGTGTGTTTGAAGTCCAGGTATTGCAGTAGTGAAACGTCTTATTGAGAATCCAGGTGGTGTTAACACTGTAAAATGTGATAAAGATGACAAAGTGCTCCCTTGTCAGCAGCTGACCTTCTGTAAGTAAAATGACCTGCTGGGTCAGCCGTGGAAGCAGAGAAACCCTGCAGTTAGAAGTAAGCATTGAGCCTGCATGGTGCCATGGGTAATCCATTGGCTGCTAGTGTAAACACTGATCTACTTTCTGTCTCTAAAGAGCCCTAACCTAGTACCCTGAGTCTTATCCAATGGATTTGAGGGGAAGCCTGCTTTCTCTGAAAATGTTTTCCCATGCGCTGTAATTTGAGATATTCACATCTCTCAGTGTGGTTATGGTTTCAAATTGTATCCTTTGTATACCTTTCCATAGGAGCCCTGCCCGAGGACTTTAAGCAGCTGGAACTGAGAGGGGTCCGCCTTCTCACAACCCTCTTTAACATGGTGGCTGATGTCAATCTCCTTGAGAATGCTATCATCCTGAGGAAAGACACACACAAGTAGTGATTAGTATGATAATGACAGTCACAGGAAAAGCAGAGAAGCTCAGACAAACAGAGGTGATAGGGTAGAATCAGAGACATAAACAAGATGAGATGAATTGCAACAAGAAGGTTATGAATTACAAAACATCACAGCCAGCAATTATATGTTATATCCATTCTAAATTAAACAAAGCTGTGTCATTTAGAAGTTAGTAGCTTTAAACTCTACTTTCAATCAATATGAGGCGCTAACATGGGTTAGTAAATATAGAGAAGGTCATTGCTGTAGGCCTACTGCACATTTATGGCTGATAGCTTCCATGCTAAATCTTTCACATAATATATTGTGAGAGTTACCTTAATGCTGTAAAAGCATATTTCTCTTAATTGACAGTCTATTTTGGTTTGCAGAATTGACATAGATACAAGCCACTGCCGGAAAGTTTTGAGGTTATGTCATGGTTATATCAATAAAACATGTAAAGTTTTTGTAATCGCATGAGAACTATCTCGCAATTTGGAAGTAGAGTACATTTGAGGTGCAAAGTCCATTTAAAGCTAAAACTGCCTCGCATCCCTTCAATCTTTATCTGCCAAGACAGCAAATTCTTTGTTGCTATCTTTGCAGTGCCTGTTATTGAGTCTGTGGATAACACAGAACATTTGTTTTCGTGTTACAATTTACCCTAATCGAAAGCATGCAGCAACGCAATTAATACAGTCTAAAATTCAGCCTTTAAGATTTATTTTTATTACAACAAGAACAAAATGTGCCTGAGGGAGCGCTATCCAGAGCAGTTTTATAGACTATCTAGATTGATTGCACTTATATACATCGATCTCATAATTGATACAAGTGACATTATCTTCCCCCTCTTGGCAATTCCTTTTTCTACTCAATAATAGAGATCATTTCAAATGGAGAATTTCTTTTGCAGTTTAGATCCTAAAGGAAGTGTAGAACCAGGCCAAGCCGCCTGTTCATTCTCTGTGAAACAAGGGAGGGAACAAAGCTGACAGCATATCAACTGCTGACATGACAGCATAGCAACAGTGCAGATCCACGCCCCACACTCAGTGATGTCAAGGGATTTTCCATCACTCCTTTGACTAAATTTTCACAGTAGAATGTAAAAAAAAAAGAAAAAAAGTGAGGCTTAAATTTTAGTGTTTGAGACTGTAACAAATTGTAGCGAACACATAATGTAAATTAGGTGACACATCATAAATTACATTGGATACATGGCATTTGAACAGTTTGTTAATGTCAGATGGCTATATTCTAACCACTCAGAATGTGAGCTAGTTATTACACTTTGTGCCTGACACATTATTTGGGGTATGAGGTAATAAAAGGTGGAGTCAGCCATTATGGAGAACTCTTGTTCTCAAAATCACTTTTTGTCAAAATCAGTGAATTTTCCTCATGATCCATAACCTGTTTGTAGCCTACTGTGTGTGCGATGAAAACAAATCTGGTGTTAATAACACAGACTATAGGCTCTGTAAACTGGTATCTAAACAAAGGGTATGTAAACAAAGGGGGCCCACGGTAGCTAGCACCCTAGCTTTCTTTCAGTGCACACAACATACACTCAGGTAGCTTATCGTGACATATTTACTGATTTTGACAAAAAGTGATTTTGACAACACGCATTCTGCAGAATTGCTGACTCCACCTTTAATCTCTTGCTAAAAGCTAAGCTAAAAGCTAAGCTAACTTATATAGTTTTCAACAACAATCACCTGGTGTGATGGAACGTTTTAGCTCAGAACAAGTGCAGTAGCAGTTTGCCTTATGTGATTTTCTGTTTGTTTGTTTGTTTTTTAAAGAGTACTGCAGTAGTGACGTCCATCAACAGTACCAGCTTCTGGGATGCTGATGCTGAACTCTGACATTCCCATGAAGGGGAGGGAAGTGAAAAGAGAAGTCCCTCATCCCTACACCAAGCATCAAGGCATGACAATACAGATAAGGATAGTCAGCTGTAAGGACAAACAAAAACAAGCAGGCTGACATTTGCCAGCCAGAGACACTAACAGTCACACAGACAGGTAGATAGCCTGTCAGGTTGATTCACCAGCAGTCACGACCGCAACAACCAGAGGAGGGGAAGGGAGTTTTTTTTTTCTTTTTTCTATTTATATCTTAGACACACAGGTGAATGTGCTGCAAACAGCATAATACCTCCTTCTCATCCCCGCTGGTTTGTTTGGGCTATATATAACCTAGACCACCACTGCTGTGGCCACTGAATCAATCTGTCTCTATCCATTAATCTATCAACCTGCCTGCCGGCTTGTTTGCCTGTTAGCGTTTCTGTCTGTCAGACTATTTCCATGCAGCCTGCCTGTATGTATGTATCATTCTCTCTCTCTTAGTCAAAACACAACATCTCTCTGTCTGTCTTTTTTTATGGATTCTTGATTGACAGGCAGAGCAACAGCTGTAACAGTGCTGCAATGACTCCTGGAGCATTCCAAATAACACGCATAGTTCCCACACACATGCCCATCTATCACAGACTTCTCACACAGTACTGCTGTTTTATTTTTGTTTCTTTCTTTGGCCTTAATATTCACACTAACACACACATGGCGCAACTGTGATGCAATCCCTCTACCGGCGGATACAGATCCACCCACGCGTCAGGTACTAATCTCTAGTTGATAGAAGTTTGCACTGCCTCTGCATGGGTGTCCAAACAGCTCCACTCACCTCTAGTTGACAGAAGCCGGTGCTGTGCTTGTTTCTCGCCGCCTTGTTCTTCAGGTAGATAGAAAACCATCTCCGCACTGTGAATTTTCGGGTGCTGGTTTCCATGGCAATAGGCAAAACCTATCCCATAATGAGGAACATCTCCTTGCCAGGAGGTCCTACGATAGAGATGCAATAACAGAGCTCCCTGTCCTGTCCTTTCTTTTCTTTTTTTAGTTGTTAACTATTTCTCCCCCAGCTTATCCATTGGCCCATCGTCATTGCAGTCGCGGCGTTTTAGTTTCCCCATCGTTTCGCCTTCGCCTCTCGTATATGTCTGGTTGGGTTTTTAGAAGCCTGTTGTTTGCCCTCCCTCCTTGCGTCCCTCCCTCAGCTGCAGTGGACGTCGGTAAGCACGCAGTCTCTGAGTTGTAGGCGAGCCGTTAATCTACGTAGGCAGACAGACAGGCGGGATGACAGACGCGGCAGGTGCACCCGGCCGGGTTTGGGGATTGTCTTGTTTTGCAGCAAGGGAGAAGGTGACGAATAAATCCCTTCCACTGAATCAGGAGGAGAGGTGTGTGGGTGTGGGAGCTCCCTCTTCACATCTCTGCCTGTGCATGTTTGTGTGTGTTCATCCCCTGCTGCCTCTCTCTCTCACTATATCTCTCTCTCTTTCTCACACACACACACACACACACACACACACACACACACACACACACACACACACACTCTCTGCAGAACAAGGGATTGTCACCAGTCACATTGTTTTTTTTTATGTGTGTGTGAGTGTGTGTGTGTGTGTGTGTGTGAGTGTGTGTGTGTGTGCCCGCGAGCTCCCAACCCCTCCCGCCGTCCCTCTCTCTCTCTCTCTCCTTTTCTCCCCTGTTCCTGCCCTACACCTCCCTATCTGTTTCTCCCACCAGCATACAGCAACAGCTGGCGAGGTCACATGGTTGAAACACAGCTACCTCCCCGTCCTCTGTGCCTTTCTCTTTTGCTCCTGCACGACATTCAATAACACACACATGGCAATGCAGACAGAATAGAAAATGATGCCAATATATAGTGAGTGTATAAGCAACTTAACAGCGGAGTCATTTGTAAAATACCAGGGGGCTCGGACTCAGTGACATTGCATCAGAATTCCATTAAATCTGAGGACAGCAATCAATGTTGCAGTCAATACTGATGAAAGAAGCAAGGGCAGCAATCACAGAGAGTACAGCATGGTCCAGTGGATCACCGGGCACGGCTGTGTGAGTGTGTTCGGATCTGTCATATCAGCAGCTTTGCAGACCTGCAGTGTTACATAACCAGAGAGAGAGAAAGAGGGGAAGAGAGATGGATAGACGGTGGGTGGCTCTATTAGATGGAAGCAGGGGCTAATTTAGGACTACTTCTCTGACCTAGGCTTATTCTTTTTCTAACATGAGGTTTCAAATTCCTTAGTCAGGGTAATTCAACTCAATTGCTTAAACTGTGATCCCTAAACTCGGAACATCACTGAAAAGCAGAGTTTTTAAATAGCATTGTTGCCATGGGGTTGACAGGATTTAAACCACATTTAGAAAAAATCTGACATAGTTAACTTTCAGAGCACTTTAGCATTATGGAAAATGTAATCACATATCTTCAGTCAATCTGCAGCGCTGTATTGTGGGAGGAGATTTGGGATTATGGACTGGTGTGTTTGTCCCGGTGGGATTATGTCTCTGTAAGGAGATCACGACATTAATATTCATACACACCAAGTGGATTTGGACAGACAGGAGAGACCACTCAGAAACAGAGTGCCATTACTATATTATACTACAGAAAACAGTTAACATAAACCTTAAAAATATCCTGAAGTCACCGTTTTAAGACAGATGGTCCTATGCTTATTCACTCAACTCCATTTATAGGTTAAATTGTTTCAATTTCATTCATTAAAAATACAAAAAGATAGATGTTAAATACACAGTACACTGATGACTAATAGGTAGATTAATTTGATATTTTATTCAATTAAACATTTAAGAACAGCATTACAAATATTCATTTCACACCATATGATTAGACCACTGTAGCTGCTGTTATTACAATTATCATTTACTTTTCATTTTACACTGAGTTGAAATAGTGATGCACAAAAACAGCCAAAGCCAGAGGTCACCAATAAAACAAGTCATTGTACAAATCAGTAGGGAATACAAAGTGTCTCTCATCCGTCTGTAAACACTTAGGGCCACAACAATAGTGCATGATAAACTTGTGAGACAGCTCGTACAATTGTGTTTTGAGTCGGTCATTGTTTTGGACTCAGATCAACTAAAAATGATGTAATGTAATTTTGAAAAAACTGAGGCATTTTCTGTAAACAAAACAATAATATATTTACTGTCTAAGCTATACATAATGTATAGCTACTAGTTTTAAGCTCATAAATATGACTTGGTCACATTGTCTGCAACAACAAAAGACAAAGACCACCTAACCAGGCCAACAGCAAAACATTGAATAATGGCTAATGTACTTGGCAATCATCAGAAGGTAGCTAATAACTACCACTAGTTTAATGTGCATTTTAGCCATTATCACCCAATATAATTCACTTAGTGATTTAACAATAGAGACCACTGGTAATTCTGATGTATTGATGTCATTTGAATTAGCATTATGTTGAAAAAGTATTCATTTAATAAGTATACATCCAATCACCCCCTCACAAATAAAGAGATTGCACTTAACTGGTGATACATAATGTTACATAAGCACACACATGGCCAGCAGAGTTACAGAGATATGCACTAGGGTTTGTCATCCACACAACAAGTAACATAAAGTAAGATTAGGCACAGAGAGAATTTGACAACAAGCTCCACATACGTGCTGAAAAAACAAACTAAAGAAATACACAGTAAACAGCCCTTGTGTCCACCTGTCTGACCTGAAGTCAACATGAGCTTACCCTGTTGAGCCATGGAAGAAAACATCTACTAGTAAGGGTCAAGAGGGGACATGATTTTATTAAAGTAATGGATAGTAGTAAAGGAAGTGGTTGTCCTTGTTCGTATAGGATTTAAAAAAATAACAATGCTCTTAAAATGTGATATTTGGTTTCCAAGTACCTGTCAAAGCTATCAATGTTATGCAACTCAAAAATGTTTGACTGCACTGGCTGTATGAGGCTATTTATCACCTACTCATTAAAGCTATGATGATCATTTTGAAGCCTGATAATAAAATGATAGTCAGTAGGAGAATGCTAAATCAAAGCACAGGCAACTAGTGGGTGTTTGCATGTTTTTGTGTCTGTTGTGTGTGAGTGTCTGTGTTGCATTTCAGTTTGTGTATGGAGGTGGATAGTAAACTGGCGTATCTTGGTCACACACATTGAACCCAGTAACCTTGTTAACGGCCATCGGCTTGTCCCTGTGTCCAGTATATTGTTTCTCACAGTCCAGAAGGGTGAAGTCAGTGTTGAAACAGATCTCAATCTGCCCCAAAGTCTGTACATCAGCATTCTGTTAAAACACAACACCAAACAAGTTAACAAATGCACAAAATGCCAGCCCACATTTGAAAAAGGTTACATACAGCCACACCTGAGCTGAATAATGCACCTTATCATTCCTGAAAATTAGGACCATGCAAAAGACAAAGAACAAATTATTTATATATTTTTAATGAAATGAGGTGTTTATACCTTTGACGGGTGAGCACATTGGATCTTAGGTGTGACGCCGTAGAAGTTCTCTATGACTCCTTCAATTTGTGACAACTGCACACAGACATTAGGAGAGAGTAAAGGTGAAAGGCAATAGTTGTCATGCGACAAGTTATTCATTTCATAATTCTAACGTTTCAAATTTAAATACACCACAAGTTGACGTTCAAATATAAATGTGCTTACTTTGTAGTATGTTTCAGAAGGGATGATGTCAAACTTCGTCAGAATGCTACATTAACAGAAACACACATTTATTTTAGAGGCTTGAGACATTGTGACTTGGTATACAACAGTAGTCTGTCTTTGTGACAACACCAACAACTAAACAAAATAATATTCTTTTTCTGGGGAAATGTGTGTATATGTGCATGTGTGAGAGTGTGAATGTGAACATGAGCTGTCGTACCTGTTCAAATCCACTTTATGGTACAGTTCCAGGGCTTTGCTGAAGTATTTGTGTTGACTATTCAGAGACTCCGCTTTGGCTGCACATGTGCCATGTTTGTGCCACTCATACTTCCTGTTGAAATGGACAAACAAGTAGCAATAGGTTTTACTATTATCCTGTACAAATGGAACCCAGAAATGCACCACATGATAATGATAACTTCAATTTGCCAAATGATTGACTGACCTCATGACCGTGTGTATGTGTATGTGTGTGTGTATAAAGTTAATTGGCATTTCGAAAGTGTATAAAGCATAGTATTGTAGAAAATAATATTAATGTCCACTACTACCAACAGCATTATTATACAGAAACAATCATTATTATCACTTGCAAATGTGATTACAATTGAGGATGCCTTTGCAAAGACAACCACAATTTGTTTAGGATAATACTGATGTTAGGAAACTAGAACTAACCCCACTAAAAATAGACAAATTGACAGACAGGATTGATTGATACCGTACCAGAATCCAGAAGATGTGGGGTTAAGCAAGTCAGGCCAACTCTTCTTCATTTCTGGAAGCAGGTCCTGAAAACAGATTTATTGTATCTTTCAGTATAAAAAACTGGAGAAAAGTAGGAGAAATTCATTCATACATCACTCCCAAATTTAATATGTTGGCCAATGTCTGTCTCAGTTTTGTGTGTAGCTATTCTAAAGATTGAAGTATTCTCCTGTTTCTTCTTTGAACTGCCAATTGTCTTTGTTATCAGGTGTGTGATGTTGTGTATGTTCCTTTTCCATAAAGCAAAATGGCTTTGTATCTACAGTACAGATTTAACACATTGCTGGAAGAAGATGACTGAAATACCTCTATTTCGGAAGCGTTGAAATGCCATGATGAATTGCAGTCAATCCCTTTATCTGGCCTGGGAAACAGAAAGATTCACAGTATAAGATATCTCACTTCCCCCTTCTTACTCACTCACAGACAGAGAAAAAAAGAGGTCGAAAAACAGGTATCTTTTCCCAAGCAATGGACAACTAGATACTATAACACAATGTATTCTGATTAAAAAACAAACACACACACCAGAGTCCATGTAGTGTCCAGTAGGTAAGGTTGGGATGACAGTGTTCCATCTGAAAGGCATAAAAAAAATTGTATTATTATTCCATCTGAACACATAAGCCTAAAACTTAATTCTGTTATAAGTAAATAAAACCACTAATGCTCAGCTGGCAGTGTTTCAAAGAGCTTAATACAAACATCTATTACAACCTCAATGATGGTGCAAGAATAAAAGAGGTTGAAAAAATGTAGCTACTAGCACTGCAACTGATATTTTTTATATTTTTTTTTATTATTGGTTAATTTTGATTTTTCTTGGATTAACATTTAAGTCTATAAAACATAAACAATATGACCGTTTTCAGCTGGCCCAAAAAGAGGTCTTAAGGACAGCCGTGTACTTGATAAAAGACTACTTAGCAATAAAAAAAGGATGTGTGTCTTTTGTTGGGATCTACATAATGGTTAAAACGGCATCCTCATGGGTTTTAAACGGTGCTGTTTGATCAATTCTGTGTGTTGACTCACAGTCAGTCTCATGACTCAGAAATCACATGATTAAATGAATTAATGTTGACTCAGTACTACAGTATAGTTATCATTAAATGACAATTCAGGAGGGCAACATTGTCTTAAGATGGGAAAACCTTTCCCATGGCCCATAACACAATTTATCATAATGGTATGGTTGTATAAACACATCTTTACATACTATAAATACTGTATACACACACTTGCTGACTCTGCTGCTGACATCACATCATGTCATTGTTACTTTTGCTTTATAATTTCATTTTCAATTACTCTTGTATGGTTACTATCTTAATTTTCTACAACATATACCAAAAACAATACGTGATTCCATTTTTCAAATGTTAGACAGAACCCATTTTAATCCATGGCCAGCTTTATTTTGTGCAGGCCGGGTTATATTCATCCTTGCTGGGGCAGGAATGGATCTTACCAGACACTGACATACTATTTTGACTAGGCCCACAGATAAATTCACAATGAACTGAAATGAAATCTCAAATTGTGTTCTGTGAAAATGTTCTAAACCATCTTTAAATGGGTTCAAATGTTAGTGAAAAAATAAATTCAATAAAATGCAAGAAGAAACTTACACTACAGAAGGTGCGTGGCCAGTGGTGGGTCAGGATCAGTTTGGTCCACATGTGTCTGAAATAGACACATTCCTTAGTATCCTGTATGCTCATTGCTTATGACGATAACAGTAGCATGTTATTGAATTAACTATGTTAATCATATACAAATGGAGAAGCAGTAAATAGCATGGTTAATTTGATCATATACGTTTATACATGAATCTATATGCCCAGTAGGCCTATATCATTTTGCTTTATACTTACGGAGGTGAAATGACAAAGGCAGAGGACAGGGCTGCTACTGCCAGGCAGAGCAGTAGAGCAGAAAAGGTCTTCATGTCTGACCTAAAAGAATAGAACATATTTGTCAATTTAACAGCTGCCCTTATCTCAAGCTAGTTTTGAACATTAAAATAACCCCAGGTTCGTAAAAAAAAACACACATTACAACAACGTTAGTGTAAGTGCAGTGTAGAATATGTTGGCTGTTAAATCCATGCATTTCCATCAACGTTCAGTTCTATAATAATGGCTTTTTGATTAAATCATGCATTGAAGAAATTGTGCATGTCAGTCAGTCAGAACCGGCACATGCGCACTGCGGTTGACCAAAGACGAAAAACAGGTAGTGGCTTTGACTGGGGGAAGTGGCTAGCAATGAACACATATGACTATTTAATTGGGCAATCACCAAAACCTTTAAGCCAGAAATCTCTCTCAAATACATAAAAAATACCATCAACAGTAGGCTGTATACAGAAATAGCTCAAACTGAGTTAAAATGTGAATCTCTTTATGGCTATCATAACTCGGACTTTATTTCCCACTCATGATAGAATGGTCCAGTTTGTAGCAACCCTCCTACAAACAACAAAGTCAGCAACAATTCCACTTCCTGGGAATACTGCTCTCTATCTATGATAGGCTAACATAGCAGTGCAGCGAAGACTAAATGGTATGTAGGCTATAAACAGAACAAGTTAGTGTCTCTTTGTAAACATTTACTCAATGACAGTCTACAGTAGGCTAAATTAGGCTACCTTCATATGTGAAAACGGTAAACTAGCCTACTAATTATTCTGTGAGAGCAAACTGCTTTATCACAAAGAAAGACAGCTTGAAAAGTAAACTTCAGTTAGGCTATAACCGCTGGTTTAAACAATGTAATGTTTTAATGGGTCTCACGTTGTTCCGGATGTGTTGCAAAGATGTGTGGAGGTTATCCGAGCGCCGAGCAGTATTTCATTAATACAACTTAATATGTAAGCGCAATAGACAGGACTCCTTACTAGGGAACAGTCTGTTGTTTATGTCCCACGGCAGCATCAGTACTAGTCTGTCTGTTTAGCCAATCACGAGCCCAGTAGACCTCATGCGTCGTCACGTGGTAGGATGGGTGGTTCGATTTTTTGCCCCGATCCGACCGGCTGCGTTCGCTTTTATTAAGCAATGTAGCCTACTGTATTCCCTTTCTAGTAGCCTAAGCGTGCAATGCTACAATGTACTATGCAATCTCAATAAGTGTGAATGAAGGATAGATATTGTCACATTTCATGCTACATAATTATTGTATACAAATGTTTCAACTTCATGACCTTGGGATTGGGAAGCAGCCTAGTAGGCCTACTACTGACATATTGAACTCAATTAAATAAAGAACACTCAGACAATTATGGGTGAGAATGTTTTTGTTGTTGTAATAAAAACAAACATTTGACTCAAATGTCAGTTCCCTTTCAACAAATCTGCATTCAGCTGTAGTGCTTACACAGGCATTTATAAAGATGTTTGATGTTGTTGGCCTATGTCTTAACTAAGAATGTTTGATGTGTCCACCAAAAATTATTTGTGGCCAGTTATAGTACAATGTGTTTTTAACAAGCAAACAAAACAAAAAAAGTTATTTAAAGTTTTGAATGAATATATGTTTGCAGGGTGTTTAAAAAATAAATGTAAAGCTCAGATAGAAGGGATCTGAACAGTTGGACTATGCACTTAATGAAATAGGACAGTTGATATACATATTCTGTCAACATGCTTCAGATCCTGGTCAATGTAAAGCTTATAGTTTAAAATAATGCTCATGTGTAGTTAATGAGTAACGTTTATAATGCATTTTTTCTTTTTCATAAATCTGTGTATACTAAATTGTCTAAACAGAGAAACAGTTCAAATGTATTGCATGCCTACTTCATAATTAAAGTTAATCTATTATTGTACAATGCTATTTCTACCTCCATCATCACACTGGAAATTGAATCACCACCTCATTACCCTGGAGCCCTGGTTTACCAATGTGTCAGTGCCAGCCGGAAACATTATGCACCTAAATTATCCCTGGGCTGGGTGACTGACTGTACCACAATATAACCAACAGAGGGCTCTTTTCAACCTGTTTTTAACACGCGCGCACACACACACACACACACACACACACACCTACACTCACCCACACACACACACACACAATGTGGAAAAGAGAAAACAAATATTACAATTACACACAGAAATGCAATGGATGTCTTGTATTACATTCAAGATCTATTACATAAGGTAAAATTAACCAATAATGTCATATGTCTCTAGTCAGTATAGTTTTCAATGCTGGGTCCTATTGACTTCTGGTGACTTACCTCTCACAGTTTAACCTCCAAACAAAATGCTTACCTCATTCTTTTCATATCCTAATATAGCCTATTACATTATATGGAAATTCATATAATATATAATCATACCTTTTTTAATTTTCCACAATTATTATTGCAGAGGTGATGGGAATGGCAGGACCCAGGTTGTGTCAACCTCATATATATCTAGATTTCTATTCTGTTAAAGTATTACTGATCTTGAATGTGACAACATAAATACCAATACCTACATTTCACCTTTAGCAAAACAGTGCCACTCTTTGTTGCCCAAATAGCCTTCTCCCCTTGCTATTGTTGATCCCCCATTCACGTCCTACCCAGACTTAATGGGGTTCTTATTCAATGGTGCTCTTACTGGAGAAAGCCACATGTTGCTGACAATGTTCAGCTAGTTACACATTTTTAGCTTTAAATAATGACCTCCTTCTTTTGTCTTATCGGTTGCTTTCACACTTTTCTATCTATCTACATCACTCACACATCACACACTCCTCCCTGTTCCCCACCCTACCACACCCTCTCTCTTTCTATCTCTCAAAGCTAACGCCATGTTGTCCCATCCCATGATTTTGCCTGCATGTGAAATGAGTTTCCCAGCCCATCCACCGTGTCAAGAATAGTTTAGCTGTAACTGTAGCTACTTTTATAAATAGGCCTTGGCCAGAGTTCAGCATGCGACAGTATCTCAAGACGTTTTCAGAGTGTATATGGAGAAAGACCTCAGAGAGGCGCTTCACTAAGTTTCTAAAGTGCACAGAGATTCTTTTTAATGTACCTTATATGTGAAACAGACGGAGAGTCATAAATACTGCTTGTAAGTGTGTGGCCCTGCTCCCCACTAAAATCACCATGGTCAGATTCTCTGCATTGTCTAGATCAGCTGGTGTTCTTGAATAACCAGTTGTAAAGCACCAGTTGTTGAGCTCACATACCATAATCCAGAAATTGGGCTACCATGGCCTCTACTAAAGAAAGTGCAATGGGAAAACTCTGTTAATCAATAGTATATCAATAGTAGACTGGTTCTAGTGGCCCTGAGTCTTGAAGGATCCTGGTTATATATAGGCAGCCCCTCTCTCCTTATAAGGCCTCAGGGAGAGGCAGGTGGGGGTCGGTTGGAGACGGCTGGTGGTTTCGTTGGCCTGGTACTTGGTTTAGGCTGACTCCTTGCGGATTCAGGCTGACCGGAGTTGCAGCAAGGGAAATCTCAAAAGGGTAAGAAAACATAGACCTTTAATCTCTTGCTATTCCCTCTGTATAAACAGAATTTCCAATCTACCTTTGTTTCAACCTCAAGTGGAAGCAGAAGGATGATGAATTGAGGGCTGATTAGGGCTCGACCAAGAGATGTTGCATGGCCCCTAACCTAGAGGAACTAATACTTAAAGTGATGGGATATTGGAATTATGACAGGTGTGCGGCAATACAGTTGGAATGTAACAGGTTACCCACTGTTTTGCGGATAGTTGCCTTAAATGCCTTGTTTGAGACAGGGCCGATAGACAGCAGGTGCCTCTGTGTTTATCATTGTAAGACTCTAATTGGGTAGAATGGGCTCCCACTGCACAGTCAAATTTGGTAGGGACACTCGGGACTGTTGCGTCAATGGAACACATTGCTGGTTTGCAGTTCTGGGACTCATATTGGGTTATGACTCCATTTAGTCTTAACATTTTAAATGAAGACATTAACAATACAAATCACAAATAATTATTTAAATTTTTTCTTTTGTAAATAGTAGTACTAATAGAAATTATAATTATTGATAATATTATTAATAATAATACCATTGATATTTTAAACATTTAGTAGCATCTTAATAGCAAGTGTTTGTTAACCAAAGAAGAACTGTTCTTGATCAAGCTGCATAATTTCAGATGTTTGTGCGGTTATGGTTGAGAGTCTTAGTGGTTTAGCGTTTCAGAAGGAGAGGCTCAGGTGTCATTTGGCAGGCATTTAGGCTGCTACAGTATCGGTCCGACTGACAGAGGCAGAGGACAGCCACTGGGGTGTACGGAAGATGGGACATTAATATGACATGCCTACAGTGACTGCTTGCCTCATATTCATTTTCTCAGCAGGCACAATGTATTCCTATTGTTTTGATTTTGTGACATCTGATGTAGACTGTACTATTGAAACTGTATTTACTCACATGAAAGAATTTTGGCTTTGAGAGGTAGCATGTGTGAAACCACTGAATGTTTTTTTATGGAAGATTACTTTTTTGGGAGGCTTTTTTAAAGCACAAACACAACCATGAATTTAACAGTTGACATCCCTCAGGGGGTTAGAGGTCAGGGGTTAGGGCATTATGGTGGCATCTATCTGATTGACTGGCAGTTTTGGGGCATTAGAAGGCAGTTAAACATGACTACACATCACCATAACTGTCACCAGAGATATGTGGAACAGACTGTCTTTGCCAGTGGGGCATGTCTCAGTAGCTTTTCAGAGTGAGGTTGGGGAGGAAGGGTGGCTTTATGTTTCATCTGACCTTATTTCTGGACTCTGAGGACTTGGGTGATGTAAGGCCATTATGTTCCTACACCGCTACGCATGCGTGATGTAAGACAAACACATGCTCTTGCTTTGTTGTGTGTACATAAAACAGACTGACTTTAATTGAGACACATATAGCTGGCGAGAAAAAGAGCAAAAATCATTTGGAAACTAAATGCTGTCATTACCTGGCAGTAAAAGAAGGTCAAGTTGTAGTTTTTTGTATATATATATATTGGACATTTTCATTACACTTACGGCAAACAGCAGTGAGCTTGCCAAATGTTTTCATCAACACAATTGAGGAAGCTTCACTGGCAGTGTTCCCTTGCTTTCTCTCATTTGTTGGACCTGTGTTTCATCATCATTGTTGGATTCAACTCTTTGTTATGTCTCCTGAGAATAATATAGACTTGTTATGATAAGAGCTGTCATTTTACAGAGCGCATATTAACTAGTCACAATCCATTCATGTTTAAATGAATTCCCTTGTCTTGACTGTAAAGAAGATAAATAATGGTATTCACAGCCCACCGCATGCTGCATTTGGAGCTGTAAGACTGATGGACAATCTTAGGTGCACCTGCGCCGTCAGTTGCTGTTCACACACATTGCTGGTCCAACAATAGTCGTCGTCCATGCCTTTTGTTTTTGTGTGTACATGTGTGTCTTGACATGTCACATGTGTTGCTTATGTCTTTAAATCCAAATAGTGTCACCTTGTCATTCCTCAGGCTGCTGTGTGTGTGTGTGTGTGTGTGTGTGTGTGTGTGTGTGTGTGTGTGTGTGTGTGTGTGTGTGTGTGTGTGTGTGTGTGTGTGTGTGTGTGTGTGTGTGTGTGTGTGTGTGTGTGTCTGTCTGTCTGTCTGTGACAGCCAGGGATGCAAACTCCATGTGTCTGAATTCCAGGAAGGCTTTTCATTTTGCAGGAGGTGATGCAGTACACACAAATATATCGTCCAGTATTCTTACTGCATTGTTGCAAGGCACCAGTTCAGTAATAGAAAGAAAGACAGGACTTTGTCTCTAGAAGCCCAAAGTGCTCCTCGGATTATTCCATTATCTTTTCTTCTATGCGTTTGTCTTCATTAAACTTCCTAAAGTTTTTCAACTCAGTTGGGTCGGTGGTCAAAGTGTTTTTGTATGTCAGTGTCACTGTATTGCTGGTTATAAGAGAGCATCTATTGTACTTTGTTACCATGTCAGTCTGTGTGTGTGTGTCTCTGTGTGTTTTGCTGGTCCAACAGGTCAGTATCAACAGTGTCAACATGTCGTCGTTGATCAAACGTGGGAGTTACAACCATGAGTACCACCACAAACAATGCAAATATGTGGTAAAAGAATACAGCAGGTATATGGTACACTCTAATGCTACAGTACTTACCACTAAGCTAACGGTAATGGTAGCAGTTGTAAGCTTTGGCTTTGCTAAACCTGCAACATCAGCCATAAAAGCTGAAAAAAAAAGTTTAACATTCCAGCCAAGGTTAACATAGAAATGCTAACTTAGTTAGATTAAGCTAACATCGAGACCAAACTAACCCTGAGCTCACACTTGAAATCCACATTAGTGTTGTTCAAAGCAGTTATTAAACTAATTGTTATTGGCTATATTGAACCTAATCTAACTTCAGTCCACAGTATCTTAGTAATTGCTTTCTAATTTTTGCACTGTTAAAAAACTGCAACCTATTTAAAATGCACAATATTGAGAGCATATTTCAGTGATACGGTTGGAAAAAAAACTGCTCTGAATTTGAACTTGGGTTTTTTAAGTATTTTTTCTAATGCTTAAGACAGGCTGTCCAATCTGTCAAGCAGCTAACATCTTGTGCTGATGCCGTTCGAGCGGCTGTAAAACACCAGAGAAGAGCTTTTATGCAAGCTGACAAGTATAGCTTGCCTAAAATGGATTAGCTAATTATAACATAGACCTCTCTGGGAAGATGTTATATGAAAGAAACAACAGCAACCCATACATTCCCAATTGTCACCGTAACAAACGGACTGCTGTCAAATCTAGATATTCCAATTTCGCTCACATAATCTATGTAACTATATGTAGTGTCTATGTGTTTGTTTGTGTGTGTGTGATCTAACAGGAATATTGTGTATCGTATATCATGTCTTTGCTAACCACTTTAAAAAATCTTCTTCTCTCTGCTGCTTCTTTTTGCTTCTTTTTTAATTTTGCTAATAAGCAGCTAACAAACACACAAGTCTTACCTTTGTTAAACGAGGACAACTTAATAAGTCTAACAAAGTGTGCAATGACAAGTGTTGAATCCTTTCCACTCATGTTGTGGTAACGATTCTGCTTGTTTTGAGTTCCTTAACAGATTCCCTTATTTTTTTATTTCAAACTCAAGTAAGTATGAAGTTTGTGTGTGTAAAGTGACCTTATTGATGTCTGATTGCTGATCAAATTGAAGTTAACTATTTGAATTCTATGTTTATCTGCTTAGACAAAATACCCTTTGCAGTGGTTTCCTGCAGCAAACTTAGAATGGTCATAATGGTACATTGATGCAGACAGATCTTTTCTTTCTACTTCACTGCTTATCACTTCAAGGCTGGAACAGGTTGTTCATGCCAACAATGGAAACCAAGCTTCCAAATGATACTCCTTATAAGTGGAGTATCATTTATATGTAGATGCTCAAACTATTCTTTCCATTAAATATAAAAAGACACATTCATATTCGAACCACTTTATTGACTCCCACCCCAACCTGGCAACCGCTTGCATCACAACAACTAAGAAATGACTTTGTGGTGGTGTGACTTGAGGCCTGAAGGCTTTATGAACAGCAGTGATGAGATAAACAGAGTCAGATATTCCCACTGATGGCTGTATGTCTCTCTTGCTGATAGTCAGCCCTCGGACAACAGCACAGTTTGAGCCTCCAGGGGCAAAATATGCTGAATATGGGACTTGGCTATGCGGAAAAAAAGATTGCATATAGCAGCATAAAAACAAAACAAAACAGGGTGGTGTTGTGATTCATCACTGTCCTCGTATACATTGTCTCCTTCCTTGAAACAGCTGTGTCAGTCACAGCTGTTGATTATAAAAATGGCTCTCCAGAAGGACAACTGTTTTGTTTGTCTAGGATATCTACAACCTACAAGTTTAATATTTATTCTTAGAGATACGGCCAGCCTGATGACTATGCCCAATGGTTCGCATGCAGACAATAATAATCACATCTAAAGCGTATGACTCTGCTGCACAAAAGAGTCGGGCTAAATCTCAGACTACCATGTCTTGAGTACAGATGTTGGACAGTTAGGTCAAATGATGATATGCATCTTCTTGAAAAAGGCTTGTTGTTGTGGTGCTCAAGTCAAGACTGTAATCTGTCCACCCTGTGAATCCACATATGAAATGGTGTCCTCCCACCTTTAAAGAGGGGACATAGGTGATTAGTGTGTGTAGATTAGCAGGCTTTACTTTCCGGTTACCCACAATGGAAAGGTCTTGGCTAGTGTCCTGCATTCTGTGCAGGTCCAAAACGTTCTAGTGTTATGTTGGTGTGTCACTGAGGGGATTACAATCATGGGGCTTTGGAAGTCTAATAAAGTTACCACAGGCACGACCTCACAGTACCACTCCTTCATAAATGATTGGTTGGGGTATTATAGCGGACTGTTTCAGCATGTTCCATTATGTGGGATCAGTGGATCAGTACTGATTGACTTTACAGATCATTCTAAATTTCAGTGCACTGCTCGGCAGAGAAGTGAGTTGGCCTGAACTGTTTTCTAGAGGCCCCCAGACTTTGCTCATAGAACTGGGGTTGTAATGGATTACCTTCATCTGTTTTACTACTTGTAAAAGTATTTTCATAGTTTTAAAAATGGCAAGGAACTATGTGGAATAACATGACAAGCCCCGATGCAAATCAACTTTGGCGGCTTGTTTTGGGGCCACCCACCTGAATAGTCTGAACAGTCAATTAAATAAGTAACTTATTAATATTTTTAACAGTTGTAACATTGCGTTACATTTACATATTAAGAAGGTACATGTTCCAATTTTTTTTCTTTAAGAATTTACTCAATTCCCAGCTGTGCACAAGGAAAACTAATTATTGTCCTGAATCTTTGAGCAAAAACCGACTGACTGTTTGTCTTTAGCTCTCAGGCGATGGAGGAAAGATACGAGCACAAAACACAAGCTCGCATCCAGGAAGTGGTAAGAAGACTATACGCATTCCGTCTCCAGACATGCTTATAAACACTGGATATAATGTGTGTGTGATTATCTGTACCTAAGCTCATATTGATACAAAGGCAGGTTAACCAATACAGAGACAATAAAGGAGACATGTTAAAAAAGTGTATATTATTTGCTGTTCAAATATTTATGGTATTCTTGTTTGCCTGTCTAGGTGAGGACAAAGATGGGAGACAAATATGTGCGGGAGGAGCCCATGATCAGGGGACCTCAGTTCATGACAAGACTCAGATCCCACACCGTGTATGAACACACTTCAGTCAAACTCTTCTGTAGCGTCGAGGGCTTCCCCATGCCTGATGTTAAATGGTAAGTAACATCTAAAGCTGACAAATAGACTTTACTCAACCACGTTATTTTGCATGAAGTTATGTTTGCCTATAATTTCTCTTTATTTTCTTATAATCGATCTTAGAAGTGATGTTAAGAAGGTTACTACTATTTTTTTTAAATGTTCCTCTATTGTAGGTATAAAGATGATGTGATCCTGAGCATGTCCACTGGAAATTACCTGGTAGGAGCCAAAGGTGGAGTCCATACTCTTGAGATCCCAAAGTAAGTTTTAAAAAAAAACCCCACAATGATATATAGGTGACATGAGGAATTTCATATTAAAGGGGCACTCCACTAATTCACATCATAAAGTTCAGTTTACTTATCATGGTTTTAGTACTAGTCAGCCTTTAAAAAAACACACGTATGACATCTTCTGTGGCTCTTGATGGGTGCTTTTTAAAGTCACATTTCAAATATTTTACAGCATAAATGTATTATCTGGAAACTGAGTTTGAAAGATGAGAGATGCTGTTGACTTGCATTATGTAAAATTGCAGGATCTATAGTTTTTGAAACCTCAGCACATCTTAGCATTTGCTGCACCGCTATTGTCTTCATCTCCAACTTTGCTTGCATGCTGTACCAATTCATGGAATGACACATTGCACACAAAACAAAGGCTACAGACAAATGTGTAGACAATGTGTTCATAATAAATTAAATATGTTTATTTGGCTTTAATACAGTGGATTTGTGTGACCTTGGACCTTTTGGCAGACTTGAATTAGCCTTGTCCATATTGCACTTGAATCACTGATATGGATATGCCAATATGCCATTCATGACACCTGCCCACTTGGTCCACTGACTTGCAAATCATAAACCTCAAGTCTATACGTCTTATTTTTCTTGTCAGTTTCATCGGGATCGTCACACACATTCAGACTACAGTAGTGACGTCAGAGTCAGCTGACTGACTGACTGACTGACTGACAGTGTGGTTACAGATATGGGGGAGAAAGCATAGCCCAGCTCTCCCCTCCAGTCTTAGGAAGCTCAGCTGTTCCAGTGCTGACCTCAGTGCTACGTGACACTCCAGGATTCTTTAAGTCATCACTCTCTCTCCTTGGAACCAGTCACCTTTTAGCTCCTTCTCTCTGTTACTTTTACACACAGATCAGCCCACACAGCTCTTACCACTTGTAGAAATGGTCTCCTTAACCCTTAGCACCCTTCTAAGAGGTGCATAACTTGCAAGGCTGTGCCATTTTCACTGAGTGCTGTGTGGTTGAACTGAAAAGAAATGGCAGAATGCTCTAAAAAAATTAGTGATGCCTACCATTAATGGCTGGGGATAAAATCCAACATTTAAAAATAGACTGGAAGGCTCTGGATGAAAAAAAAAATTAAAATGACAAAATACCAGTGGCTCTTGTAATTTGAAGTGAAGTTCATGACGGGGAAGAGAAAATGCAAAACAAGCCCCCTCACCCCCACCTACATTTGAGTCTTTGATCCTTACACCATGGCATTCCTCTTCACTACCCCCCCCACACACACACACACCACCACACACACACACACACACACACACACACACTAATAACACACACAGTTGCACCATTGCGAACATCTCCTGGCATTTGAAGGACTTACTGAATGCTATTATGATTCAAATTATGAATATATTTGCTGACATCCCTTTAAGCTCTTTTTGCTGCAAACTGGCTGTAATCACTTCTGCCATAAGTCATCTCTTTATGACTACACATCATTCCATACATTCTGCACGGGCTCAAATTCACATGTCAGATGAAACTGGTGTAATATGAGGTTTTGGAAAAGTCGGAAGAGAAGAGCCTAAGGGTGAAAGAGAGAGAGAGAGAGAGAGAGAGAGACATGGAGAGACATGGAGAGGGACAGAAAGTGAAAACAGTGATTCCAGAATCAAGGGAGAATTAAGTAAGAAGCTCAAGAGGCTGAAGTTGGTCTTTAAATCATGAATGACAGTGAGCCCTCTATTTTGCCTCTCAGCCTTTCCCTCTACATTGGCACTGTCTGAGAAGAGAGAGAGAGAGAGAGAGAGAGAGAGAGAGAGAGAGAGAGAGAGAGAGAGAGAGAAAGAGAGTAAATATAAATCAGAACCTTCTGTTATGCGTTTGCTTGGGGCATAGATTGTCAAACATATGTGGCCATATGACACTAGAGGGAACAAATGCAGCCACATCATGTACATCAGTGATAGAAAAATAACGTGATGTATAACATCCTGCAACTTGATCACATCATTCTTTTGCAGCAGCATATATGATCTATCTATCTATCTATCTATCTATCTATCTATCTATCTATCTATCTATCTATCTATCTATCTATCTATCTATCTATCTATCTATCTATCTATCTATCTATCTATCTATCTATCTATCTATCTATCTATCTATCTATCTATCTATCTATCTATCTATCTATCTATCTATCTATCTATCTATCTATCTATCTATCTATCTATCTATCTATCTATCTATCTATCTATCTATCGGGTATATGTACATAATGTCAACTTGAATCGGACAGTGCATTTAAAGCATTGCCTCAACTGAACCCAGCACTGTTGCAGGTTTCACTGTATTAGCCAGGCTTAACTCTTGTCTTACTGTGCCCGCTCAGCTGCTGATTATCACTGGCAGCAGAATGCATTCACGTGGCAAATGATTGCTCATTCGGTGCATTGGTTTCCTTGTTAAAGTAAACCCCCACTGGCATTACTTGAGTGGTTTACAATTAGTCCTGTTGCAGCAGACTCTTGTGGGTGCACAGTGAACCTGATGTGTAGTCATTTTCCCATTTTTTTTTGTTGTTGTTGTTGTTGTTGTTGTTGCAAATGACTGCAAACATTACCAAAGACTACAGTAACATAAACACTGAGGCCTAGATAGGAGGTGTCTAAAAAGCATTGCATTTGATTAAACCCTACCACATGGTTAAGTCCATTCTTAACTTGTGTTTTATTTCTAGACTCTCCACCGATGATACCGCCCAGTACGCTGTTGTGGCTACTAACCTCCACGGACAGGCCTCTAGTCAGGCCTCCATCATTGTCAAGAGTAAGTCCTTCTATCTGATTTTGTTTTCTATTTGATGTTGAATTGTTTATCGGCAGGACAGAATCCATTCAAGTTATCTGTGGGTTCCGTATGTGCCTTAAATGATCTAAAGATGGTGTCTAAAGAACTATGGTAATGCCTCATATCCAGTCATTGGTAGACACGTGTTTTCAGTGTACAATGGCAGTTCCTAACCCTTAACTCAAGACGATGATTTACAAATATCCAAACTACAACCTAACAGGACCAATTCTGACAGTTGCTTAAGCTGTGTGTTGTCACTGTATTAAAGGTCCACTATGTCACATGTACGGAACAATTTACATTGTACAATGGATATGGCTGAGTGGGTCGCAATGTAACTGAAATGAAAAATGAGACTTTCCTTGACTTTCTCCGTTCTCTTAGGCTGTCACAGTTACAATACTGCTATCCCTTAAAGGTCCCATATTATGCTAAATGCACTTTTTAAATGTGTTCCAACATATCCATGCGTCCACGGTGTGCCTAGAGACTGCCAAAATATCAAAAAAAATAACAATCTCTCCTTTTCTCACTCTCCCCTTTTCTGAAACCCCCACCCCTCCCCCCAAAAACACTCCAGTCAGAATTATCCCCTTTTCTGACCTCACAAACCGTAAAGCCAGAAGCTTCCACTGTGCAGCCCACACCCCTATTTCTTATTGGTCCACGGCCCTGACAGACAGAGGGCGAGGCGTATCTGGCTTCGCTTCCGGACAGGGGGCGGGGGGAGCTCAAAGATTGTATATTTACGAGGGGACCTGCAACTCTTTTTTTAAAAATAGGCCATTGTGAGATTAGCTGAACATCAGCATAGTACAATAAATTATCTGAAAGTTTTTTTCAGCAAACAATTAAAGAAAAACGTATTAGGGACCACTAAGACCATATAATATGGTGTATAATAGAACCGAAAAGTGTATAATATGGGAGCTTTAACATCTGCCAGCAAATAATGGTGAATATGTTTGTTTTTGTAACCACCTAGGGTACAAGCAGGAGGCGGAGAGCTGTTCATATGCATGGTTGCCTTACACAGGTAAGCATCGAAAGCATTACTCTCAACTCTGTTTAAATACATTCATAAATAACAAGATCAGTGCCACAGCTACACTATGAAAACGTGTCTTTCTTTTCTCCTTACAAACCAGTGTGTGATGTTGTTACCACTAGCCTCATTCCCTCCTCTCTCTCTCATTATCTGTTTGTGTCTTCCCTTCCCCAATCTCTCAGCTGCCATGCTCCCCCAGATCCAATACACTAAGATCACCATTGAGTTCGTAGAGAAGTTTGGCCCAGTCTTTGCTACTGAGGGAGATTCTGCAACTCTGACTGCTACCATGACCCTGACCCCCAACCTGGCCAACCTGCAGCCTGAGGCACAGTGGTATAGAGATGGTAATTGTTATAAAGTAGCATTTTATGACTAAGTCATTATGCCATAATTGCCAGTCATATATAATGCCTGCCAAGGCTACTACCAAGACCCAATGTAGTCGACATGTAGCCAGAGGCACTGTGGTTTAAAAAATGGGAAAATGTTACTGACAGTATTTTTATTACTAATTAATTATAGAAGTTAAATAGACTCTAGCGATACACCGTGCAATTCATTAGGAGCAAAATACTGTGTGTGTGTGTGTGTGTGTGTGTGTGTGTGTGTGTGTGTGTGTGTGTGTATGTGTGTGTGTATGTGATTGTAGTCTGTAGACATGACATAAAGGTACCATGTGTCTTTTATATTCAAGATTACCACATGCACATCATGTATAATGTATAGATATATATTGCCACGTCAATTTAGAAATGAAGGCTTTTAAGAATTATGCAGGAAGGTAAACTTATTCAGGATCCTGTCTCTTTTTCCAGAGAAGCGTCTGTCTGATTCTAAGTGGGTGAAGATTGAAACTGGCCGAGGAGTCTCCACCTTGACTATTCCCAACCTGTTTAAAGACGATGAAGGCCTCTACACACTACGCATGGTCACCAAGGGAGGCACTGCAGAACACAGTGCATTTGTCTCTGTCGCAGGTGAGGTGTGCAAACATCAAGGTCATGCCTATGTTGACCAATGACTCTAATCACACATACTTCTTATTGCATTGGCATTGATATGAGGGTCCACTTAATGATTGTTGTGTGATGCTTGTTGTAACGCTTGTATTGCTATATAGGCTACTTACTTGAATATGGATTGCTTACCTAAAAAATGCCACTGTGTCACATCCCCGTGTAGATGGTCCTCCCCCAGTCACTCTCGCACCAGGCGCTCCTATGGACATCAAGATCCACGACGCCAACAGAGATTACGTCATTGTGTCATGGAAGCCCCCAAACACCACCACAGAGGGACCAATCCTGGGATACTTTGTGGACAAGTAGGAGTCACTGATATAAACACCATTATGTATAAACACTGACCAACATAAAGACAAGGTGATTACTGCAAGTTATCACATAGACTTCGTTTGATAAAGGGAAAATAGAGGATGGGTTTTAATCTTAAACTAAAGGAAATCCTTCCTTGTTTTATCTAGCCTTAACTATTATTCTGCACTGCTTCATTCACTGTAAGCTCTGCTCTAAAGATTTTACAGTAAGCCGTAATATTCATTTAGCCTTTCTGTTCCTCATATACCTAAATATGCTTGGTTAAGTAAAGTATCGTTTGATCACTCTTTCATGCTTTCTTTTAGGCAAATACATTTCACATTTTTCACATATTGTTACTGTGTTACTTTGATTTAAAATCCTCTATTCTAATGCACTAGCCAATATTGATCACTCTAATCATTTGATTAACGACATCCTTATTGCAAAAAATTCCTCAAGTATGCATGTGCTGTCAGATAGATTCATTGTTGTAATCTTTATCTTTTTTTCCACAATACCGTAAAAAATGTCCTCTGTAAATGAACCCTCCACTTCAATTCTGCTGTAAAAACCTGTTGTAACGTAATAATGGTGCAGTCTTATATGCTGTATCTCTGTTGAGGGTGTAACAACATGATCCCAGAGAAAATTGAAACAGCAAAAATGAATAATTTTGTCAATCTATTCTCCTTTTCCTGACTCTTCTGATCTTGCCTTTGCAGATGTGAGGTCGGAACCGATAACTGGACCCAATGCAATGACCACCCCATAAAGATCTGTAAATACCCAGTGTCCGGCCTGTTCGAGGGACACTCCTACTACTTCAGAGTCAGAGCGGTCAACTCGCACGGAGTCAGCAAGGCATCCCGCATGTCTGATCCCATCGCTGCACTGGACCCCACTGAGTTTGAGAGGCTCCACAGTAGGTTTAACACTATCAGTACAGAGCCACGTCATCCAATGTCTTCTGTATGACATCATTTTAAGAGTTGAATAAATGTAGTCCCTTTTTCTTTCTTCATCAAAATGACAACATGTTGTTTTGTATTTCCCTGTAGCCAAAAACCTTGGTGGAAGACTAAACATTGTGTCTTACCATGATGAAGTTGAAGGTGAGTGTTTTACTTCTCTAAAATGAACACCACCTATCTACATACATTATTATGTATAATATCTATAAACTCCTTCTAGAATATGACTGTACAGAGTTGGAGGAACAGTGTGTATATGTACTTAATTAACTGTGTTTGTGTTTGTTTGTGTGTGTGTGTGTGTGTGTGTGTGTGTGTGTGTGTGTGTGTGTGTGTGTGTGTTTGTGTGTGTGTTTATGTGTAGCTGAGGGAAAGCCCCCAGGCGTTCCATCAGGGATCTATGCCTCAGAGACAGACAGGACATATGTGGTGCTGAGCTGGAAGGCACCTGCATATTCCTGCAAGGCTCCCATGTGGTACTTCATAGAAAAGGTGAAAGAAAACATCATTCTGTAGCCAATTTTAAATGACCAATTTCTTTCACCTCAGTTAAGAGTGTCAAGGAAACAAGGCCAAAACAGACAAAATTGATTTGTACATACACATCACACACTGATATCATGGAAACTAATCATATTATGCCCACACACCTACTGCTGCACATGACAGTATACTCTACAATTATTTACTTCTGCACTAGATCACACTTTTGCCACATGACGAGATTTGATTTAACATTACTTAAGCTCCTCAATTAGTTCAGGTTGAAAGTAGCAACGAGGAACTTTTAAATATTCTTGAAACAGTCATTTTTTCCTCCGATGATCATAAATTATGTATGCAAACAAGTCTAATTCCTAATAGTTTTTTGAATGCCTCTGTACGCTCACCCAGGAACAACAGCCGGCTTCGTAAAAAAACACTAGGCCTACCGTTTTTCTCCAAAGGGGTTGCTAGAATTAAAACAAACTGAAAGTCCCTCAGCCACTTAAATGTAGCACACAACAGTATATCCTTATGTATCTGTGGATGTATAGTAACAGCAGGCATGCTCTCTCTCACTCTCTACAGAGCTTGGCAGGCAGTGGTGCGTGGCAGCGTGTTAACACTCAGGTCCCTATTCGCTCTCCCCGTTATGCCGTCTTCGACCTGGCAGAGGGCAAACAGTACCAGTTCAGAGTTGTGTCTGCAAATATCTACGGCTGCAGTGAGCCATCAGAGCCAACTGGTCTTATCCAGACTGAGGAACTCAAAGGTCTGTTTCTGTCCCTTTCTTTGGCTTGTAACACATATAGTGCTTATGCTTATGCATTGTTGTTATTTTAATGATTTATTGTAACTTTTTTTCTTTCAATGTTCCATGTGTTGCTATCTACAGGTGTGCCATCTGCTCCCGGTCAGGTGATCAGCACCACGGAAACAGACACCTCTGTGCTCATCCAATGGGCTCCTCCGAAGGAACCCAACAATCTCATTGGCTACTACATCGACCAATGTGTGAAGGGCTCCAAGGACTGGACCTCAGCCAATCACAAACCTCGCAAGAACACCAAGTATGTTTTCCACACATAAGCAAAAACAAAAACATTGTATTGCTTTGAAAATGTGTATTTCTTTGATTGTTGTTTTTGGTGTTGTTTTTCATGAGATTCTGTTTCTGCAGGTTTGTGGTCAGCGGTCTGACCACAGGGCAAACCTACGTGTTCCGTGTGCAGGCTATCAATGAGCTGGGTCTGAGTGAAGAATCCCAGGAGTCAGCACCCCTCACTGTGAAGGCTGCCCTGAGTCAGTATTGGCACATTTCGTTTGTCACTATTACTGAAGATAATGTTGATAATGAGTATTACAATGCAGTCCTGCCTTTTTTTCAGCCCACTCCTCTGCTCCGTACGGCATTTCCCTGCTGAACTGTGACGGCCACTCAATGGTTCTGAGCTGGAGGAAGCCTCTTGTCTCTGGAGGAGCACCAGTCAAGGAGTACTATGTGGACAAAAGGCGCAGCGGAACAAGCACGTGGAGGGAGATTCACATCCCAGCACTCACTGAAAGACTTTATAGGGTACAATAAGCTACTTTGTGTTTTACTATGGTTTATTTTGGCTTTACACAGTCTTGGAATACTATCTAGGAGAGGTTTGATTGCTGAATAAGCATTTTTTTCAACATGCACTTGTTTGGGGTTTTCAAGTGGCTCACCCAGTTTAAGATAATGGTGATTGGTATGTTAGTAACCATGGTACCATTTGATTGACAGGCGGAGGGCTTGACCGAGGGAGCAGTCTATCAGTTCCACGTGTATGCGGCCAACCTGGCTGGCGTGGGACCAGCTTCCAAACATTCGGACGACTTCAGCTGTGAGGCCTGGACTATGCCAACGCCTGGTTAGTCTATGTCCTTTTCCCACTGACTTGGTCACCATCACTGACAAACTTGAAGCCCGATGAAATGGTCTTGAGAATTAGGAGGGAGTTATGCCATTGAAGTGTCCACACAATCAAATGTAAATGTGGGTTCGTGTCTCTCTTCCTTTAGGTCCTGCCTATGACCTGACTACCTGTGAATTGAGAGATGATTCGTGTGTGGTTGAGTGGAAGAAGCCTGTCTATCTTGGTTCTGGACCAATCACAGGCTACCATGTTGAGTACGCTAAGAAAGGCACTTCTGAATGGACCACAGCCAATGAGACAGCTGTCAGTCATCGCTTCCTCAAGGTAAGAGCCTCTTTGACATGTTTTTTTTTATGATTCATTTATTGAAGGTTACCCAGTTTGATTGGTTTTCTTCTGAAATCTGTCTATGTAATATTATCTGAGCACAATGCAATCGGACATATCAGTTATGTAATACTGAAACAACTACAATTAACTGATTAGTTGATGATAATGTAATCAATCAGTGGTTTAATAATTATAATAATATTTTAATAAATGCATAATTGTTTGTATTTTGTATAACAATTTCCAGGTTCCAGTTTTTAATTGTTGAGTTTCCTTGTCTTCTTTTCCCTAAAGCAAGCAGTTTGAATACTGTAGGTCAGCTTGTGATCTTCAGGATGAAAAATCAACTGATTAATCGATAATGCAACTGATAGCCTTGAAGTTATACCAGTTTTTTTAGTTGGCGTGTCAATTTTTTTTCACAAAGTGTAAAAACTCTTCTGGGATGGCACACCATTATCTTTGTATAGAAAATTCCTGTTTAGAATATTACTGTTGATACAACTGGATGCTAATGTGTTAAATGTCAGCATATCTGAAACAAGCTACATCTATTGTTCGTTGAGCTCCCACTGCTACACTGTCTGTTGCTTGTGTTTACGAATGTGTTCAGCACTGTGCTCATGCATACTGTGCTTGTCTATGCAAAGCTTCAATTGACCCCTGTTCCGCTATAATATCATCTTTAAACTTCTTAAAATTCTGTACCAGTCATCCCACTGAACAGTGATGATTTACATTAAGCTGTGTGACACTGACATCTAGTGGAAAAAGTAAACAATTACTGGTGTACAAAATAGTACAGATGTATTATAAGTGAATTATTGTGTAATACTTATAATGGTTTGGTATATGATAATACACAATTAGCAGAAGTGGCAACTAATGCTGTCACGTTTTCCTCTCTCACACAGATTCCCTTTTTGGAAAAAAAACATTTCTGATTCAAAGTTAATGTCTCAGTTACTGCACCTGTTACATTTTCCCAAACAGAGCACATTAATAACAGTGTATAAAACAAAAATCATATCTCTCCTCCCTTCACTGACACTATTTTTTTTTGTCTTTTGGCATGTGCGTTTCCTAGGTAACAGGTCTGGAGGTGGGCAGTACTTATGTGATGAGAGTGCGTGCGGCCAACGCTGCAGGAGTGGGAATGGCCTCAATGGCCTCTGACTCTGTGGTTGCCAAGGCTGTGGAAGGTAACATTTAGTCACCGACAGTAGGAGATTGTCACAATTGTGTCATAGTCACCATTGTTATTTCTGAAAAAGTCATCTCCAAGGCTCTCTTTGGAAAGACACCACATAGTCAAAACATGGCTTTGCTGAGTTGGAATGACGCACTTTTTTTAAGGTGCTGGAGGGAAGATGAAAGGCCCTTTGTGTGTGTGTCCTACGTCTTCTTTTTCTAAAAATCCAAAAACTCCTTCTGTGTGTATTGAAGGTGCCCAGGAGATGTCCTGTGGTGTGGATGAGAAGACTGGTGACATTGTTATGAAATTCGAGTCCTGCCAAATGAGCGAGGGATCACATTTCATGTGGAAGAAAGACTACAAAGAAATCACAGATTTCTCCAAAGGACTGGTCATTAAGACCGAAGGCAGCCAGTAAGACCACACACACACACACACACACACACACACACACACACACACACACACACACACACACAGACACACACACACACACACACACACACACACACACACACACACACACACACACACACACACACACACACACACACACACACACACACACACACACACACACACACACACAATCTATATTGTAATATAAATAATAATATTGTAAAAATACGGAAAAGGAATATAGAAAAAGGAAATGCTCATCCTCTCTCTCTCTCTCTCTGCTGCCTTGCATCATAGTTCTAAGCTGGTCTTAACACACGCAGAGAAAGAGGACTTTGGGACGTACTCCGTTTCGGTCACCAATACACAGGGAGTGTCATCCAGCTATTCAATCTCTGCTGAAGGTAGGATCTATCCATCAGTGCAAGCATGCCTTGGTCAGGGCCAAGGGGGACATGAAGAGATGTAGTGCAACATCCAGTTCTGGAAATGACATAAAAAATAAAAAAGACTCAGGCAAAATTATAAAGGGAGCACTGCATTGATGAACTGAGGCACAGTGCAGGATGATGTATGAAAGCAGTGACACTGTGCTTAAGAATTGGTTCACTGGTATGTAAGCAACACGTTATCTCATTACACATCTGATGAATACTAGCGGAGTATTGTATCGTTTTTGTTTACAAAATGTCTCCAAGCTTTAGGCCCCGTGTTTGTGTTTAAAAATCACGTCTTATATGGGCTTTTTGTTAGACAGTTCCAAATGACTGTTCCAGCTATTGCAGCACCAAGTTATTAAGTTCTGACATGTTGTTTAGCGAGCCTCACACTGATTGCTTCTCATTTGACCTACGCTTTTGTTCAGCCTTACTCACAAAAATGACGAAAATCCTAGTAAACAAGGTTTCATTCATTTCACTTAAATGGCAGATACTTAGGGAAGGCTCCAGTGATTTAAATAATGCTGAGACATAACATAATGGGAAAATAACATCTATGTACAAAGAGTGTGTGTTTTATTTGGTTAATTTGCGCCCAAGGCTGCACACAATGAATATGTTGTCTCTTTACATTTTCAGAGATGGCGAAGATGCTGGCACTCAGCTACGATATCAGACATCCAGGTAGGTACTTCTGCCTGATTCCTCCGATCTCTCTATTTGTCTCCGTAAATCTCTCTTCCCTTATACAGTTTTTCTCTGCTGCATCATTAATCTGTCCTACCCACTCTCCCCATTTCTCTTCCTCTCTCTCCCTTTCCAGCTTTCATTTTGCTTTGTTCCGACTTGCTTTGAACCTTTCGGATGTATTTCTTCTCTCGTGAAATGCATTTCTCCTTTCGCTCTATCCCAAAAAAATAAAGTCTTACCTGCTTTTGCATCACCTGCCCTAACCACTATATTATTCTCCTCTCCTCTCCACTCATGTTTTAAACAGTATCCATTTCTTTTTCCTCTCCTCCTCCTCTCTCCTCTAGTCATCCCGCTGAAATCAGAGTTGGCCTACAAGATTCTGGAGAGAGGCAGAATGAGGTTCTGGCTGCAGGCAGAGGAGATTTCTTCCAATGTCACCTACAAATTCTTTGCCAACAACAAGGAACTGTCTGGAGCTAGTGTAAGATACACATTTAGTTTAAAGCCCCTGTTAACCCAAATACACAACATCTTTTTAACAATGTCATTTTGGGAGTTAATTGCATGATAGTAAGCATCTGAAAAAATCATGTTTATCAATCCATATGAAAGATATCGTCGTTCAAGTTTGATAAACTCTACAGAAATGTGGTTTAGATGAGGCGGGCTGTGTGTTGGTTCTTGTGACACAATAAGTATTTGGAACCAATCACGGCACTTCTGAACGCCTGAACGTTCTGTAAAAACAATGACTATTGTTGCCATGGATACTGTTTGAAAACCGAGACACCCCCCACACAGTCAAAAGGTCTAGACAGTACTTTACGAGGAACTTTTACATCCAATTAGATTTTTGTAAAAGTTTATTAAGACACCCAACTTTTTTTACTATTTTTCTAGACCTAGAGGCTTTAAGTTTTTTAGCTGAGATAATAGTCTGTCTGCCCTTGATGCACACAATGTTCCAACAGGAAACATAATTCACAGTGAAAAGAAAAGAAAAACCCATCTTGGAGTGTATTATGGCCTTTTTTTAACAACAACAAACTCTATTTTTCCTGCAGCCCAACAAGATGGGTCATGATGTGGCTACAGGCGTCATTGAGTTAATCATGGATCATTTCACTGAGGAGAACGAGGGGACATTTACCTGCATGATCACAGACGGAGGCGGCAAAGGACAGAGCTCGCTGGTTCTGATCGGAGATGGTAAGAGCTGCCCTCACTCCTTCTTTGTCTTTCTTAACAAGAGCTCCAACCCTGCCTACTGTAGGCTACAACCCCGCTAGAACTGAATGCAAATCTACATCGTTAGTCACGTCATTTTCATAGCAGCCCATTCTACATCCCTGTCTAAATGTTTAATGTCTTATCTCGAATCTTGATATATTTTCTTTCTCTTAACTATCTCTTTAATGTAATTTCTAATGTGTAATCTTGATGATTTTATGCCCCTGTGAAGCACTTTGAAAGGCCTTGTGTCTGAAATAAACTTGCCCTTCCACCTTACGAAAGTTGATCAGTGTACAACAAGATAAGATAAGACAGGTATTACAGTGGGATTAAAAAAATGCAAAGACAAGTGAGGCAAGAATGCCCATTAAGTGTATTGAGTTTACATGTGTAAAAAGGACTTTCCAATTTCAAAGCCTTACAGCCTTATTTTTCTAATTCCTTCTAATCAGTGGTTTTGCTGGCAAGCATCAGCCATAATCACATAACACAGCCCATTGAGACATATGTAATATAAAGTATATACGTGTGTGTGTGTGTGTGTGTGTGTGTGTGTGTGTGTGTGTGTGTGTGTGTGTGTGTGTGTGTGTGTGTGTGTGTGTGTGTGTTTGTGTGTGTGTCTTTAGCAAAAGAGACTACATTATGAAAAATGATAAATGTATAGGTGGGTCTGACGTGTTTTTTTCTCTCCATACATTATGATTCCACTCACATACAAGGGGAACCGCTAGCTAGCTAATCCACTGAAAGAATATATAGCAACACTTACTGGAAAACACTTAGATCTCTTAATTATTCTCTGTTTACGTGTCTCTTTATGTGCACACAGCTTTCAAGGCGGCGCTGGCTGAGGCCGACTACCAGAGGAGAGAGTACATCAGAGTCAAGGAGGGTAAGAAAACACAGAACATGATTCACTTTTAAGATGGTATGAGCTTCACTTAGCCAGAAAGCGGCACGGCTAATGTGTTGCCTAGGAGACAAAGTAATCTAATGAGCGGGTCAACAAGGAAAGAAAACAAGAGCGCCATTACTCAAAGTGGGAGTTGGAACCTTGAATGTCAAAAAATGGACCTATTTTATGGGAAATGGCCTCGCTACATCACAAAATGAGTCCCACATTTTGAAATTCATGGAACAGCTACTGCCGATGAAGGTCACATTTGCACAAAGAATTTGAGGGAGCATAACTTATGCACAAGGCAGTTAGTGGAGCTAATACAATCAAGGTTCCACAAGTAATTAGTTTTTAAGCTCATGTCCCTTCCCTGGGCCCCTCTCACTCTCTCTCTCTCTCTATATCTCTCTCTCTCTCTCTCCCCTGCCTTTTATCCACCACAGGTCCCCACTTCAGCGAGTTTCTGACACTTCAGGTTGGAGACGACTGCTCCGTCACTGTGGTTTGCAAGGTAAACACAGTCAGCCAAACTCAATAATTATGGAATATTTACACTCTAAACAAATGGGAGGCTGAGTCGTGGAAAGCTAATCAGCCATTCTACGCAGACTGAGTGCAGGATGAGAATAGTATGCTGTGTAATGATGAGGTTCGGATCGAAAATAACCAGAATCACACAGTCAAGGTTTTTGGTCCTTGGCTTTGTTAGCACAAAGTATACGATTAAAACTATTTCAAAGTCAAAGCATTGCTCATAAATCCCTTTGTTTAATGTGTCTGTTAGTTTATCACATTAAGTGCATTTTGAATGAAGTAGAAACGCAACAAACTTATGCAGTAAATTAAGTAAGTGAATGTTGATAGAGACTATACACATCAGGCATGAACCTCTCTCTGCAAGCATCAACCATTCTGAAGAAATAGGTGCCATTTGTTGTTGGTATGGGTGATTAGTTAGGGTCCCGCATATTCTGTATAAAGGACTGCAGGCCAAGTATTTCTGGAGGGAGAGAGTGAATGTTTGTATTCATGAGATGAGCTGAGAGTAACTGGCCCAAAGTACAGACGGTGAGGTATCTTTTGGTCTTAATGAACCACCACATAAACTGAACTTTACACACACATCACTGACTCATTGAATGACTTGTAAAATCTGAGCTATGCTGCTTTAATGGACACTGCAAACAGGTTTCTATACAGTGGAACTAAAGAGGATGTATTTATGTGATTTATGGAATATCTCTAATGTATCTGTTACAGCTCAAGTATTAAATAGCCCTGGTTGCCATGGAAAGATGATGGGGGCAACACGTCTGAACTCTGGACTGATATGTGACTTTTAGAGGCCCATTACTGTACTAGGGGTGGTGCAACAATGCAGTATGTGGGCAGGGTCTATTTGAGACTGTACGGTTGCTATTGGATTTGAAAGTCTGCCACATAGAAGCCATAAAGTCATCAAACACCTGTCTTCCTGGTTACTGATCATTATCTTGAATGTTTTCAAATATATGAAAATTATGTTTTTCATTGTAGGTTTCTAACTTGAAGAAGGAATCAGTGTTCCACTGGTACAAAGACGAAACCGAGGTCATCCCCGATGTGAAGCCTGACCTGGGATCAGGAATCTGCAAACTGCCAATTAAGCTGGTAATTGCATTTTGGTATTGTTAATCTGCTTAATGATTTGAGATTGTGTACAATATTTGTATTTGTTTAAATGGTTATACATGCACACACTGTTGCATAATGCTGTGGCTATACCATGGATGAAGATTTTGATCAATTCTTTGTTGCTGCAATTGTTACACAATTAAGTGTCTCTCTCAAGCATTGCATTTATTACATTACATTACATTTTCATTTGTTCGAACATGATAGACCTCACAATGTGTTCAGACCCCTGTGTGTGTTGTGTTGTGTCTCTTCTTCAGTTCTCAATGAAGACAGCAGGAGTTTATAAGGCCACCATCAGTGATGACAGAGGAAAAGATATGAGCCAACTTGACGTCTCCGGAAAAGGTAAACATATCTCTCCCTACATAATGTATCTCGCTTATTAATTACAGGAGCAATTCCACTGACTTGTCGACTTGTCTGCTTGTGTAACTGAGGCAGGAATAAATAATAACCTACAGTGCAACGGCCAATGAAAGGTAGAAAAATGAATAAGATGCCTGGTGCTCATTAAAAACGTAACAGGAAACAGGAAAATAAATACGTGATTCAAATTCATATGCTCTGTCTGTACGTGGTACACTAATGCATTTTTTACAGACCCTCTAACCCCCAACCTTGTTTTTTTTTCTGACAACTGCATACAAATGCTTCTTATTGCCATAGGACAACTTGACACACAAGACAGGCTTCTCCTCCCAACACTAAAATACAAAGTCATATCCTGCTATAATACTGTCACCACCCAAAAAAGTGAAAAATAGAACGATATTAATTTTAGGTTATATAACCCACCCCTACTCTGTAGTCCTTCAAGTCTATACTTTGGTTTGCGTTTTGATGACAGAACTTAGCCTTAGCGTCATAATTAATAGATCATCTTTCATCCACTTTGTATTCAAGGTTATTAATTATTTATTCAGACCTTAAGGGGAAGATTAGCTGACGGATACAGCTCTTAATACCTTTTTGCCTTTTTTAATTAAGTTGGGATGCCACCAAAGAACAGACATATCCAGTTAATTGGTTAGAAATGGCAACAGGGATACAGAGTCACAGTGTATGGAGACAGTTTTACCTCAGTATAGCTCTGTTAAGGGATATTAGCAAATACCCTCAATGCTTTTGATTTCAAACCTTTCTTTACTGAGCCTTGAATGCAGCCACCAGAGGGCAGCAGGGTGACTCTACCTCACCCTCTCTCTTTTCCCCTGACCCCCATGTTTCTCTGCCTCCCTTCTAGTCTTTGACGGAGCCATCAACAAGATCAACCAGCTGGCCGGTGGGTAATCAACCCTTTTCACACACACACACACACACACACACACACACACACACACACACACACACACACACACACACACACACACACACACACACACACACACACACACACACACACACACACACACACTCACTCACTCACTCACTCACTCACTCACTCACTCACTCACTCACTCACTCACTCACTCATTAATAATAGAATTACATATACCCACCGTATGGATCAAGTGCTAATTGACTTAATTTGACAAGGCACATTCACACCGCAGGAAGACATGTAGATTTGTCACCATGCTGATACATTACTGTTTCAACGTCCCACTGCTACACACACACACACACACACACACACACACACACACACACACACACACACACACACACACACACACACACACACACACACACACACACACACACACACACACACACACACACACACACACACACACACACACTACTTTCTAGCATGTGGCAGAAGTTGTCATGCTGGAAGCATTTGGCCATCATGCCATCATGCGGTGAATCACTTTAAAATTCCACTGCGCTGTCACAGTGACAGGGTAGAGGAGCATCTTACTCCTATTTTAAGAGACAGTCACTTGACAGCCCTGCAGCAAATGTTACAGCAGTGGATAGAGAGAAACGGAGGGTTCATTACTGTGATGATGGGAAGCCATGTTGATGGGACCAGGTGGATGACACACTTGTGCACTCATAATGTGCAATGAGCAAAGTCCCACAGCACACGGACAAATTGAGTATAAATCCCTCTTTTACTTGCACCAGCATTGCATCAAGTTTCTGTTTAGTTATGTTTGGAGCATTCTATTGAATACTTCATCCAAAAAGTATGTGCTTCATTAGTATATATCAACTCTCGAAGCTGGATGAAGGTAACATAGAAAGGGGGAATCGTAAAATGGATACTACATACAAAATCCAGACTGTATGTCGTGGATTCCAAATGGTGGAACGAGCTCCCCATTGACATCAGGACAGCTGAAAGCCTATACACATATTCCGCCCCAGGCTTAAAACGCATCTCTTCTGACTGCACCTTGTCTAGGAAGATGATGGTTATACAAAAAAGGAAAAAGAAAATTGCACCTACATGTAGCACTTAGATGTGGCTCTTCCGTAGTCTAGCTTATACGAAGCTATACTTATGTACCTGCATGATTCTTGCTGTTCTGAGTCTGCACCTTCATGGTTGAATGCAGTTCTTGGAAGTTGCTTTGGATAGAAGCGTTAGCTAAATTAAATGTAATTTCATGTAATGTAAAAATGGCAGCAGATGGGGGTTTGAATTGATTATTTCTGAGCAATAAATAAATAAAAAGTTGCATCCTGTTGCTCCAAGCAGAAAGAGAGAGAGAGAGAGAGAGACAGAGAGAGAGAGAGAGAGAGAGAGAGAGAGAGAGGCCATGTTATCTGACAGCAAAATATCTGATTGTTGATTCTGAAATGTGCCCTTCATAACCTTATGTCACCCCCTTCACCCCCCCTGTAGGAGCCAGTGCTGCAGAGCTGGTGATTAGCTGCACCGCAACAGGCATCCAGCTGCAGTGTCACATGAAGTATTACACCTCCGAGATGAACATCACCTGGCAGCATGGGTAAGACACTGTATTTAGAATACCAACACTTCTACTACCATGACAACTACTTCTGCTAAGGAGCATAAAAGAAGTAGAAAAATAATGGTGACAATAACTCCAGTATTGGCGTAGTCTTATAGCACTGACATTAGGAAGGAAGAAGGGTATTTCTTTTACGTCCGCCTATAAACATGCTGACCACAAAACAACATTATTTGGCTTTCCCTCTCAAGTTAAATCGCCGCGGGTGTCAAACAATAAGCCACATAATAAAACACGGGATGGCTTTTGGCAAGTGTTTTCATTAGCCCGGTTATTGCAGTAAAATTGCCCTGTTTTGTGGACAAAAAATATATTTTCTATAAAGGAGCAAGGTTTTTTCTGGACTTAAAAGCACTCTGTCATATACCCTAGAGATGATGAAATGCTGAGGGGAGGGGGAGTGAGAGAGAGAGAGAGAGAGATAGAGAGAGAGAAAGTGGACGGAAAGAAAGACATATATAAAGAGGACTAAAGTAAGAGAGGGTAAGTAGAAAGTAGGGAAGAAAGATAACAGGTTTTGGCAGAGAGTGCAAATAACCAAACATTGTGGAGATTAGATGTTTAACCTCTCCCCGTACCGTTTTGTGAGTGTGTCAGAGCGACATATGGCAAGAGAAGAGAGAATTGGTATCCCAATGTGTCAAATAAGGCTGGCACGTAAACACCTGATTGCCCATTACCTCTGGAGCAGGTTTTACCGACTCGCATACAAACACAACATGCACACTAACTTCTCCTCTCCCCACTCCTTTTCCTCAGTGAGAGTAAACTCGCCCACAGTGACAAGATTGTGATTGGAGGAACCCCTTCTATGGCAACAATGGAGGTATTGTCATCTCCCATATAATGCTGAACAGTATTTGGTTGATCACACATGGGTCATTCAATGAAAATAAAGACAGTTAGGAATTGGCACTGTTGCCTTTGTAGCAACTCAATTGATAATGGATTACCTTTAAAAGGGGTAGCGAATGAATAAAACTATACTTTTTAAAATACATTACACTTAAAGGTGGAGTCAGTGATTCTGGAGGATGCTTTTTTTCCAATTTTTTTTTGTCAAAATCAATAAAAAAAAAACTCTAGATCCACTACCGGTCAATACAGCGTGTTAATACACAGCCTAGGGTCTGTAAACAAAGAGTATGTAAACAATGGGGTCTCACCATACCTAGCAAAATAACTGTTATTACCTGATGCATAAAATAATAGTTTTCCTAAACCATAAATTAAAGACATACAAGTGAAAAATGATATAACTGGACACTGAATACTGGATCTGTTTGTTGGAGTCTTGAGTGACTGGTTCATTGATTGATTGACAGGTGATTGAGCCATCGGAGAAGAGCAAGGGATTGTATTCCATCGTGATCACAGGCCCTGAAGACTCAAATAAACGCACACTGGACCTCAGTGGTGACGGTCAGTACCTTCTCTCTCTCTCTTTTTCGCTCTCACTCTTTTTATTGACAATACAGTAAAAAGTGGTGCGTCATTTGTTTTTATGGAACACTTGACTTCAAGACTCTGCAGCGGTACTCCAATCTCTCTGAGTATCAAGCCCTCGTCCCCGTAGGCTTGCAAAACTGGCTGTAAAAAGTTTGCTCTCTTCTTTCGTTAAAATGTTTTTAAAAAAGAAACTCCTCCAACACCTGCTTACACATACTCAACCTATAGCCTATATCCTCTGTCCCCCTGTCATCACCACTATGTTATAAACAGTACAGCTACAATACAAATACAATAATTGGATGATAAGTGTCGCACATGGTGACATTCATTTTTCGTCTTTTTACAGTCTACGAGAAGGCCTATGCTGAGTTCCAGAAACTCAAGTAAGACTACACTCCCTTATGGATTTCCTTCACTTGTCTGTCTGTTGATATTTGAGTGGGACTAACTCTTCCGATGACTAATCACTGTTGAGCTTGTGTTGCTTCATCACTGCAACTTTGACATCTGGCAGCTCACAGTAATTGGCAGTAAACACTTGATTGGGTCACCTTCCAAATCCACTTCAAGCACACAGTACACTAAACACTGCTGAGCTTGTTGTTGTATTATGCCCTGCACCGGAGTAACTGAGCTTAATGTAGATGCCAATCATTCCCTTTGTGTTTGCACAGTGAACCGCCTCATATGGAAATGTTCTGTTGGAACACTGTCGGCCCCGCTATTAGATTTAGTTCTTTATGTACTTTTCTTGACTAAGATATAGCCTGCATGTTTGCATTTGATGTATTTGGGTAACACTGTAAACCTTTTAAGTAAATAGAGCTGTGTGTTGATTTATGAATGGTCAGAAGCGCTTCAATGAGAAAGGTTGCTCTCCTGCCTCTACAAGTTGAACATTTAAATAGCAGATAAGAAATCAATGTTAAAATTGGACAGGTAGCAGATATCCTTTTGGCTCCTTTAAGCTAATTGGGCCTGCAAAGCTAAAACCACCACACACTAAATTTTCTTTTTTTGTTAATCCATTTAGAAAAAAAATCAATTCCAAGCTCCAAACCCTTAAACGGTGCATGCAGAGAGTGGGAAAACGTCCAAATCCCTCCTCCAATTAACATTCAAAGAGAGACTTTTTAAGCACACGATTGCACACAAACACATTGAAACAAGTGGCACCCCTGTTGCCCTGTTTGATTGAGCATCAACATGCAAAGCGGAGAGCAATAGTTCCCCCAGCCATCTGGTCCAGTGGCTGACCTCTGGTGGTCCCACGCTGCTCCGACAGCCCTCGCCACACTCATTACAAAGTAAAGTCCTTTGTCCCATAGAGAAGATTCTGTTAAGTTCCCAGAGCAAACTACAGCATAGTGGTGGTTTGGCTCTACATCCACACTGCATTGTAGCGAACCATCTGACCAATGCTACTGATCCAAAACATGGAAATGACATTATGTGTGTGAGAGCCAGGTTGTCAAAATAGACCATTAACTAAGCTTGGCTATACTACATTTGCAACACAGGCTTAGATTGAATTCCCCCTTTCTCTTTTTCTCTTTTTAATTTCAAAAGATGAAATCCTAGTGACAGGTTCATTTTAGGTCAGAATGTGGTGCTGTACTGTCCATTATTAAATGTGCTGCTGGTTTGCTGTGTGAACAGATGAGAGAAAGATCTCTAACATTTTTTTCCCTGTGTTACAGGGCTGAGGCCTATGCTGAGAAGAGTGAGTTCATCTTTTTCTTCTCCTTGTTTCTTTGTAGTTACTTTTTCTGTACATTCTATAGTTACCTCTGTTTAAATCCCTGTTTGACAAAAAAAATGCTACTGGTTGTTCAGTTTTCTTTGAGGAAAAAAAGGGCATTAATCAATAGGAATGATTTGTAATACTGACAATTACTTTTTTTTTCAGACCGTGGACAGGTGGTGGGAGGACTGCCTGATGTGGTCACCATTATGGAAAAGAAGGTAAGTGTTGAAGTGTATCTGTGACTTTAGCCTATATTAATCTAGAATCTTGTTTTATCTAAGAAAGGTTCTTGGTTCCTTCTGTAGACCCTGAGTTTGACATGTACAGTGTGCGGGGACCCCAAGCCTCAGGTCTCATGGCTGAAGAATGGAGCTGATGTGGAACCTGACGATCAGGTAAACGCTTTGTTTCGACCACACGTCACACGACAGATAAAAAACTTCAAACTAAACAGTGCCGCACACACTACTGCTGACTCTTTAAACCTCTACCTACTCTCTGCCCAGAACATATACCTTACTTCCTCTTTGTCATTATCAGATACAATTGAACCTGTGTTGTACGTATTTTTTTATTTGTTTATTTAACAGGGACAATGCACAGCACATAAGCAGTACTAGAGTTGGCTATAAGCTAATTTTCATCTGTAGTCCCTAGATTGAAAAGTCATATCTGAATTGCACTACTGGAAGTCTCTAAATGGCTTCCATAGAGTATGTACTACTGGGGTGATAGTGATGTAGGGTATATCTAAGACATCAACAGGGACTTCAGCATCGGTTACAATCACCATCATACTGTAAGTGGGGTCAGTATTATCCATATCTACCTCTCCTCTCTCATTGACCTACTTGCCAACCCAGTATAGTAAATCTACAGTCTATCCCCAGTGTCAGTGGAGGCTCTTTCAACAGCATCAGCATCCTGCGGGCTCCTATACATCAGCCTTTGAAGATTTAAGTTTGAAAAAAAAAAAAACTCCGGTCCAGGTGGAATATGTGTTTCAGTTTGCCCTCTTCTTTGTTCATTCCCTCACCTGCTAATAATCTGTTTGAAAAACAAAGGAACTGATGTCCTTGGTGATGTGTTTTTCTCCAAACCTCAGGAGTGCAGCATCTCCCCTTACTGGGTTACTCCAGAGACTACTGAAGATATAAACAAAGAAAAAAAACAACAGTAACAATCATATACAGAATACAGATGCAGAGAATATTGCAGTGAAAGACCAGGGAATATTACTGTAAAATCCATACACGTTTGACAAAAGAGAAAAACTAGCAACCCACAGTTTAGCCTACATCGCTCTAATAAATGAATGCAATTATCCGAAACCATAAAACATGCTAATTAGAAAAGGGCCATCAATTTTAAAAGATGACATCTTTTTTTTCTGTGGAGGGGGCTATTGTATTTAACGGTAGAGCAGTCAAGATTATAATTTCTCAAGATTTAAGGCAAGTGTTTCTCGTAACATGAATGTAATTAGCCTCCTACTGGTGCCATGCCATAAAAATGTACTAATGTCAAGACCTTTTAATATGAGTGGGCTGAAAATGAGGAGGAGGAGATTTAAAAAAAAAATCTGTTGTGTCCAAGTTGTGTGAAGAACATTGACATAAGGGGTTCTTCAACTCTGAAGAGCTTTGAACATCAATAGTTTGATTTTCCTGCAGTCTCAAGAATGGATGGATTGTTTTCATTGCCTTTTAATGTTGTCATTTTTTTTTGCCTGAGCTTAACTGGGGCTCAGCAGAATAGAATGGGGGCAGTAGACCGGAAAGGAACATCAGTCTCTGTGTCCATTACAACCCATCTAGCAGTGCACAGTTTCTGCTAAAGGGGAAGCCGGTAAACAAAGCTCAGGCTGCTCCTGCTGCTGCGAGTTAAAAGATTTTCAAATTAAACTTTAAGTGACAGGCCTTTTTAAATGTTGCATTTTTTAAATAGTCAAAACAATTCTCTGTGCTGCCTCTCTCACTTTCTTTGGTTTCATATTTCAGTACGTGGTCTCCTTGGACCAGGGCAGGTTTGCTTGCCTGACAATCAAAGGTGTCTCCATGGAGGATTCCGGCAGATATACCATGATTGTCCAGAACAAATACGGAGGGGAGTCTGTGGATATAGTGGTGAGTGTCCGTGCACCCGTGTGTATAGCCACAAATTACTAGATTTACTCAAGAGCCGTGAAACGTTTTATCACACATCGCATCTCACATTTTTCTTTTCACTTTAAGTTGTGTGCAACACCGAGTCCCATATTTGAACTTGTGGCTTTTTTTCCCCCAACCCTTTACTTTGACAGCTTTAATATAAAATCCTGACCTATTCAATCTTTACATTAGGGCTCTGGTGGTGTATACACAACAGAGTAAATAAGGGGAATATTTACATAACATTAACGCTATTCTGTGTCTGTGTCTCTCTCTCTCTCTCTCTCTCTACAGGTCAGTGTGTACCGTCACGGCGAGAAAATCCCCGACGCCAAACCAACCCTGACCCCTAAAACACTCATCCCTCCCAAACTGCCCATTGAAATACCCCAGCCCAAAGCCCAGGCTGCTCCTAGCCCAGCCCCTAGCCCCAGCCCTGCCCCTCCCAAGGCAGTAGGAGGAAGAGGAATGAAGAGTCCCACCCCTACCAGGAGGAAGTAGAAAAGCTTCTGATGGTTATTAATGAGGGGAGAATTGTATCCCCCCCCCCCCCCCCCCCCACACACACGTTTGGTGCACATGTAAAACCACACAAGATTGTATTGGTATTCTCTATCTGGGCAAGTTTCGAAAGCATCAATTAAAATGGCAATTTTAATGGCAAAACACACTTGCCGTTAAAATGAGAGAGAGAGACAAGGAAAACTCCCTGAGAGCTTAAATGATAACTGTAATAGTCATTTCTGGAAGTATTTCACTGTAGCACTGTATGAAAACAACAACAAATGGTTCATATCTGAACATGACTAAGTTTCAAATAAGGTTAATTGAATTGAAATGAAGTGAATTGAGATTTGAATAAAGCTGAAATTTGATTGCAACTGTTGCTGGATAAACAAGAATGACATGTGTTTTAAACTGACTCTGGAGTGTGTGTGTGTGTGTGTGTGTGTGTGTGTGTGTGTGTGTGTGTGTGTGTGAAACAGAAAAATTGATCGTGTAGTATTCAAGGACAGCCCTGTGTACAGATGTTTAGAAAAAAAATCTAATTTATATCTGGTAAAATAAAAATAAAAACAGACATGATTAGATATGCTCACTGTCTCAACAGAAGATCTTGACACTTTAGGAATAGTAGCTTTGACATGCCTTCATCAGTATGTGAAAAGACACGTCTTATATTATTTGACCGTGTCTGCTTGGAGAACTTCTTAATTCCCCCTCACACACCCTCTCCGGCCCCCTTGGAAGACAAGGGCCAAGCCAATGTGTGGCCCTGTGGAGAGAGATGGGCCCACTCTGCATGTGATCAATGCTTTGTTTGGTCTCACGGCCATGAGACGTGTTCTATACATGAATGATTTCATTTAGCCTTCCCATAAAAAATCTTTCTGTCTGCACAAAACAACACATTTAGATATATTGTGTTGTTATCATATCATGTGTGTGTGTGTGTGTGTGTGTGTGTGTGTGTGTGTGTGTGTGTACCTTTCTTAGGAAATGATGGCAATTTTCAGAAAGACCACATTCACAGAGGTACAGCAGGGAGAAATAGGTCAGGATGTACAAAGCAGTCCTTACGCTCCCACCTCGTTTTCTGTCGATGGCTTGAAATATATACAACAGCGCTATAGTCTCCTCGACATCACCATGGTGAGAGATATTGAACATGCTGAAGATCAGCCGGCAGTGAATCACCACTTAGCAAAGCAGAGCTGTGGAGCAGACCTGTCACATCAACACTGCTGCCACACAAAAAAAGCTGTCATAACGGTAATCTGCCTATAACATGGACTCTGCCCGTTGGCACAGAACATATTTTTGGGAAAATATATATGCATTCTATACCCCTACAGCTCAATATCAATTATGTAAAGTCCTCCTGGCCGTGAGCCGAGAGTAGGAAATGACATGTGGGCCTACATGCGAGAGGAGTCAGTCAAGTTTAAAGTGAAGGAAGCAGTGAAGGCATGGCAGAGCTGATGAAAAGATGGCTGCTGATGAGATTTGTGGTTCATTAAAGCTGATGAGAGGGGAAGAGCAGACGGAGAGAGAGACAGAGGGAGGGGAGGGGAGGAGAGGGGAGGAGGAGGAGGAGGAGGCTAAAATCTTTGTTTCTGTGTTTGCTGTTGCTAATAAAAGAAAGAGATTACACTTTGTGGAGCCTGTTTATTCATTCCTTCAGCGAGGAAAAGAAACTGAGAGAAACACGATTGTGAAAGTCATAGAACTGGGGGATAATAGTGAGGCTGAGAAAGAGAGAAGAGAGTTGAATTTGCTATTGTTGTTGTGTGCTTTTTTCTGGGTCTGCTCTGGCGGTATGACAGGAGCCTTGTCATGCTTGCTAACGAGCTGAAAATGAGTTGAGTAATTGAAAGAAAAGGGGGCGGCGGTACAGTTAACAGGGGTGCCTATTGTGTCTTAAGTTGTGTGCGAGTTATTATGCGCCTTTTGCTGCTGTTGTCATGTTTTTTTTCCAACACAAAAGACAAATCCAATCCTGTCATAAGTCGTTGGTATCAGTGATAAAGGAAGGAGACAACAGCGTGCGTGAGAGAGAGAGAATGCAAATAGATCAGTGTTGCGTGGCAATAAGGGACTTCTGAAGACAGGAGACAGAGGAAGACAGGAAGAGAAGGGAGGGAGGGAGGGAGGGAGGGAAAGAGAGATCTGAATCATATTGATGTGTCGCTGATCATCTGCTGTGAGATCATTTTCCTGACTTTTTAATTAATTTTCACATTTTTAATCAACATAATTACTGAAAAATCCAAATGTCACCATGACAACCAACTTTGAATTTCAATAAAGTTGGAAAAAGGACTCCTCTGTGAAATGCACAGACAGCCTGTGCGCGCGCACGCACGCACACACGCACGCACACACACACACACACACACACACACACACACACACACACACACACACACACACACGCACACAGACACAAACACCACTGTGCACATGAGCATGAACTCACATGCACGCACAAGCACACACACACACACACACACACACACACACACACACATACATGCACCCACACACACAGAAAGCACCGTGCACACAAGCATTAGCTCACTTGCACACACACAAATATAGACACACCCATGCACACACATATAGATGGCTGCTATCTAAATGAAATAGCTAGCCAGTACTGATAGCATGAAATTGTGTTTCCAAATATAACACCGTGTCATTGGAGTATGTGTGTGTGTGTGTGTGTGTGTCTGTGTGTCTGTGTGTGTGTGTTTGTGCACACCCGCATGTGTGTTGAGAAACTAGACTACATAATATACTCTTCTGTTTTCTTCCACATGGGGGCACTATGGTAACATGCACACACACACACACACACACACACACACACACACACACACACACACACACACACACACACACACACACACACACACACACACACATTCACTGTTAGTCACTTTTAGGTCCAAGTACACACACACACACACATACACACATGCACACACACACACACGGATAGAGGCCTGTCCTAATTAAAGCTGCACTGTTCAAACAATAAGATAAACTGGGAGCAGAGGCATTTTGACTGTGCACTGACACAGCCAAACTTTAAAACTACTGCTATTACGCACTCATACACATGCAATTACACATGCGCAAAACATTTTTTACTTCCAATTGGCACCCTGAGGGTAAAGGCTGACAAATATTCTGATGATGATATGTATTACTGCCGATGTCTTGCTTAAAAAAAAGGAAGAGGAGAGAGGCGCACAGAGGGATATGAGAGGAGGAGAGGTTTGTGAGCAACAAGGGAGGGAGGAAAGAGAGGAGCGAAGGAAGTAATAAAGGACAGTGGCAGCAGCATGTTACTCTGAGAGATTGTCAGGCTTTTTAAGCACAGATGATCATTGTGTCTGTTTTAGAGTGGGGGAGAGGTGAGAGTGACGCAGACAGACAGAGTGCACAGAGGGAGCAATAAGTGACAGGAATAGGTGTGTGTGGGGGTGGGGCAAAATAAGGGATGGAGGAGGTGGAGAGGAAAGAGGTCTAGAAGCTGAGAAAGAGAGAGCGAAGCAGTAAGCGAACAAGCTGGGTTGATTAAACCTTTGCAACTTTGTAATCGGAGCTGATTTTTAGAGTGTGTTGCATCAGGTTGGCTTTCACCTTTATTCATGCTCGTGCTCATGACACCCTCCCACCACAATCAGACGAAAGGCAGGGTGTCACACACTGCGCTACAGCTGAAATTAACCTGCGCCATTTCCGATTCATCAACCGTGTCAGCACCTCCAATCTCACAGCTCTCACGCGGCGGAGCCAAAAGAAACTCCAATGTTTGACCAAACTGGAGGGCGTATATAAGTGTGAAGTGTGACACAGCCGAGACAAGCTGGAACGTGTCCGCTCATTGATCACAGTACTGAGGATTGCATTTGTAAACCTTTCACAATAGCAGATAATCCATAGGCTGACCAGCGGACCCGTCTAACCTCTGGCTGATTTCCCCTCAGATTGGTGTGTCATCACATCGAGAGCAAATCGGCCCCATAATCCTTTCAATGTGTCACCAGCTTTACTGCCGCAACGGCTTTGTTTGTGGGCAAAACACACACTATATAGACAATAAGGTTTTACTGATCACAAATAGAGGAAAGGACGTGGATGTGAGATGGATGAGACATAGCGATGAGGAGTGAAGGAGAGACAATGTGAACAACGCAGGAAATAATCCAGTACTCAACCCAATTGCTTAAGTCTAGAAGTGTAGATACTCCTGGTCGAATATTACTCAATACGTGAAAGTTGCCCAGTCAGATATTAACTCAAGTTAAAATACCGGAGAAGTTGCGCCATAAAATATACCAAAAGGGATAGTTCAGTATATTTGAAGTGGGTTTGTATGGGTTACTTATAGAGCTGTCAAATTAATGTGTTAATTTCGATTAATTAATCACAGAAGAATTTACGCGATTAAAAAAATTAACGCAGATTAATCGCACTTCTATATTGCCCTTTGACCCGGTGCAAAAGAGGTGAGACGATAGCCGAGCTGCACCTGTAGCTTGTGTACACGGCCCGCACGGGATTAAAGAGTAAAGAAAGAAGCAGGGGAAAGGGGCCGAGGGCTTTATGGATGTTTTATGGGCTGCTCCGGGCAAATAAGCATGGAGGTAGGAATACGTCTTATGTTATTCTCCACAGTGTCTGTGCATTATTGATTTAGTGGGTGCCTAATTAACAATGTAGGTTCAAAACAGTAGGCCCATCTCTCAATCTTCTTCTGTGTATCACATTTGTTTGCTAGCTGCGATCGTCTCCTGTAAACGGACACCCGCCCCCCCTCACTCTTCCTAGCATATGCCTGTCTTTTTTCCTCCTTTGTGTGTGTTTGTGTGTGCGTCATTTAGCCTGCTTGTTTTTTTGTGTTTTTTTTTCGGCGCTAGTAGTTCCTAAATGTATTTCATGTAGAAATCTGGCTGAGGGGAGGAGACAGAAGTTACGGGAGAGAGAGAGAGAGAGGTAGAGAGAGAGAGAGAGAGAGAGACGAACGGTAGCTTATAGGCCTGCAGTTGTTTATAAACAGGCATAAAAGTGTCATATAAGTATGCGATTAATTTAGATTAATTGATCACAGAGCCTGTAATTAATTAGAATATTTTTTTTAATCGCTTGACAGCCCTAGTTACTTACTTATATTAAAAACTATAATATCTCGTGTTCTTTTGTTCGGATGTATGGAAGGTAACAAATAAAAGATGACTGGAAAAAGTTTCAAAGTTCTCAGTTGTTGTTTAATGAAGTGAGATCACAGGACAGCGTATGCAGGTTTTCAGAGACAGGCAAAAGTCAAAAAGTCAAAAAGTAATGAGCCTTCTCGACAGCAAGGCTTTTTAACATCTCTAAACAAAGTCTAATGATTGGTCTATCGTGTTGTCTTCTATCTTCTCGTCCAATCCTCTTCTTCCTCGCTTTCGACCTGCACTATGCTGGAAAAAGAATTATGCTCCTGGCCTTGAATGTAACTTGTATCTATGGCTTGGTCAGCTGAGTAAGGTGTTTAACACTAGGCCTTTGTGTAAAATAGATACATCTGTCCCTTCTCTAGCCTCGTTTTCTGGGAAAACATCTATAAAACTTACAAGCTATTTCCCCCCCTTCCACTGTCTCTGATTCAGGGCCTGAAATGAGAACATTATAGATCACATGTTATGAATGTATCGATTGTTCAGTTGATTATATAAGAGCAAATGCAAATTAATGATGGGGGCTATAACATCATTAAAAATGTAAATCCTTACACTTAAGCATAATTAGTATTCTACCTTACGGAAATGGGGGTAAGTGCAGTACTTTTAAGGAGTTTGAAGGAGGTGTCACTGGAGCAGCAGTCAGCCTTGTACTGTTGCAGAGGGGGCCAGAAGAAAAACGTTTGTGGTCCACATATATAAATTCTAACCTAAATATATACGTTCAATCGTCCGCTAATCTGAGACTTTTTCCACAGCTTTAGTTTGCCGTCAGACAGCCGTTTAATTTTGATTTCTTGTGTCTCTTGAATCCTCTCCGGGAACCATCACCTTATCGTGGTGGAGAGGTTTGTGCCCCTGTGAACCTGAGAGCTGTGTTGTCCGGAGCATAGTGCTCCTGGTAGGGTCTCCCAAGGCAAAGTGGTCTCAGGTGAGGGGCCCGACGAAGAATGGTTCACAAAGACCTCATGGAAGAGCAAGCTAGAGGAAAAGTGACCCTGCCCGGAGGAAGCCCGGGGCCCGGCCGGGGCACAGCCCGAAGAAGCTACGTGCAACCCCCTCTACAACTTATGGGCCCACCACTCATCAGAGGAACCGCTGGGGTCGGGTGTGCTGCCTTATGGGTGGCAGTGAAGGGCGGGGACCACGACTGACCAGACCCAGGCGGCAGAGGCTGGCTTTGGGGACGTGGAACGTCACCTCGCTGTGGGGGAAGGAGCCGGAACTGGTGAGGGAGGTGGAGCGCTACGAATTAGTTCTGGTGGGGCTTACCTCCACGCACAGTCTTGGCTCTGGAACCGCACTTCTGGAGTCCTTACCCCAAGTGAAGAAGTTCAAGTACCTCGGGGTCTTGTTTGCGAGTGAGGGAACAATGGAACGTGGCCGGAGAATCGGAGCAGCAGGGGCGGTTTTGCACTCGCTTTGCCGCACTGTTGTGACGAAAAGAGAGCTGAGTCGTAAGGCAAAGCTTTCGATCTACCGGTCGATCTTCGTTCCTACCCTCACCTATGGTCATGAAGGCTGGGTAATGACCGAAAGAATGAGATTGCGGGTACAAGCGGACAAAATGGGTCTCAGGAGGGTGGCTGGCGTCTCCCTTAGAGATAGGGTGAGAAGCTCAGTCATTCGAGAGGAACTCGGGGCAGAGCCGCTACTCCTTTGCGTTGAAAGGAGCCAGTTGAGGTGGTTCGGGCATCCGGTAAGGATGCCCCCGGGCAGGGAGGTGTTTCAGGAGCGTCCAGCTGGAAGGAGGCCTCGGGGAAGACCCAGGACTTCTCTCCACACTGGCCTGGGAATGCCTCGAGATCCCCCAGTCAGAGCTGGTTGAGGTGGCCCGGGAAAGAGAAGTTTGGGGTTCCCTGCTCAAGCTGCTGGCCCCGCGACCCAATTTTGGATAAACGGTTGAAGATGATGATGATGTGTCTCGTGAATAAGCCGCATTAGCTCTAAGTCCAGAGGCTGATTGAGACAAAAATGTACGGCGTTTTATGGCAAACTAAAGCTGTGGAAAAAATCTCAGTTTAGCATTCAATCGAATGGATATTTATTTGATGTGGAGAAACATGTTTCTTCTTTGCCGCCTCTGCAACAGTACAATGCAGACTTCTGCTACAGCTACATCTACCCATAGATAGTAAATAAAATGGATGTAGCATCCGGGCTGACCTCAGTTATTAACACGGCATTCAATAATCCTGGTTTATGCGCGTCACCATCTTGTGAGATTTTTACTCCGCCTCACGTCGGGGGAAGGGAGATACGCCCATCTAGCTGACGTATACCTCCGAGGCAAAGTGAGGGACAACGGGCGGAGAGCTGTCACTCAAGAGATCGCGCCAATACCTTTTAACCTCCAAAAGAATAAAAACTAGCCTGCTAGAAAAAAATTCACCCCCCTCAGTGATGTCATGGAGATATGACCTAAACATACAGACTAAAATGGTTTTGTGGACCAGGCTGTAAATAGGTTTAATAAGACTTTGAAAACGGCCTGTCTAACAAGTGAGTCAAAGAAAAATTGCTCAGTCTTGGTTCCACCCCCACCTACAGTTTTGGTCACTTCCTTATTGGATGCTGGTAAAAATCGCTGAGGTTGGGGCTTGCATCTACCCCAAACTCCTATAGTGACTGCACTGACTGCCATTATAAGGCAACGCAATAACTATGCTTGAGTACCCCATACATCCCCACTTCAAAAATATTAAACTATCCCTTTAAGTATCCAAAAGCACAAAGTGTATATTTTTCCTCGATATATATAAAGGCAAAGGACAATTTGGTCTGAATGAAGGAGCGCGCCTGGGTGACGTATTTCAGTATTCACTTGAAAACCAACTGAGAGCGGGTAATGTGATTGATTTTTTTTAAGTGAGAAACATAGCAAGTGGCCAATTGTATTTTAGAAAATCAAAAATCACCTGCTGACTTTAAAGCCTAGCCTGGAAGTAAAGAGTAGTGACAAGCTTCCTAAAAAACGAAGTGGAGTCAAAAGTACAATCTCTGTCTACAAGGTGTAATGGAGGGAAAGTCATATACCGTAGGTCTCCAAAAAAGCAGATATTCAAGTAAAGTACAAATACTCACAACATATACTTAAAGGTGCTCTGAGGAAGTTTCAGTTTGTGTTAATTCTTGCACCCCCTTTGGACAAAAGCGGTAGATGTTTTCACTACCCCAGCTGTAGTTCCTGGGTGAGCGTACCCATGACAAAGGCATTGAGAAAAATGATATAAAAATAGCATTCTTTGCGCTGATGGTCTCGTTTGCTGTTACAAGTCATTTATGATCATCAGAGGAAAAATGACACTGTTTCAGAAGTACTTAAAAGTTCCTCGTACTAGAACTTTAGTAAATGTACTTAGTTGCTGTACACACACTGAACGAGGAGAGAGGAAAACAAACAAGTCGCGCTGCTCTTACATGTACTTCAGCTCTACTGCTGTACTATCTTTTGGCTAGCTGGGCTTTTCAAAAATGTTGTCAGATTAATCCATGCTGCGATTATTAGTTTAAGTATTTGGACATATCTTATCCAGGGAATGTTATTTGTCAGACACTTCTCATGTGTGTGTGTCTTCTATCCCCTGTCAAGTACTCAGTGGAAAATGACTCATCTTTAACAAGGAGGATGCAAGCTTAACGTTCACACCTGGCATGTATCCAGTGCTATCCAGTTATGCTTGGCAGGGAAACATGCAGGAGGAAAGTCAGGTAGCTTAGCTTAGCTGTGTCTGGCTGTTCGGTGGGCTTTCAGCTGGGTCGGACGCTTGACATCACAGGGACTTAAACCCTGGATCTCTGGCCCAAGGACAGCGGGGTCTACTTGCCATTCCACTCTGTAGCCCTAATACCACTCTAGCAGGATGCTTTACACACATTAAATCCAGGGGCACAGTTTGTGTCAACACCGTGCAATAAATCATGGTACCGTGACGACCCTTTCCTTCTCTATCTACTCTGCCTGGGCCTTCCCTGTGTTTCTGTCCTCCCCATTGCAGGTAGTGGTGGGCTGTGCAGAGGGAAGGTCATTAGAGAGCTGGCTCACCTGGGCTGATGAGCTGACAAGCCCGTAAAGCTGAACAGCCCAGTCTGTCTGTCTGTCTTTCTGTCTGTCTGTCTCTCTGTCTCAGCTCCCTGTGGGCTCTTGGTATGCTTTTGATTTGTCTTTTCTTTCAGCATGCAGTATTCTTTATATAGACCTACTATTTTCCACTCAGCCCCGGCACTCACGCACAATACGGATTTTTCAACTTGTGTTTTTCTTCGTAATAACTTAATTTAAAACCCATGTAAACCGAAATCCTTCTAACTATGTAATTTGGGGAGCTAGGCATGTTAATCAATCCAAATGAGATATATTGTCATTTAAATGTGATAAACCTTGCAGAAATTCAGTTTAGATGAGGCGGGCTATGCTCTGGTTCTCATTACACAACACATATTTTGAACTAATCATGACAGTTCCCTGCCCGAACGTTCTATAAAAAGACAATGACTGTTGCCATGGAGACCATTTGATACGGCAACAGCCACACCCACACAGTCCTGTCAAATGGTATAGACAGTAAAAAAGCTGTATTTTTGACTATGTTTTGTAATATTTATTCATGAACATTTTGTATTTAATCATATTTTTGTAAAAGCTAATTGAGACACCCAATTTTGATATCATATATTGATGTTGACTGTTTCAGACCAGGTTTCCAGATGCTTAAATACATTAAAAAATATATATAAATATGAAAACCTTACTCCATTGTCTAAACCATGAGCCGGTGATATAACAGTGAGTCACTTTATCATTGTTTTCCAAAAGGACAGAATATAAAAATAGGGAAAATACTTTGCACACCTGTTTCTTAAGACAGGTGCATAGGTGGAGAGGGAAGAGCAGATCCAAAGAAGAATGTAGACTCCAGCACACTGTCTAACTTGCAAGAATAATTTATTTGAAACTTTTCTCATCAAGATTTCAAAGGTTTGCCTGGTGAAGGTCTAGAATCAATATCAACATTGCAAATAAACGATTCTCGCACGTTAGACAATGTGCAGGAAAAAAAATAAAAAGAACTCAAAAGCTTTCGTCTCCATTAACGATGTTACGGGTTGCAGGTCAGTTTTTCTCTCAGTTTACAGATATGAAAGTTACCTCAATTGGAGTCTCTAAATTGCTCACATTTATAAATGTGACTCATCCACTGTCTGAACCTGTTTCAACCTGCTCTCAATGAAATGAGAGAGAGAGAGAGAGAGAGAGAGAGAGACAGAGAGAGACAGAGAGAGACAGAGAGAGACAGAGAATAAAAAAACTAAAAATGGTTTGTGAATGACTTGAATGAAGTCTGTGAGAATGGGAGACAATGAAAATGATGTTTCATTCCTGAAAAGCATTTTTTAAAGACGGACGGCTCATCTGCCAGGACTGTTCTTCTACTCCTCCATAGCCGATTTACTAACAAATATGAGAGCCTGTCTAAAACCCCTCATCCGTCCGTCTCACTCTCTCTCTCTGGCTCCAGCTCCCTTTAACTGCTATCTCTCTCTACTACTCACCTATCTTCCTCTATTTCTTCTCTCTTTCGGTCCCCCCTCCCTCACTCCTTCTCCAATCACTGTGAAATTGCAAGGCGGTTGGTTGGGGACTTCTCTGACAGAGAAATTTGGCTCCGATCGGAATCACCAGCGAGCATTCCTGCACTCCCTTTCCCAATTTAAATGATTCTGCAGCTTCACAGGCACACCTGACCAGACCGCCAGACACCCTCACTTTGAAACACACGCATTCACACACACACACACACACACACACACACACACACACACACACCCCCACACACACACACACACACACACACAAACATACATACATACTAAACACAACTGTGCACTTAAAGTGCTTGTAGCGGTGAGCTGGGGTTCTAACCAGTGGGAACATATAGTGTTGCTTCACTGACTTGAGTTAGCAGAGAAAAGAGATGAGCGATGAAAGAAGAGAGGGCCACAGCTGGAAGAGGAGACAGCGATAGGGGGAAGAGAGAGTGACAGTTTACCAAAGTGTGTCATTAAACCATGAATAATATATTTAATAACAATAATATCTTTCCCGGTGCATTATCTATGTGGCAATCTCATATTAATGTGCCTTATATTTCCTTTTAAACCGCATGCTAGAAGACCTTTGAGCTCCTTGGAAACAGGACAGTCTGCTGATGCATGTCAACACGTCACATGTCACACAGACAAATGAGAACTGTCAAGTCTCTGCTGGCAATTTCCCTCTTTCTCTTGATGCGTAGTGGCCAGCTGTCTCACTGAGATGATTATGTGAAGGCAGCACACACCAGGTTTGCCTCAGCAGTCTGTGCTCTTCTTGACTCTTTGCATTGCAGTGCAGAGGCACCAGGCGAACAGGTGTCTGCACCTCCTCAAGCTTAATGGGCAGGTTCAGACCAAGACAAAGCTACATCGTAATCAGCCACTTCAAATGAAACATTCCACCACCCTGCCTTTAGAAGCCAGCCAGCTAGCAGCTGCAAGCAGCACACACAAGTGTCATCAGCATTCATTGATTTGATTGATGTGTACTCAATTACTGTACTTATGTAAACTTATGTGTAACCCGATCTGATTTACTCTATACTTCTACATTTAAGAGGGAATATTAGACATTTTTACTCCACTAAATGTATCAGATAGCTATGAGTACTTTTGATAATCTAAGGACATGTTTCTGCTAATACTATTGTTCTTTCACTTAAGTACAATTATGAATGCAGCTCTTTTACTTTTACTAGAGTTTTATTTATTTTATTTTTTTAAGGTATTTCTGATCTGCCACCTCGTTGATTGTACATGACTTAAAGTACTTGGTTAATGTTAGACAAAAAAAGCAGGCTGCAAACTGTGACTGTAGCCAGCCCATTCACATTCAAATATCACGAGCAGTAGTGCTAATTCTAATTGTTGTAGAATGAATCATATTATATTGCTTATTATATTGCTTTATTATCATATATTAACATACACACAGTAAGCTTAGTACTGTTTTGACTCACTCTTCCCTTTGCCAAGTTCTTTTTGAACTGTACTGAGGCCTACTTTTTTAGTAAGGAAAACGGCCAAGGTCCCACGGTTACTACTTTGTTGAAGTGTTTTAATATGCATGCATGGACATGAGAGTACAATGGATGCAGTTGTGACCTTACAATCCAATTAGTCCAATTAGAGGACTCTTGCCTACAAGTTCTGGGGAACAAATTAATATAGGTGTGTCTGTGCGTGTGTGTGTGTGTGTGTGTGTGTGTGTGTGTGTGTGTGTGTGTGTGTGTGTGTGTGTGTGTGCGTGTGTGTGTGTGTGTGTTTGTAGTAGCAAACACATACACTGTAGTAGCAGGACGCTCTCGCTCCTGGCAGCAGGCCAACAACACTTCCCCTGTCATGGCCAATCATTGTCAGTAAGGACGCGCAAAAACATCACACAGACACTATTTTGCTCTCAATAAGAGGGTCAGCTATGCAGTCACCCTTAAGTGTTATTCTCTGTCATATATATATACACTCAGAGTGGAAGATTCAAGAAGAAGCAAGTCTTTCACCATGTTGTTCCATGTTCTGACATTTCTACCTCAGGAATAACCTACATATGCTCAGTGGGCTTGAACATACTAGAGTGCCTTCCTTTGTCTGTGCTCCAGCCCTGAGAAACTGAAAGAGAGATGAAACAGCCATGATCTTGTGGGGGATCCACAATGTTGCTCTGTGCTCAGAAATGAGAACCAAATATCATATCATCCTACACACACTTCAGTTGTACAACAGCAGCAAAAAAAAAATGTTTTGGATGTGAGGTTAGTCCTCAGATTTAAATGCAAAATCCATGTATTCAACAGAGAGTACAGTGGCTGCATCTTGGAAGCTGTGGATTTTTGAGTACAGGGTCAATAATTCAATTTTACTATATTTTCGTACAATCATATAACGATGACAAGTTAAAACAATTACAATAGTTATAGTGTTAATTTTACACTCCCGAAAAGTTTGATATGATGCAGTAACAATAAACATAGTGGCCACTTCATTGGGTACACCTGTAAAAAATCAATGCAATATAACAGCACAGCAATGCACTTTACCTTTCCCAAAATAATAATTAGAGGTAATATTTTGAACTATATTTGTATTATTGAGGGGTTTTATTTTGCAGTCATCATGGTCAGTCAGGACTGTGTTAAATTTGTTATATCGCAAAGGTTGGACGCCATCATCTTTGTAAAGGAGGAAATAGTGGTAGGGTTGCTATAGTGGATTGCATTAGATTGTATAGTAGAAGTACTTTATAAAGTTGCCAGGGAATGTAAATTCAGTGAGACGATGTAAATTAAAGTCAATGCTCAGAGATTTTCTATCCCAATAATGCGGTCGTAGCTATCCCTTTACTAAGCAGGTCTGCTTTACAGCGATAGTGGATTAACATGACTGCTGTATCAATGTGATGAAGTACTGAATCAATTTGATTGTCAATTTGATTAATTATTCCTTTGTATACATTTGAATATTAGGATATACTGTACAGTCGCAACACAGTCTCACTCCTAGAACGTCAAAGTGCGACTGTGGGCCAGGGCCTCTTACAGTCCGTCACTGATGTGAAATCAGACTTTGCCGCCGTCTGAAGACGGATTGGGGGTTCAATTCACTACAATGTAATGCCACCCCGGGCGCTGTTCATTTCTATTGGACAGCGTACATGTCACGTGACTTTCAAGTTTCTCCCGGCGAAAATAAAATCCAAGCTGTGGCAGCCATTGTCACAGTTTTTATTCGGATTTTTAAAAGATTTATAAGTTATTAAATGGGTTTTTGATAACATTGTTGGCGAGAAATGTGTGTCATACTTTCACAATATTCACTCAGTGAATGTGTACGATTTAGTTTGATGGTTATCACGAATATTATTCTGGACATCGCAAGGTTTGTTTATCTTTGATCAGCTGCTTGAACAACGTGCATTTGTTGATAGCAGAGATTGCACTCAAAGATGTTATACACACACACAGCTGAGAAGAGCGCTCACTCCAACCGTTTTTCCAAAAAACAACTCGCCAGTAAACTTGAGAAAAGGACGAACGGAGTAATATGAAACAATATGAATAGGTTATAGAACCAACAGCGTTTCACAGTTAAAACATGGAAATGGCCTTGCTAACTCAATATTAAGATGGGTTAACCTTTGGACAATCAGTTTTTTTTCGATTCTGGGAGAGTTTTTTTTTCCCAGAGCAAATTTTAGTTGTCAAGGGTTGCAATGGTGACACAAAGACTTCACAAATTAGCTAGTAAGGGCATAAAAATATGTCTTGACAACTTTTCTAGCGAGAAATACATCAGAATATCATACTATTTGTTTATTGGAAGTATCAGATCTCTATTTTGTTAGTTATAAGGATGGTTTGCCGAAGTAAGCCTATTTAGCCCTGTTGCTACGTAATACTTCATTAGCCTACCCATCATCCTTTAGGGCTAGGTTGCCGCGTTCGACTCCTATCAGACCGACTGTCTGCCGTGAATTCTGGGCGCATTCCATTGCGAATCCAGGTCCTCCGCCGTAAAAACCAACAAGTCAGACACATTCACACGGCTGACACCGTTCTGACCCTTCATAATAAAAGCACGTAACAGGAAATAGGTTATACCTCCCCTCCTCCAAAACAAAACGTCCCTGTTTCCACACAGAAACATCATGGGTACTTAAGAATAATGGAACCACTTACAGAAACATGCTGCATAACCAAAAAATAAATAAAATAACCTAAATTGCCCACAATCTTTACACCCTGGCCTAAACCATAAAGCATGGATCATTGCACCCACTATTCTAGGGCCACTACTAAAGGGTGTTTCATAGTCTCTGTGATTGTACATTTTAACATTCTAATCAAATATATGGCTGATTATATATGAAATCATAATTAATTGTAGCTTAAAATGTCACATATAAGCTTTTTAAACTACAATGTGTGTGTGTGTGTGTGTGTGTGTGTGTCACATCTTCTACCCTGACATACAGTAGCCTAGGATAGATTTGGTTGTTCTCTTTTAGTTAATGATATGAAATGTTGTTGAAGAAGTAGGCCAGTAATTCAAATGGGAGTAGTTTGAAGATTGCTTAATTCATGCACATTTTAAGAGATGAAGGGCTAATCAGCGTTTATTATTTTCTGCATATGTAGTTGACTCTTTATATTGTCCCCGTCTTAATATTTAAGTGGTTTTGACGGCGGTTTGTCCACCACACACTTGGCATGATAAGACATGAGATTTATTCTTGTTCTTTTCATACTGGGAGAGACATTACGCCTGTGTATCGCGCTGGACCTGTGGTGTGGCATTGGGAGAGGAAGCCTTGACAGCGCCCTGATTTAATCTGCATGATAAGGTTAAGATCTCTCTATAACAGTGGGTCCCATGATTCTAGCCTGTTTTGTTCAAAATGCCTTTGTATTTCACTTCCCTCAATTAACACCTGTCATTTTCACATGGGCCTATTTTAATAAAATATTCAGATGATCCAGCAGATGTAGGATGTTTCAGTTCTGTAGGCAGCTCAAGGGACAGTGTACAAGGACAGGGAACTGGTGGACAGTTGTGTTAGCTGAATTTCAGGAGGACTAAGCTGAATCTCCATTCTGGGAGACGAGGTCGAGTTGATGGAAGGCTACAATACAAACACCTGGACCTTCACCTGGACAACAGATTAAAGCAAATGTAACGTGCAGACTGTTTACATTATTACTGCTGCGGGGACACTTACATTTCCCTTTGAGGATGAATAAAGTATAGGCCTGTAGGCCATTTAGGCCTACAGTAAATCTATCCATCGTATAGCCTATTCAATTTGGATTTTAGATTGTCGATTGCATTATGTTTTATAATCTCTAAAGTTAGCTAATTTTGGTTCCTACTTCGACAAAAACAAAGAAAGAACGGAAGAGAAAAGCTTCATGGGGCCTTCATATAGTGGTATCTGAAAATAGGCTTGAGAAAATAGGCTACATATCCATGACAAAATTATAACTTTGTTGACCAAACGAATACATTGCTGGAAATCTCTTGACATTTAAAGATTCTCATGGTTCCGCCACATGCTTTGAAATAGGCTACTGAAGTAATGTAGAATTCTGCTTTGGAAATCTATAGGGTGAGGGCGCCGTAATGGGGTGAAAAGTTAGGACGATTCTAAGGGCCCGTGATTGGCAGGGGCCCAAAAATATTAGAACTTAAAGATTTTTTTTTAAATAAACCTGTCATCATTAATAAATAATCTCCATTAATAAAACATTGTATCTAACGTGAAATAAATAAAATGTATAGCTCATTTAAAAGTTTTCTGACAAAAAGTAACAATTTCAAAACTCTGCACACCCCCCTGTATTTAGAAGTAATGGTTTGTTCTGCTTTTCAAACAGCTCCGCATCCCGTGCGACTATCGAGAGTGATTAACATGATTGAATCATGTCTCAACGACAAAAGTCAGGATATCAAAAACGAAAAGAGAGGAAAGAAAAGAAAGATAGAGGAATTAAAGGGCGACAGTATGTCTGTAGAAAAGGCCCCAAAGTTCATAGTTTACAGTGTTGTTATTTCTTACAGTGTGTTAAGTTGTGTTTTGTTTAGTGTGGGTAGCTGTCAGTTAGGGCTGTGACGTCAGTCGGCGGGAGAGACTGTTTAGTAAGTTTATTTTCTCCTCTCGCTCGGTCAGATGTGTGAGCGTGCATGTTGCCGCAGTAAGCGATCATTCTACAGTTTGAACATGTTTATTTGAGTTATTGGAATCACCCGTGTGTGAGTAGCCTATATGCAGTCACTATCGCCGTTATAGTTTATGCAAGTTTTAACGGCCCGATTCGCAACAGCTGTTGTAACGGCTCATCACGAGCGGTGTCTGTAAAGAAGAAAATAAAGAGCGGAGAAACTATAGCCTACTTACTCCTCCTCTCCTAGTCTCATGCTTATAATCTGACACTTTTGGCCTTAAGTGGTGTTCTGGCCGACACCTCTGAAGTGAAACCAGTGATACAAGCAGATCAGCGCGGTATCGGTTGGCCTACATCCACCAGTTTCCTCCGCTACAATGTCACACACTTTTTCAGCCCAAAAGGTGAGTGTAGTTGATGAGTGCATGGTGGTGTTTTATTTTCCCACTAATGACTGCCAAGTAGGCTAATTCACCAAGCTAGCTAAAATTCAGAGGTTTTGTATTTTGCCCCTCTAGCTGACATTAAATCAATGCAGGTAAACTTTTAGCAAGCTATTCATAATAAGTTGTCCCTGGCCCCTGATGTCAGGATCAGATCCATCTTCAGGCTCAGCTGTTCTGCCCCCCCAAATTGAACCTGAACCAGCTTTACTCCCAGTCCTATCTGAAGGAGGAGGTGAGGTTATGCTTTAGATTTTTTTTTCAGAGTTGCTGATTCTATGACATCTTTTCAATATCCTGTACATTGTATATTTTTCGTGATATCTCAAAATTAAAGCTTTATTGGGGAAACAGAAAATGTCTTATGTTGCTAACAGTCTCTAGTTTAACATGGGAGTGAGTGAATGCCTACAGTTTAACAATAACATCTTTAATTATAAACAAGTTTTATAAAGATTTCTAATCTTCTAATCGTAGGAAGCACTTCAAACACCACTTTTTTTCAACATAGCCAATGATGATTAAATAGTATATTATCATATGTGTCATCACCATGTACACTCTGCAGAGCCAGGGCCCTCTTCAGTTTGGTCAGGGAGGAGTGTGGAAGTGGAGGAAGAGGAAGAGGTGAAAGATAGTAGAGATATAGTTTAATTTAAACATCTGCAGCCTATTTTTGTTTTTTTGATATTCATGTTGATGACGCAATTTATGTTAATTTAAAGAGTTATATTTATAGTTACATACATTGACACCACACTTGATGTTGAGATTTTTTTCATTTGAGAATTTCAAAAAATAAAATGTGATTTTCACCATAAGAGATGGCCTGTAGCAGATTTGTTTTCCAGAATATTAGCCTTGCATCATATAGAGAATTGTCTGCAGAATGTTGAACATTTGCACAGTGTTGTATTTTAACAGCTCAGTGTCAGTGTATTGTAGGCCTTTAATATTGGACTTCAACATAGGTGCACGCCTGTATGAATGAAGTTATAGGTAGTTTAGGTATCTTAAGCTTCAATGGGTCGGTTGGGTTCTGGACGTTCCGTTACAGAACATTGCATTTGCTTGGCGTGGCCTGGTTGGGGGCCCAGAGTGATATCTTTTCATGGGGCCCAAAATCTCTGGCGGCGCCCCTGCACCTAAGGTCCAGAACATTTATCTCTCATTTCTGACTGACAGGGGTTCCCTGTGATTGAAGTCATATTAATTCTCAGTTTTGATTATAAAGAGAATGGAGGGGAAATAGTCAAAAAGGAAGTGAACCATGTGAGGTCCAGAAAAAGGACAGTGAAATAGGTTTTAGAGGAAATCAATGCTAAGGCTTTACATTTTTTATCAAATTGTTATGATACAATTACGAATCAAATTAAGCAATACTATTTGGAAAATGTATTTAGGTTTTTTATCTAGCAGGAAGCAAGAACATATTGTTCAAATTTAAACCATCAAACATGAGTAATGCATCTTAGACCATGAGTGTTTATGACTTGCATTTATTAAGGGGATATTGTTTTTTTATGCACAATACAGACTGTCCCAGATTAGAGCAAACATATTTTCGTGAGCTATTTTGCACATGGACCACTAATATATGTGCCATTTCTTTTCTGAGTATGATAGGCCTATCTGAATCATTTATTGTAAAAATGTGAAACGTTGTTGATTCTATAACCTATTCATATGGTTTCATATTACTCCGTTCGTCTTTCTCTTAAACCTACTGGCGAGTTGGTTTTTATGAAAAACGATTGGAGTGAGCGCTCTTCTCAGCTGTGTGTGTAAAACATCTTTCAGTGCAGTTAGAATAGCTACCGAAAATTCCGTGACAACTATCAGGCTTCAGACAGATCATATGAATTTGCTGTATCAAGATTATGAAAGTAAAGGACAAAGTGCTAGCTAGAAATCATATAAAAACAACACCACACAAGGATTTATGCTCTTTTTAGCTCACAATTCGCACTGAAAAAGGCATTGGTGGCAGCCATTACAAGTCCACAAGGGCTACCGCTATAGGCTCGTCTACTGTCACGTGATACACGCTCAATCTCTGCTGTCAACAAATGCACGTTGTTGAGGCAGCGTCATAAGCGTCATAGCAAGCAGCTGATCAAAGATAAACAAACCTTGCGATGTCCAGAATAATATTCGTGATAACCATCAAACTAAATCGTACACATTCACTGAGTGAAGATTGTGAAAGTATGACACACATTTCTCACCAACAATGTTATCAAAAACCCAATTAATAACTTATAAATCTTTTAAAAATCTGAATAAAAACTGTAGCAATGGCGGCCACAGCTTGGATTTCATTTTTGCCGGGAGAAACTTGAAAGTCACGTGACATGTATCTGTCCAATAGAAAAAGTCTGATTTCACGTCAGTGACGGACGGTAAGAGGCCCTGGCCCACAGTCGCACTTTGATGTTCTAGGAGTGAGACTGTGTTGGTACAGTAGGCTATGTCAAATTTGTAGAAACAAAACTTTGATCATGTCTTATAATGACTTCACTACCAGCACAGAAATACTTAATATCACTTATTTGTGTGATACATGTTTTCGTTTGCAAGGACTGGCTCGGGAAATGAGACGACCAAAGCCTATACTGTACATGGAAAACCCTAGCTGTTATAGCTAGGGTTTTCCACACACCCACAATCCTATACAATAGAGAAGGATTAAAAATGAGGGTTGTGTAAGCATCCGATTTGTGTGTGTATTTGTGTGTACATTTTTGTCTGTGCTTCTTATGTCCTAGTTCCCAATCAAAGGCGAGAGCCAGCAAGTGGAGCACTTACATAATGCTGTGGAGGTAGCCGCAATACATGGAGACATGGTGTGTTTCTTAATGTGTGTGATGTGCTGAGGTTTGTGTCCTGTGCAGTGTGTGTGTGTGTGTGTGTGTGTGTGTGTGTGTGTGTGTGTGTCTGTTTCTCTGTCTGTCTGTGTACATGTGTGCAGATATCACCTGATTATGACAGCTGCTCTAGTTACGAGGACACCAAAGGCCAAACATGCTTCATCCCCGTCTGTGCCTATTCATGCAGCCTTTTTCTTTTCTTCTTTCACTTTTTTAATCTCTCTCTCCCTCTCTCCTCCTCTGCCTGTCTGTCAGCATATTTTCCTCGCTGTATTGGCACACTGAATTGATAATATTTGTTGAGCTTAAAGGGGGATTTTGGTAGCTGCTCATGCAGCAATGAGTCCCAGTGTCTGCTCTACTACACTGCAGCCTCCAGTGGAGCAGGTATAAAGTGGGTGTTATGGTTGCCACGGCATGCAACTTAAATATCTGTTATTGTTGAAAAGGGGATTCTGGTCAACTTTTTCTATTACCTTTGTGCTGAATATACAATTTTATTTCATGATGATTCTTTTCTTATATGCACAATAGTAATGTCTGTAAAAAAATAGCCCTGAATGAACAAGTGGAATATTTGTGAGATTGAATTGTTCAATAAAAACATATTTGAAAAAAAGAGAAAAGAAAAAGGTGTCAGTTGAATCTAGTGTTGCAGGTCTCAATTTTATCATGTAACTACTAGCACCCAGTGCTGCTGTGCCAAAATGACAGTAAACAGTACCATTTCCATTAACCTTCTCTTATTATTTATACAAACTATGTAGATTTTATAGAAACAAGTACCAGGCATAGATTGAAGTGCAATAATAAGTAATAATCGAGTTAAAAAAAATACATGTTTAGATGAGTCCTGTAAAGCAAGTCAGATGTACTTGTTGCTGTTTACGTTTGTTCTGTCGGACAGATGGTAGTGACCGTGGTGAGCAGATGGTTTGCAGTGTAGTTGTGTATTCTAGAGGCGTGTTATTATTATTATTGAACAGGAGAAACTGCATAATGGTGCCCAACTATCTCCACCAGCATTGGAACGTGTTTGGTAAGAAAACACAATTACTACCCATGCTGATCATTCACAGTTTTTTTTACATTAACATTTTGAGGCGGGGCACATTAGGTACAGCATAGCGTAGCCCTTTAATGCTTAAATATAAATCAGGCTCAAGGCGTCATCACTGGCTTTTGAGCTGAGCAAAAATACTGTTCCATATAGACTGTAGTTGCATAAGTGATGAGTGCTACCATTAGTGAACTAAATATGTAAAGGAGAAGAGTCCAGATTCTTAACCCTAAATGTAATGTCATACTTAGAGCTATATTGCATAACTTTTTCCATATAGATGAACGTCGGTTACTTTCAAGCCATTGCCATATGAGTGGAAACAAAGTTGAATCAGCTTATCAGCTCCAAAAAACTATTTCTTTACTTCTCAGTATGGCATCGTTACAAACAGCATAGTGTTGCGTACTGAAGGCTTACCTCATCTGGAAGCGCTGGCAGTGTTGTTGTAATTACTCAGAATTCCTCATGGGGCAACAGTAGTTACGCACTATAGCTTTAAGTTTAATAAAGAATGTGTCTCACAAATTATGATTTTCAACTCATTTGTAATGACTTATGGTGGTTTAGTGAAAGCATGGATGGTAAGTTCCCATGTAAAGTGTGACCAGACGCTTGGAAAACAATATGCTAGCATCCATTCCTTCCCATGTTTTGTTCAGTTGTGGCTGTTGAATTAAATTCAAAAGCAAAACAACAGGCTCATGTACTTCATATTTTGATCAATGCTTTTCCCACAACAAAGCTGCAGATCGGTTTGATTATACCTTACAGTGTGTCACATGGAACAATAATCCTCCTGTGATCACAACTGTGTGCCAGCCATAGCTGAAATGAAAGCCTTCAGCTTAGAAAAATCATTTTTACTGTCCACTATTTTCAGCTTGACTCCGGGACACCTCTTGCAAAGCCGAATTCAACTCAGTGAACTATATCAGATGATAAACCCTCTATTGCTAGCTACCTGCTGCTGTCAGGCTCAATAGTCATAACCATAAGTGGCAAAAACGTATTGACTGCTGTCAAACGGTGCAGAAAAGGAATGAAAAAAAAATCACTTCACAATATGCCTTCGTATCTCATCACTGTGGGGCATATACAGGATAGATTAAAGTAGCTATGGAATCTGTAAATCCATTTATTCATTTTCTCACCATGTCGCATTTCATCGAGGTTGGGAGTCTATGGTCTATACCCACATACACCACTGGACAAAAAGGCACGCAAACACCATGAAAGGCTGCCAGTCAATGGAAGGATACACAATTACACAACCATTCGCTATGATGGCAATTTAAAGCATGCTGTCTCACACAAGCTTGTGTTTGGTGGAGAAAGACACTAAGGAGGTGGAGGCAGGCAGCCCATAGGGTTCATGCAAAGTCTACACATTGACAGAGCATGGGAAGTAGAGGAACTAATCAGTTAAGTTCTGTTTTCACTTGAAATCATCATGAGGGTTGTCTGATGCTCAGGTGAGCAGCCATCCCAAAGCCATATTAGCAAAGTTCTCAAGGCCCTTTGAGGCCCCTTTGTTTGAATTATCATGTCTCCTGCTCTAACACATAATGTTACAAGTTTCTGATTACAGTCCCCCAACACCACACAATGTATGGCATTTTTTTCCAACAGTCAAAAATTCTTCCCTAATTGGAACATACAAGTCCACTCAGTTGTCACACCCAAATAATTCATATCTTTTTCAAGAGTCTTTATTTCCCTGCTTTTCCTGAATATATTATGTCTTTGACAACCACTTTTCACAACCAACCAAGTTTTTTTTTTTTATAATTGTACTTTCATATTCTCCAAGTAATACGGGTGGCTACTGGGAGGGCACACTGTGCTAAGGCTGCCACCATTGTACTAACAGGTGTTAGATTAGATGCAGCACTGAATACCTTATCATTTCTATTACAAACAGGCCCGGTTCTAGACAGTTAGATTACGGTGGGCTTGTAGAAATTTTAGGTGGGCACACTGGGCAGAGAGACCGAAGATGCTCGCGCGTGCAGAGCGTGCAAGCCGAATTTTTTTGCCCTTGTAATATCTCTGCGTCTGATTTTTTTTTATTTACTGTGAATTGTGTAGAACACAATATGCAAATAAACTTTGAGTGTTGCTGTGTGGGGGATTTGATTCTTGCATGTTTTTTTCCAAAATGTTTATGAATAACATATAATATACATTATATACAACATAATGTATCTCTTTTTTTAGTCACAGTATTAACTGTAGGCAGCCTGAGCTGATAGAAGAGAACGTTTTGGGACTGGGCAACCTGGATGGTGGTAGTCCAGAGCTATATACTATACACACTGTATACGTAGATATATAGTCTTTCCACTATTGGCTCCGATGTCCAGCTGGGTGAAAATAATAGCCAGCCGAGGTCACGACCCTGCTAGGGGGGTCTGGGGAGATTTTTTTTTTTACCTTTTTAAAGTGAAATGCATGAATCTGGTGCACTTTGAGAGGAAAATTAGGAGGCTAAATCTGAGGAATTTTGTGTGAACAAATAATTTGGAGACACTGGGTCGGATGAATTAGAAGCTATTGAAGAAAGACACATGGATTTTCCATAGAAATATACATTTGAAATAAAATATTATGCAGGGTCCTCTGGGATGGGCTTGGTGCTCTTTTTCTTTTACGCGACATATTTCTCTGTAATATAATGAATTCATTTAAATGCAGTGAGAGGAACGAAGCAGAAGAACTCTGTTGTCCAGTTATCTTTTTTTCCACAGACAAGGCTGAAATAGGCTATAGTCTATACACAGTGCATAGGCAACTGAGGGCAGCCCCATTTTCAAATATTTCTAAATAAACTCAATACACACTGTGCATGCCATGGACTTGAACGTGACGTGATCAGTTAACCTCGGATTACCTCCTAGATGAACTGATTCAATTATTAAGCTAATAACTATCTACCAACACATTGTATTCCTTTTATTGTATGATAATTTACATTTACATAATATGATGTTGATATCAAACACACAAACTAAAAAAAAATACATACAATAAAAAAAATTGGGGGGGCCCCCCTGGCAGTCGGGACCCTAAGCAACCGCTCATTTCGCTTATGCCGCGGGCCGGCTCTGCTGACCAGTGACCACTATAAGCGGGTGGGTAACTTGGAGGCAGGCTGTCCTGCCCATTGCCCACCCAATAATACAATTAGAAGCAATGCATGGTAATGGTATATTCTTTAGTATTAATTAATTGTCTGAATTTTATTTGACATTTTCTTGGACAACGAATGAACAGGTTCGTCAGATAGTGGGTCTGGACTTCCACCTAAAAAAGAAATGTTTTTATTTTTTATTTTTTGATTGGGTGGGCACAGCCCACATTTGGGTGGGCACGGCACACCCTGGCCCCTGGCTACCGCCGGCCCTGATTACAAATCAAAGAATGAGGGGAAAAAAGAGGAACAGACAATAGAGGAGATAGGTTTGGCCAAAATGTAATTCCAGGGATAGAGGAGTTTGATAAAGCACCAGAGAACGAAGCTGCTGGGGCGGCAAGGGGAAAAGACATACACCTATAAATGTATGTCTCTTCAAATTCTATTACGGTGGACTGCTACACTATCACAAAAACCATGATCTGACACCTGCATTTGTGTGTGTGTGTGTGTGTGTGTGTAGGTCATTATAACCTCTACAGATTCCTGGATTAACACCTGACACCCACATGGACGCACACCACCATCTCTGAAAGGTGGTGGAATTGATTTTACACAGAAAGCTCCAATCCAAAGTTACTTATTAGACCTGCCAACCACTTATGCCATGCCCACCTGGCTGAAGTGTTATTATTATTTTTCTTCCTTTGTCTCTGTACCTCTAACCCTGCCCCCTCTGCCTTCTAACATGTATTTTAGCTGTCTCTACTCTGCCTCTCTCATTTCTCATGCCTGGTTGTTGTAGCGACACGGCTCAGTGAATAGTAATCTTTATCATCTGACGATTGGTAAACTACTTTAGTCGAGGTTGAAATATAATTTCATTATTAATTGGATGGGAATCATTTTTTGTGGATATATACTTTGGTAATCCCCTGATTTTTCCTCTGTACCAACATTTTAGTTTTAATTAAAAATCTCTCGACATTTTAGATATTGCCATGACATCTTGGTGCAGGCATTTCCATTTGGATAAAGTGCAGTAACTTTGGTGATCTAGTGAGTGACTTTTCCTCTTGCTCCATAATCCAGTGGTTCTCAATTACTTTCTGTCATGCCCCACCATTTGAGAAGCACTGCCATAATCAGTCAAAAACAACCACTAATATCGATGACATTTCAAACAGCTCCAGCTGCAGCCTACTTTGCGTTACTGATGAAGAAAATGTTAGAATTTGAAAAGGTTACACTGACATGGTAAACATCATACATGCAAACAACACCATTTGGCATTATTATTCTTAGCATGTTATCATGCTATCAAATGTTAGTCTTTAAAGGGTCATCTATTGTGCAGAATGCACTTTTCCATGTTTTTCAAACATTGATATGGGTCCCCTGTTGTGTGACTAAAGACTCCTTAAAGATGTTCTGAGGAACTTTCAGCTTTTGTTAATTTTTGCACCCCCTTTGGACAAAATCGGTAGTGTTTCTACTATGCCAGCTATAGTTACAGGGGTGAGGGACCCATTACAAAAGCATTAAGAAAATAAGAAATTAATTAAGAAATATTTAAAAGTTTGTCGTAGCACCTGTAAGTATGAGACAAAACAACCTTCTATCGTTTTTTAGCCCTCCTTTTTGAAAAGCTTTGTTCAAAAACCCCAGTCAGATTTCTCTCCCCTTATGACATCATAGAGGGGACTGAGGCGTTTCACACAGAGGCTGAAAAGAGGAGATTTATCAATGGCACTGTGAATAAATAATAATAGCTTAGATTTATACAGCGCTTTTTCAGAAAATCACTTTCCCTTGGTAGACCCTTTGCCTTTACTTTGTCTTGGAGCCTTCCCCTTCCACCAGTTCCTGCCACCATCACTACAACTATAGACAAGACACTCACTTACACACACACACACACACACACACATGCAGTATTCACATCGTCTTAGCTTCCGATTGTACTCTAAAATTGTTTGGCTATTTTCTCCCTTGAACAAAGTATGTGCGTGCGTATGTTGTTGCAAAGTGTTTTACCCTCACTTGCTGCCATGTTGAATACCTAGCATCATACACCGCCCTCGTTCAGACAAGAGGAGAGGGACAGAACACCAGAGCATGAGAGAAAGCCGCGACACAGGCAGACACACAGTCACAGAGGCAGAACAGACCTAGCAGAGCAGGAGACTGCTATAGATGAGAGGGGAGAGACTCAGGAGGCATTTGCCCGACAGGAATCCTGTACTGTACTCCATTCCTTGTTTGCAGACGCATAAACATGCATTATACACAAAGAAAGAGGGTGAGAGTGAGAGAGAGAGAGAAAGAGAAAGAGAGCGTGAGAGTGAGGGGGGGTGAGGGGGAATGATTCACCCGCGCTGCCAAGTGTGGATGATGCCAAAATGATAATCATGCCCCAATCCCTGCAACAGAGCCAAAAATCCATTGCCATTTCCCATTTGAGGGGATTGGCCCAATACAATGAGTAACCTAATAGCATTTCAGTGTTTCCCCAAGATATGTTATTTTGGCAGTGTGAAAAGCCCCCCCCCCCCCAACACACCCTCCCCCCGAAACAGCGTTTAGATGTGATACTAAAAGTCTCCATTGAAAGCAATAATAATGAATTTCCTTGACAGCAAACCACATGGCGCTGAAGTTCCTCCTGTTTAAATCAACAAAAGGTTTCCGATGTCTGCCAAAGATTAAAGCCAGAGCAGCGAGGGCTCGATTTCTGTGATGATATCTAGAGACGGATGTTCGGTGCTCCTCTCTCCTCATAATGACTTACAGGCTGGCTCACTCTTGTTTACAGTCATTTAAAGCCTTCCCCAGACTACGTGATATTAACCCGATAACGGCCCGATTAGATTGACATGAGGGAATATGAGCTCCGTGGAGGATAAATAACGACTTTTCATTTTGTCCCATCCCATGCCATGTGATACATTGTAAAAACAAACAATGCAGCCTATGGGACATGTAAAACGGATGACAATATAAAGACTAGCATATCCATCTTTTAACCTTTTTTGTTGACAAATAGGGGCCCAGAGTTGACTGTGATTCAATGATATTGATGAATGACAGCACAGCGTGCTGACACCACACTAAACTTTGGCAGTGCTGCTTTAGTTTGGCCAGTCCAAGGAAAAGATTACCCTTCACCATCAGGCTTTCCTCGTTTATCATCATTTGTCAATGCCCATGGACTACACAATCACTTTTGCTATGTATGCTATGCTTCATTTCAATTGCTTTACAAGTTCTTATATTGTTTTTAAAGACGAATTTATATAAATACTTATATAAGATACACTTCTTTCCATTATTTGTACTACTGCTGTCCATTCTGTAATAAGAGTGAATATTGTTAGCTGCAATACGAAAGCAGTGTTGCTGGGAATGATGATAATTGTTGAAACATATTGGGCCCCACTCCCACAAGACAGATCACTTTTCCAGACACGGTTTAGTTCCTAACAAGGAGTTTGTTCTATCTTCTGACAGAGATTGATCTGTATTATGATGACAACTGAGCAGTGTAATTACAAGATATTTGCAATAAGAAATCCTAAGACGAAAAGCATTGCATACAGTCAAACAGTGTTGTCTACGAGAACTTAGGACACACACACACACGCACACACCACAAACACACACACACACTCTCTCTCTCTCTCTCGTGCTGTCACTGATAACAGTGTTTGTTTTGCTCAAGTGCGGGGAAGGACCGTGAAAATAAATGTACACGACACTACCCTGCACTGGTACTGGATATCAGGCTAAATCTCAGTATCACAGTATCCACAGCATCAGTGAACTACAAGAACATTGTACTATAGCGTCCATGCATTACTGATTACAGATATAATACATTAAGCAAAATGAATTCCTGTTTTCACATATTTGAAGATACTAGATCCCTTTGGTAGAAACAGCTTTCTTTGGTTGGTCCCTCCCTTTTATTATTTCACTTCTTTGTCTAAAATATTCTTTGACTTAGATAATACTAATTGTATACGGATACGGTGCATCGGTGTGTATATGTGTATGTGTGTGTGTGTGTGTGTGTTTGTGTGTGTGACACAGAGAGCATATGCGATCACATTTGGAAATGATTGGAAATGTTATCATGTTTCAAAGTGTTTCGACAGACAGTTCTGAGTTATCCCATCAATCTAACACTGCATTAACAACGACCAACCTTCTCCCAATTCCACACACACACTCAGAGACTACTCTAACAGTATTGAATAATCAATGACAAAGACAAATAGAAATGGAAGACCACCTTGCTAAGATACCTTAAATCTCAATTAAGCTACACACAGAAGCACATATATTGTTTAAACCCAGTACAGTATAGTAAGGGATCAAATATGGGCATGATTGCGAAGCTGTCTTTGTGACAGCGATTTGAAAAAAACTGCTAGAAATGTACTGATAGGGGCTTCTAAAGCTGCCACACTTCACAATGCACTGATAGGATATAGCCTCTTCTTACGAATGAATCAATCAAAACAGTTGTTGCTTCATAAGTGCATCACATACTTTACATCAAGTTGCAGTATTATTTCCTTTGAGCCTACAGCTGGTAATCATCAGAGATGGACCGTGAATTCCCACAGTGTTTCTCTGCTCGAGGTGGAGATATGAGATAGTCATTGTCACCGCTTTGTGTTTTGGCTGGTGGATACAATCTCTGTTATAATGAACTCCCCTGCGTTATGATGATGGAGTGTGACCTCCCTGTCGGTAACTTTCAGAGAATAACTGACCAACCTGGAACTTCAATAGTGGTGAATTGTTTCTGTCTCAAAATAATTTCCATTAAAGTGGAGCAAGGGGTCTGCGCCCACAGTTTCTAAAGGCCTCCTGATTACGTCTGGGGAGAAAGGACACAATTGTGAGGAATTTAAAGCACACTTCTGCATGTTAAAGTGAAGAGAACAAACTAACAGATTTATTTAAGTTGTTGCAAAATGAGCTCAAGATCCGAGCATAACATTTTCTGATGATGGTAATAAAACTAACTCAACTTAAGAAAAAACTGAAATAAAAAGGCTCCACATCTTCTTGTAAGGATTTAGGTCCTTGAGAAATGAACACAGTTGGGTGGGCTTGTGTCGTTGCCAGAACAAAGCTTACACAACAATTACAATATTTTATAATAGAAAGCAAAAGCTGGAGCTTGCCATGAACACATTATGCTATATAAGAGCAATTCAGCACCACGGACAGCGACCATTTACAGTTAACCAAAGAATGAAGACCGATGCAGATTGGTGCATGAGATCCCCCTATATGTATCAACAGAGGCAAATCAGCGGTTTTCAGTTTTGTTTTAAATCAAGTGTCAGAAAAATATATATGAAAGTTTTACTCACCATTTAAAACTGAAACGTCTTAGGACATTATTCAGTGAAAATGTGAACAGCTCAAGTGTGAAAATCAAATTTTGCCCAAAAAATCGGAGAATGTTGGAATCCAATGAAGACCACTGATTCCCAGGCACTGCTTAAATGATGACAGGGAAACTAAATCAAGCTTCTGCTATGGTATTATATTACAACCAGTGTATGTCCATAATGTAATAATGCACCATTTATTTTAATGTTATGATGGTTTAAAACAGACAAAGTAACCCAGACGTTTTGTGTATCAATCCCCAAATCATCGGTTGGAGAGATAAATGGCGGTTGGAAAATGAATGACAGGGTTAACTTAACAGGTGGGGGGCTTTCCTTGCTAACATTAGCCGCTGACACGTTAGCATTCCCACCTCTGATATTGAATTTCACACTTATTGGAACCGTCAGCAACAATGCAGCAAATATCCCATTTCTCAATTAACTTTGAGTTACAGTGAATAAGACAGACTGTCTTCATTTTTGTCGTTTACCAGTTAACCACATTAATTCACATTCATTATCCAGATTGGACAATATGCTGCCATTAGATGGTCTGCTCCAGCTCATTACCACACTCCCCTGCATATGAAAAGACATGATGTGTAAGTCGTTTTGTTTGACATAATAGTTTCATCACATAATAGTCCACAAAGAAACATCTTCAGTCCAATTCGGTTGAGAGTAGAACTTAAATCTAAAAACTTTTGAAATTTGAATATCCTTAGTCCTTATTAAAAGCTAGCTTGTCTCAAAACACTCTTTCAAGATGCATTAATCAAAACATGTTTGATGTGGTTCTCCGAGGCCCATCACTCATCAGAACACGGTTGGTGTCCAATACATGTCAAGCTTGCAGCAATAAACTGTATTTTAATATAAACATCATCTTGCTTATGAATAGGGTTGCTATGGTTCCTCCAGCTGAGAGCAAATTTCCCCCCCGACCTCCTGTTGTTCTTCAGAAAAGCTGTAAGCTTAATTAAATGTGATAATACACATTTTCCATATCAAATAGGCTACTGCATGTATATCAATTGAGGCTATACGACACTCAACTGACTGTAATCCTTAAACCCAAGATGCCGAATTTCGTGAGTTCTACACATTGCTGAAAATTCAGAACCATTATTATATAAACAGGGGGTATTTTAAAATCAACATGAACAGAATGTATCCTGACAACAGGCATTTATTATGATGGACCTACTGTTGTGGACTCACTCTGTACTGGCTTCTTATCAACGTCAGCTTTTATTTCACAGCACAAGTTTGAGTCCTTTTTTCTTTATTATTTATTTCATATTCCTCAAAATAATTTACCTTCATTACTTTTAGAATTTCTTGTCCTATTTTATTTCTCGCTGCATTCATCTTATCTCCCGATCTCATTAAGCATTATGAAATGTTTAAGCCCCAAAATCTCCCGTGAACCATGCAGGTACTGGTTAGGAACACAGTTTCAGCTGTTACATCTCCTCATTCTGTCCCCTGTTTTCAGCCAATCACACGCTGCGGACCGGCTGGTTGGGCTGCTTTCTCCCTTCACTGCTCCAGCTCTCTCCTTGACTCACTGATGGAATCTCTTTGCCTTGTGTGTGTATTCAATTTCTCAGTGATAGGATTTGCTGGTCCCAAAGTTTCGAAAACCAACCTGTGTAACCGTGGTAGCACACTGTTGGTAAAGTAGCAAAAAAGTCCAGAAAATACACAAACTTGGCAGCCATGGTGTGCATAGGGACGTAAATAACACGTGTATCTAGAATTAAAGGTGCTCCGAGGAACTTTCAGTTTGTGTCAATTCTTGCACCCCCTTTGGACAAAAGCGGTAGTGTTTTTACAATGCTAGCTGTTGTTCCTGGGTGAGAGTACCCACGACAAAGGCATAAAGAAAAGCCATATGAAAATAGCATTATTGGCTGTCGTTTGCCGTTACATGTCATTTATGATCATCAGAGGAAAAATTTGACTGTTTCAGAAATATTTAAAAGTTCCTGGTAGCACCTTTTAACTACTTACTCTGTTTAGTATAGTGGGGAGAATGATTGCACCAACACAAAGTTTCTATTTAAATAGTGTTCTAATGCAAGATATGAGTCACTGGTTGCAATGTGATAGGTGAGATAATCCACTCCAAATCCCTACAGTTGAGAAGTGGTCATTGACATTGTTTTCTATGAGTAACTGAAGTGTTGATTGTTCAGTACTTTACACATAGCCTGGTCCTATCAGATCATCGAACTTCATTTCATTACTAAGGGAAATTAAAATTGAGCGGAAGTATGTAGGCGGGCGCTGCCAGGCTACTTAACACACAGTGGAGGCAAACATAATACACTTTTCCTCTGACTATCCCTCAATACTAAACATAGGGTCATGTTTAATAAAGCTGTATTTTACTATGCGTGTCAATCCATCCATCTAGGACGTAGTTTACCAAACATGTTTTTAGTGAGCAGAAGGGTACATAGCTGGTTAGAGGGCGAATTATAACATTAACTCACATGACATGCCTTTCTGTCGACTGTGGAGGGAAACAGGAGAACCTGGAAGAAAACCCAATAAAACATACACACTAAAGAGGCTTCATCCAGGTCTGTTTCAAACCCAAGGCTAAGACACAATGTAACTGAACACACAGCTTTGAAAAAAATTAAGAGACCACTCCAAATGTTTAGTGTCTTTTCTTTTACCATATGTTTGAGTAGAATGAACATTTTGGTTTTATTCTACAAACTACTGACAACATTTCTACCAAATTCCAATACATGTTTTAAGAGCATTTTCAATAAGTTATGTAGAGATGAAGATTTAAGAAAAATCCTGACAGGTCTCTTAATTTTTTCCGGAGCTGTACTTAACCAAACAGAATCCTACTAAAAATTATAGTTCATAAGTCAAGGGTGCGGTTTACAAAAACATTGGTACAAAGGAGAAATGATTGTATCAAAAACTTTATTCTCAAATAATGTTTTCAAAATAGCTGATAGATAAACTTTTTCGTCTCTTAAACAGCAGCGTGTGAGGCTGCATTCACATACAGTATCTTGTTGTTTGACCCTTCGTAACACTCCCATGTTGGTCCACTCTCGGGGGGGGGGGAGGGGAAATCTCATGGGCGGACAGAGAAATGGCATTCTCTGACTGTCCTTAAATTCAAAAACATAGGGTGCCAGTCGTGTTTTACCATTCAAAATAGGAGCATATTAGTCTGACGCCAATTTGCTAATGCTGCTGCTAGAGGCTAAATTTACCACTATTTCATTTGCCACTCTTAAACCCCATGCTGTCGATGCAAGGAGAACCAGATTCCTCCTTGTTCAGAGAGACTTGAAGTAAGATTGTGGGCTGTAAAGGGGTCAAGTCATCCGAAATCTTTTGTGCTGGTTTGGAAGTCATTCCTCTCCTGGATAGAAAAACATAATGGATCTACTGCTACAGAGGAACAGAAGAGCATTGTTCAACCCATCCGTGAACATTCTGAAACTAAACATCTGGTGTTTTTTTTTGTAAAGTACGAGCGTATGTGAAATCAATTCAAAAAGTGGATGTAAACAAGATATGAAAGAGAAATCACCGAAAGTCTTATGCCACAGCTGCTGCATTAGAAGAGGCCCAGACTAGTTCAGTGTATTTTTAAGCTGTGTAGGCTACCGTACTTTTGCAATGACTGCCCACTTAAAAAAAAAAAATATTCACAAGTATGACACAAGAGAGAGTCGCGTCTCTCCAGCACTTAGTATATGAACTCTGGGTCCTGCAAAGTTTGTTCTGTTCCTGTGTAAAAGCATCCTTAAAGCACAAAAGAGATCGTATGACATTTTGATATTCAGTTGGAACTTTAGATTTCTTTACATGGTGTGTTAACGGTAAAAACATTGACTTTAATGAACAAGATTGTGTTGTACCTACATCATGGATTCATAAAAAGTACAGCATTTTAATAATTTGTTTTTGTTTTTTAGAAATTCTCCATAAAAAATAGATTTCTGTACAAAAAACTTTTTTTTTCTTTTGCACCTACTTCAAGTTCAGCAGCACATGATGACGGTGAGAGGTGACGGTGATGATACATGTTGATGATTAATGATGATTGCGGCTTCAAAGGACTTGCCATTTTCAAACATTTCTGTGCGTAAATTTAAACATAATTTCTAAGCAACACACTAACTTACTGCATGTGTTAATGAGAAGGCATCCTGTCACCGCAACGTGTGTGGAAAAATAGCACTAATACGTGTGGTGTCCCAATTAACAAGCTTCCGTGTGCCGAATTACAATTGTTCCTAGTTCGTACTAACGAGTGAAGCGGGGCTACACTCAACTCACGCTCAATTCAGATACACCAGGTTGAAGATTTTCCTCAAAGCTGAAATGCTGAACGTGCGACAGGAGGAGTTTGGTCCAAACCATTAAGAAGTGGAAGAGATAAAGCACTGTCAAGTGCAAATGAACTGCACCACTGAATGTTTGAATATGAAAGTAGCCCAGTTGTTGTGTATTGCATGAAGATAAGGAAAAATATACACTAATGGAGGAAGGGCAGATTTTCATCAGGCAATACAATTTGAGCAAAGATAAAAATATCTGTCTCCAGGTCCATATGGCTGCTGAGCCATACATGAACACATGTATGACACAGTTCCTCTCCAAAGCAGCTGGGTATATCTACAGTATTCCTACAGGAAAAGGTCAGAGACTCCTGCCTGGCTGTGTATATGCACCAATGTTTACATGACTCTAGGACCCCTTCTAGATGTAATATAGACTATACTTCTATACTACTATATCTTATTTGCATTGCATCCATTCTGTATTTTAATACTTTGTGGAGCTCATCTCCGCCATGTGACATTATCTGAAAAGGCAATGGGTGTAACATTTACAATTTCATAGCTGGTCTTTCCCTTTGTTTCATGAGGACGGCTAATAATACCACTTTACATGAGGGGAAAAAATGGGGAGAACACTTTCCCCAATTGTGAAGAAGCAGAACAACCTTGACATTTGAAAATGCAGTGGGTAGTTTTCTTCTTCTTCTCCTTTTTTTTAACTAGTAGACAGCTGTTGCTCTTTATAAGCATGAACACTGCTGACTTATGAAGGACAAATGTGGACACTTATTCTACATAATTAGAAAAAAATAATATTCTCCAAATGATCACGGCCTCTCACAGTGGGGATGTTCAGAAGGATAAAAACATTTTTTAAATCTAAACTGAGGCTACGAACCCTGCTCTAAATTTCAGAGGCCGGGAGTCACTTTATCAGCCGTATCAGCCTGTGTGCAGTCTCCTTGTTGTCTCCCCAAACCTGAAATAAACAGAAAAGCTATACCCAAACAAGATTATCTCATTACACCAGGAAGGGTCCTTTGAATACAAAATGAGATTCTAATAAGATTTAAAACTGGTTGCGGCACTTTTTCAATATAAATGGTGTCCCATTGTCCACAAAAAAATGACCTAAATCAATGCAACAACAATGGGCCTTCTTTTCCTGCTATTTATAGGTGAGAGAAAACGCAGGTAGGATCTCATAAAGGAGTGCCTTTTTTTCTTCTCATTTCAACTGTCCAAATCCCTTTCCTTTCAATTACACAATAAAGAATATGAATTATCTCCATCTATCTGCTTGGCATCTGGCTATCTTTAGATTATAAACTGGTTGCAATGGAAATCTATTTTTGTGATCCTGTTGAAGATTTTTTCGTTTTTTTTTAAACCGACTTTTAAATACCTTGAATAAAGAATTTCATTTTGGTTTGCTGTAATCTAACACCTCAGCAAAGCAAGGCTGGGCTCCCGTTCACTTTGTCTGCACCTCCACAGTGACTCATATGAATTCTAAATGTATCAGAGTGTGCCAGTATTAAATTCAAGGAGAAGAAATGTTACAAAAACATTGCAATAACTTTATGCTGCAAGCTTAAGAATGTGTTATGGCATGTCACGTTGCCTTTTTCCTGGAGTTCTGTGGGAACACAAGACCAGAGACCTAACCTCTGTAGCACCGCTCTGCTCTTTACATACCAGACTAAACAGGAACAATGTGGATTTCTAAAATGTTTTTATTTGGACGCACTAGGAGATCAGATCTGTGTCATTATTTTTTTTTAAATGAGACCTTTTTATTACGCCCGTGAGAACCTTTCAGCCTTTTAATTTTCAGGCTGTATTATGCTCTCTTGACTCCATAGAACATCTCAACTGGATTAATTAAATCAATTAAAACAGAAGCACTGGGTGCACTCTGACAATAAAAAAAAAGAGAGGAGGTTCACGATCTCACGAGCAGAAGCTCTACTGTTGTTTACAGATGTCTTGTTTTTTTTTCTATGAAAGAGATTTGGAATGCGTTTTTCAGTCTCGTCGCAGTCTTTAACTATTGCGGGCATTATGGCATGGCACACACATTTGCATATATTCATTTTCTGTGCCTCATGCTGCAGTGTGTGTTTTCTGGCTGTGTGACCACGACCCTGATATGGAGGCTGTGAATGACAGGCTAGCACAATGGTTATTATGATAGCAACAATATCCAGTAGGCATGCTTCCAAACATAACAGCCATTGTTTTTCAGGACATTTCATATGCACCATTCAGGTCTGGGGTAAACTCATTTTCAATTAAACGAGCCGAGGATGGTTAATAGAAGCTGGAATGTTTGCCTGTGTGTGCCTATACTCACTTAATTCAGTGGATCTGACGACCTTCTCATGCCAATTTTTTGCTTCAGAATTTAAGTTCTGTGAAAAATCTGCTCTCTGGTTTTAGTGAATTGAGCCTAGAAAATAGCACTGTAATACAACACATGTCGCTCTATAACTCTCATAAATTCTACTCACTCATGTGATATCATATTGTGTGAACGGATGGATTCGTGATGTATTGTTTGCAGGTATGACGGTATGATGGATTGAGTTTGAAATGTTGAAAACATGGGTAACATAAAAGTAAAATTAATTTGGGTAATACAAATCCCACAGGTTATAGCAAATGCCTGAGGAGTAAACCAACTGCTAAAATGGTCATGCATGGGGGTGTTGAAACACACAATGAACAGGCCTGAAGACACTGACAGACACTTTGAAAGCAGTTATACATACTGTACGTGATCTAAACCAAGTCCAGCATCTTTTAAAAAATAAAAATATTTTGATAGAACACTGCGTGAAATAACAAGCTTGGCGGAATTCTTGAATCCTGCATGGATGTTGGCACTACATTTTGACTTAAAATACCAGGAGTAAGCAAAATGCAAGGCGTATAAATCACACTAAGCTTGTGTATTTGTTGCAGTGATGTTCCAGCATTGATAAGCAGGATGTAACTTACTCTCTTGCACACGAGGTATTTCTTAAACAATGGAGGGGCTCTGGGGGAGGGAGGGGTGATAATTGTTGACAACAATAATTGTGCATGTTGTCTCCACGCCATATCTGCTTGTCCTCCGCCGTTAAAAGACACATTTTCTCAAACACACGTACGTTGTGAGCTCTTTAAAAAGTTGTGCTGGAAGAAGAGTATGGTCGTCGGATATGTCAAAGGTCTTGAAGGATGATGCGTGATAATGAGTGAGTAGTTGTGGAAACTTACAACACATCTTTTTAAAGAGAGTTAGAGAAAATAAATAGTTTTCCGAAAGCTTATACACCGTCTGCTGCTATGAGTGATCAACTGAAAAAAGGAAGCCATATTGAGATACTATTTATTCTTTGTGCACTATGTAGCACACCTAAAGAGAACTGTACAGTATTTGAGAACATTATGGAGTATAATGCATGTAAATAAAACCAGCGGTGTGGCACCAGCGGGGCTATATGGATGCGAGTGGTATACTTTTTCCATCCGATAATAGTAGCAAACAGTTTTCAGTATGAGCTTTCAGAAACAACTATACTGCCAGGCAAATTGTAACAAAGTGGTGTCATTATGTGACACTAAAACCTTGGAGGTTCACAGGTAAACTGATCCCGACTTTTTTTCTAGTCGGCTAGCATGTTGTCATGGCAACGGAATAAACAATGGTATAGCGTGTGATCACACCTTCTGCCGACAGGGAGTGTGAAATATAAATGTGTATATACAAACACTCTGTAACCCTGTATTTAGTCATTTCTGTCTTTCCTTTTAAAGATAGAAGATTATGCTTAAAATTCTCTTTTTTTTTTAAATGACTCATTTTTCAAACCCATTTCAGAACCAAAAAAAGAAAAAGTATTAATTTTTTCATACCCCAGTCAGAAATACACACTAGTGCAAAATTTGTGCGGTTGAAGAGTTTATATAAAGTTTATATTTTAAGGGTGCCCAGCAGCAGTGGTTCTGGGTAAGTCCCATGGGGCCACTGGGTTTTTTTTGAACACGCAGTATGTTCATCAATATCTTCACTGAAGAAAAATGCCATGAGAGACAATCAGAGACAATTATTTGCCTCTGTTTCCGTAGCCAGCTTTCCTTGTATTCATTTTTTCAACACGACTGACAGAGGTTCCTATCAGTTCATTTTTCATGTGTCCATCCGTCTGTCTGTCTGTCTGTCTAACTTCTGGCAGTCCACCGGTCTGTCTGTTAATCTCTTCCATCGATTTGTGATTCTGTAGCTGGAGAACTACACTCTAGAAATAAATCAGTCATCACTTGACTGATGATGCCGACCAGTGTTACCAGAAGACAAATCATTTTCCTGGATTTGGTCAGAGCTGATTGCAGCAGTCGATGATGTTGACAGCTTATTGCCTCCAGGCTTCCACTTGTTAAGCCAGCAAGCACTCAAGCCTGGCTCGTCCAAGAACAAGAATCCGTTTGTCTGACTCTCTGATCTTGTTAAGACACACCTCTGGAAACCAGTGCATTGTTTACACTAGCCTGACAAAATCAAATGTCTGCTTTTCTGATTCAGTCTGCCAAAGCTAGTTTGGAATATTGCGTTGAGGACACAATATAGGACAGACTGATTTATGAGTGTTGAGGGCCTCTATAGAATATTCAAACATGTCCAAAAACTCATCTAGAACTAGTTCACAGGTTTTCATACTGAACCTGGTGGAATTTTTGCTTTTTGCAAATGCTTGATTTTGTATGCTTTAGCCTAAGAATATGCTACATACTGTAGGTAGACATGGTCATAAAAGGCAATACAGTAAGTAGCAGATGGTAAAGGCAATCACAGGAACCTTTTTGACTGACAACTAAAGTTAGCTAACTGTGATCATCCTACTATACTAAACCTAAACTTTCCAAGTAGGCTAAAACAGACATTTTACATCTGCAACTGTTAATTGACCCTGTACTAGTCCACCATTCCTAGTACTAACAAAATACTAGCATTGAGTTATGAGTGATTGTATCGTTTTCTTTAAAGGAATTGGTCTGGTTGAACTTGTCACTGTATTTGGATGTCAACTTTACAGCAGCTTGTGCAATCAATATCAAATTCTACCAAATAAGACTATAAATGATTACGTCTAGGAGTCCAGGTTTTTGTTCCAGCAGCACCAATGAAGGTGTTGGTGTTGACAAAGAGTTAACCATCAAATTACTTATCAATTACTTGAGGGGGTTGACATGTGGACTTATATGTTCTTCCCCTGAGCGTAGAAACTCATGTCGGTCAAACCCATGTCTGGCTTGCATCAGGTGAATTAGTAAGCCTATACCACTGTGCAAATTTAGCATGGGGTGTGTGGTTAGGCAAACCTATATTTAGGTTGCTGGGGGAGGGGCATATTCACGAGCCTTTTGAATCTAGCTCCTCTGGTAACATTTTTGAGTCAAATTAAGCAGAAGTCAACCTGTCCACTGGAAGAAATTGAAAGATGTTCATTTTAGTTGCACTGTATTTTCTGTGTGTTTCCTTTTTGTCGGGATAGCAAAAAGTGCTTAAGAAGAATTGTGGTCCCAGCATTGATCTCTTGACCAACAGATGTTATGTTGTATGATGATGTCATCGTCTACTCCCTTGCTTATTGGTTCGAATTCTTTAAGCTCTTTCAGACTATTAGGGAGAGTAGATACCATTGTTCAGGCAGGAGATGGAGAGCCCATCTGCATTACTGTGCAGATGATGCTGACAGAGGAGCAGCATGCTACAACGCAGACTGCTCACGGTGACCAAAGTCCAAATCATGAGTTTTTCTGTCTTTCTTCTCCGTTTGGTTAGACCACACTGCAGGACTGCAATATGGACGTTGGATTCAACCACTGTGTCAGTAGTGGTAGATTTGGTGAGACTATACCACAGTACACACTGTATTGAGTGTGGTATCGAATCGTACTGCCTTAGCCTCGGTAGGCTTCATGTTGGTGTCATACATTGGGTTTTCAAAGGAGGCCTGGCCATTGGAGCTCTCATGGCCGACATAGCCGTTGAACTGGACCTTGGGACGTGTCCTAAAAAAACAAAAAATGAGGAGGAAATGGTATGAGATATTTGGTTTCGAGAAGATGCCTGGGTAACATTGTATGTAATGTTAGGAGAAAGAAAACACCGTACAACCAAAAGGGTATACATGACATGAACTATAGCATAACCCTGAATTGAGACATATTTGTAATTGACTATGTGTAATGTTTGTGAATTAAACCAGATCCGAAAGGCAAGGTGATATTGGATTACAATGGTCTGGTGGCCAAAAACATGACTCCACTGGGAAGCTTATGTCACTCTGTATGGAGTTTCATATAGTATAATAGTATGATTATTATTATTATTATTATTAATAATAATAATAATAATAATAATAATAATAATAATAATAATAATAATAATAATAATAATAATAATAATAATAATAATAAATTAAACTAAAATAGCACTTTTCAAAAACTGCCTTGCATCAAAGTATCTGTCTATTTTCCCTTTATAAACTTTTAAGTGAAAAGGTTTCAGCTGACAGCCAGACAGCAGTAATTATCTAAGTCAATGTGAAAAGTTTGACTTCTTCATTGATGTGAAAGGTTGAAGTCTTCCAAAAGAGGACAGACTACATACATATTTTATCATTTGCATTGTCTGTCCTGTTCAACATCACGGATATAAAAAGCACAAGTGTTCAGGGAAATGAACGATGTGTGAGTTCAAGAAAAATGTCAGCAGAATGTCCTATCAGCACTCATGCATAGGAAAAACATGATCATGATTGTAGCAGTATAGACTAACAACTGACACTTGAATGCATTTTCTATGTTTCATTAAGTCCCACAACTAAATCAAAAACAAAATGTTTAATCAAAAAATAAACTTATACAACTGTCTTTTAAGTTGATTTGTTAGACGTGCTGGTTGAGTAGAAAAGCTACATATTGCAGGGAAAATGATGGCAGAAGCGAGGACATTAATTAATGCTACCCAGTGATTTTATTCAAAAGAATATAATATTTCTCAAGTTATCTGAAGGAGGATTTTAAGAAATGTACTGCGGGGGTTCACACTTTTTTTTTTTCACGGTGAAATTTAACTACCCCATCCTAACTTTGCTGGTTCTAGCAGATTAAATTTTTGGATAATCAGGTTCTATAATCCAGTTAGATATAATCACTTACTCCCAAACCCTGTGGAACTATTAGCAGGGAGGAGTGCTGCCGTTGAAACACTGTTTGACTCTGACCTCATTATGAGTGTGTGTGTGTGTGTGTGTGTGTGTGTGTGTGTACGTGTGTGTGTGTGTCAGTGTGTGTGTGTGCGCACACTGGTAGAAATCCAACCCTGGGGAGCCACTAAGCCTACCCTACATGCTCAACCCATTACTTTACAAAACTGTGCACGCACGCACGCACGCACCCACACACACACACACACACACACACACACACACACACACACACACACACACACACACACACACACACACACACACACACACACACACACACACACACACACACACACACACACACACACACACACACACACACACACACACACACACACACACACACACACACACACACCATAGACCCCCTCCCATGTGTGTCAGTAATTCAAATCGCAGCACTAGTTTCTGGTTGAGGTTGTAAGGTGCAATAGTTTAATTTTATTGGGAGGATAAAATACAGCACACATAATTGCTCTGACAGTATTATGGATACCGTACAGACATATGAGCCAAAGCAGGGAGGAACTGCAGGGCACAAACTCACCCCTTGCTTTTGGTTTTCTAAGTTAAGCTTTTCATATGGTATGTGAAGATAGAATTTTTGTCCGCTCGTCAAGAAGAAATGAATGAAAGTTATAGGTAACAGAAAAAAACATATTGAAAATAAAGCAACAGCATACAAAAGTAGAGTTTATATTAGGTCAAATACTATATTTTAGTCTTGATGACATCATGCTGACAGAGAGATGACAGTGAGATCAAGCCAAATTAAAATGTCCTCTGTCTTTAAATGATTGCTGTTTTGACACAGTTAGGGCTGCACGAAAATGTTAAATTATATGTTATTTTTCTTCTCTGCATAAATGTCAACCCAATTACTTTTAGCTGATTGGATGAGTCTTGCCCTCATTTCCCTCTGGATTAATATCCATTTTGGGTTACACATTTAATTTCTACTTTAAAGTAATCCAAAATGGTGTTAGATAAAGTGCATAAATCAGTATTTTTCCTTAAGAAAATTTGTTTTTTTCACATTTTGATCAATTGTGCAGCCTTACTAAACAGCATGGAGAAAAAGGAACAAAAAAATAAGGGATGAGGATGTGGCAGCGGGTGGAGGTCTGGTTGCGGTTTGAAAGCAGGCGAATGACAGGTGCCAGTCTTACCTGCCGCCAGGCCCCCAGGTGTCTTTTGGTCTCTCATTGTCATCAGTGTCAGCAGACAATGTCCTGCATACAACCATCAGCTTTAATATACATCAACTAGCACTGCACAATGCGAGCAGCGGGAATAACAAACTGTTAAGTAATGTAATGGCAGTGGCAGTACTATACTAGCCTAATCAGGTATTGTAATGTAATGTCAGTATCCATGCACGTTTGCATGGCCCTGTGCATAGCAGTCATTATCTTGGCATTCACATGATTTACTATACCAACTAGTTTGTACATAGCAAAGTACATTACTAACAATATATGTCAGGATCCTGCATACAGAATACTGTAGCAAGCAGCTTCCAAAGATAACAACAAGCCATCAGATTAACATGACATTTTGACTATTATTAGATTATAAACTTTTAGTTATTAAGAGTAGAAGTCAGAATCTAAAAAGGACAAGTTAATAATGACATGTTTCCCTCAATAAAGTTCAGAATGATCTGGCATCTTTGGGCATTATTATGTCTTCTTAATAATTATTATCTAGGGTCAATCAGGTTCACATGTTGCAATTTTTAAGAGCTTTAATCAAGTTTTAAAATGTCTGGAAATTGGCCTATCCTCTGTTCCCCTAAATAGATTTAAACACATTTTAAAACACACAATAGAGGCCCTTATTCCAGCTTGGTGAAGGCACACATGGTGTTGCACTGACAATTTAGAAGGTCTCAAGTTAATTGTGTCTCTGTTTGTGACTATTTGGTAAGGATCATGCTTATTTTTCATTTAACAAATGAGGAAACCATGGTCGGGAGGTCACTGCAACTCTTACTGCTAATAATGTCCCCTGCATTCATACAATTAGAGCCCTGTGTCTAAAAGTATCAACGTTTTGTGGAAGGAAAAGGTAAATGTGTTCACACTATTTTTTAAGACTATGATATTATAATTCTTTAAATAAAAAGTGCATATACTTACATTCACCAAACATTTCCACCCAAACATTTTTTTAAAGGCAGATGTATTATTTGCGGTCTCATTTTGCTGTGTTGTGGTTTACTTTTGTTCTCTTCTTGAGAATTACAAATGAAAAATGCTTAGAATGAGAGGTCCTGCTGTTTTTCACTTACTAGTGCCAAAAGGCAGTACTAAGCCTTGCATCCGGCAGCACTTAACCCATTGATGACGGCTGCTGCGCGATGCCACATTGGCTCTCCTGCCTGATGCTGCGTCGCGCAGCATTATTACTTTATCTAATTGCCATGGCATTCCCAGCATAGAATGCACTGTCATTGGTTCAAATACACATGAGGTGGGTTTTGTTGATTTTTTTCATGTTTCTATGTGCTACACAGGCTTAGATATTAAGGTTTTGGTAGACTTGACAATTCGTACTATTTTTTCAGAAAACCCTCAGGCATTAAGGACATGCATCCTAGATTGCCATAGTCATCAATGGGTTAAGAGGCCACAATGCAGTGCAATCCGAGGACACATTTGAGATAAGTTAGAGGATGGGTGTTTCAAGGAAATCTATCAACTAAATATCTGAAATAGTCTGAGGAAGTTAGTTGAGCACTGAAAAAAGAAAATGCTTTCAAATACACTGTTATCATTAAGTTGTATCTGCAAAAAGGGAAAGTCAAGGTGTATATTTTTCTTCCATTCATTCATCAGGTGAACCCATTGAAGGTCAACAGGTTGAGACTCCTTTCACATTCTACATTACTGCCTCTGAAGATTTGCTTTTACATCACACTTGACTTTGGGCATCAAACATGCCATGTCCTCTTACAGTGATAGGCAGACAAAGCCAGAAGGCAAACAGCTGCTTTGTATTCTACTCTGCCTGTTGTCTGTTTCTTCTTTGATGGATTTATGCCGAGGGTATAGGCCTGTGAGCTTACCTGTGCTTGTAGAGGTAGAAGGCAAATCCAGACAGGATGAGGGCAAAGAAAGGAACTAAGATGGCTGCTGCCACCGAGCTGCTGTTTGTGTAGGGGCTGGATGGCTCCATTGCCATGGTTACTGGGCCTGGGGATATAGACGCGAATAAAACCCACATACGTGAACACATAACATGATACAAACATCTTTTGTGCATACTTTATATGTAAGAGATGCTTCTGGCAGTATCAGTCTACATACTTGAGCTTTCGCTTATAGTGTTTACTCAAATTAAATGTTGTGTACACTAGCGCAGCATATCAGTAGTATTGCCTCAGCTTAAATGAATATTTTAGGCTTCCGGCAAAGTCCCACTTTCAGTATGAGATTGTTTTCTACGGAGGTCAAGGCTGTATTGTTTCTTGCTCTCAATGGTGCTGATGTTACAGGCCGACCTACCTTGCCTGGTCAGATGGAACTTGCCAAAGTCTTTACTGTGAATATGCCCCTGGTAGACAAAGGTCTTCTGGTCTGATTCCGAAGTTACCTGAAAGAAGAAAAAAATCCAATTTAATATGAGACAGTGGGAGATACTGTATATGCTTTGTCTGCATTGAATTATAATTCCATGAAGGTACTTTAAACAAACGTTAGGTTTCTACTCTTTAAAAGGTGCTACGAGGAACTTTTAAATATTTCTGAAACAGTCTTAAATTTTCCTCTGATTATCATAAATGACATGCAACGTTGTGTCTTTGTCATGGGTACGCTCACCCAGGAACAACAGCAGTAATAGTAGTAAAAACACTACTGTTTTTGTCCAAAGGGTCCGCTAGAATTGTATTTCATACAGAACAATACTTCTTAGTATTGTGCTGTGATTTATTATGATCAAACAACCTATTCAATGTGCTGCTTGGATAATCCTCCATTTACATTATAAAGCAAACTTGACCACATTTTTTTCTCATTTGCATAAGACATTTGAGTGACAAGTTTCATCCTATCCTCAAATTCGACAGCATCTCTCCATATCCTGTACTCTGGCCTTCCTCCTGTCCCCATCTGTCCCTCCTCCTCCTCTTCCTCCATGCACTATCTCTTATGTGGAGATTGAAGCAGAAAAATATTTGACCCCGTAAATCGACAATCGAAATTTCATCTTCAGCCTCACTCCCTCTCCTCCCACACCTTTCTTGCAAGAACCTGTCCAATGTTGCGGGTGTAGGGGTCGAGTAATATGTTGTGGCTGCAGCAACACTAGTCTTACAGAGCAGTTCCGGGCAATAATGTTTTCACCAAACAATCTGTATATACACTCACCAGCCACTTTATTAGGTACACCAGTTCAATTATTTGTTAACAGATATACTGTAACTAGTCAGCCAATCTCATGGCAGCAACTCATTGCATTTAGGCATGTAGACCTGGACAGGACAACTAATTGAAGTTCAAACCGAGCATCAGAATGGTGAAGAAAGGCGGTTTCAGTGACTTTGAACATGGCATGGTTCATGGTGCCAGACGGGCTGGTCTGAGTATTTCAGAAACTGCTGATCCACTGTGATTTTCACGCACAGCCATCTCTAGGATTTACAGAGAATGGTCCGAAGAGAAGGTCTGATGGGTCTCGATTTCAGATGTGTAGTTCAGATGGTAGGGTCAAAATTTGGCCTAAACAACTTGAAAGCATGGATCCATCCTTCTTTGCACCATCAACCATGCCACGTTCATAGTCACTTAAACCCCCTTTCTTCCCCATTCTGATGCTCGGTTTGAACTTCAGCACGTTGTCTTGACCACGTCTACACGCCTTAATGCATTGAGTTGCTTCCATGTGATTGGCTGATTAGCTATTTTTTGTTTTTACAAGCAATTGAACAGGTATACCTAATTAAGTAAATTAACTAACCCTAAGTGGCCGGTGAGTGTATATTGTGATACTAATTTTGATGATTAATTAAGAGATGTGTAAAAACATGCTTAATGTAAAATGCCTGATATAGAATAAAAGAGGAAGTGAGTCTTACATATCCATCCATGGCCCAGTTGTCGTTCTTAAACTTGCTGAGGTAATGCTCTGCCGGCCCCTTCACCTGGTACACCTTCAACAGCAGCTGGTTTTCCTCTGACTTATAGGTACCTGGATGAATAGGTACAGACAGAGAGAGAGAAAGAACGAGAGAGAGAGAGAGAGAGAGAGAGAGAGAGAGAGAGAGAGAGAGAGAGAGAGAGAGAGAGAGAGAGAGAGAGAGAGAGAGAGAGATGTTGTTTCTGATGTACAAATAATGGGGGTAGTGCCCAAACCTGGTATAACTTCAATAACGGCAACTTGACTGTTAGCATTTGTCAGGAAAAACAGCAAGATATTGAGGCAAAGGTACAATTGGAGGTTGACAAACAGACATAAAGTGTAGTTGGCAAACAGACAAGGCAGGTTGACATTGACATTTTGAATGATCATACTCCTTATTTCTTTTTCCAAGCACCTGACACCTTACTGGAGGAAAAGTGACATTTAGCCTTAAGCTACATGTCTCTACTTGGTTTACAATAGAGGCACCAAAGAAACTGTTGATGTTCAATTTGAAAAGTCAGTGTAAGAGAAATATCAATACATATAAAAGGAACCAGCAGAAAAAAATACTTGACCACGGGATCCAGCTGAACTATTGATTGTGAAATGTCATGGAAAAATCTAAGAACATACTGCAGATGTCAGTTATAGAGTCAGACCATTTTTCCTCAGGTCATTAAACACTCTTATTTTGAAGTATGAAAGTGAAGCTTTTATTTATTTAGTTTGGGAATCTGACAGCTTGATGTAATAATACCCCGTGTGCCTTGACTACATATGAATAAAAAATACAACATGTGTACGGGGATACTGCGGTGGGAGGCTATGCTGCTCACGCTATAATTTGGCCCTTCAGATTTGTGTGGTGATACCGCAGATGTATTGGTGTAAAGGGGTCCGGGCACAACTTTCCGGGAGGTTTATAATTCCCACTAGTGGCCCCCTACACGTTATATTATTTAACATATTAATGGCCAGTTTCTCTTCTCTGTATGCTCTACAGCTCTCACACAAAACCACTCTTTCTGATTTGCAGTCTGTTATACACAGACACATTTGCATCTACGTAGGTGCAATAGTAATCATGCAAACTACAAGGATATTTGTGGTTCAAGTGTGAATTTAAGATGGAAGTTTATTATCCCGCTGTGTGTGTATTTACACCTACAGAAGAAGTTCTTCCACACTTTCATTCACGCTGCATTTTCAGCCTGCAAATCTTCCACATCTGGAAAGCGATAGCTTTTTTTTTTTTCTCAGGGAAAACAGGTGGTGTTATATTGCTCCTTTGCAGTTAAGAGGGACCATTTTCCTTTCTTTTAGCTATCATTTTAGTACCATATGAAATAAAGTCTTTCCCATCCATTCTCTACAGTATATCCACTCATCTTGTTCAGGGTTGTTGGGTGGTAAAGTATTTTCTCTTTCACATACTTATTTTGACTCGGGAACACCTATGACAGGCTTTGTTGGTTCAGATGTAATCCAAGAAATTAAAAACCGCTTAATTAATTCAATTTTATTTATTCGGTTTTAAGTATGTTGGCTTGATTTCAAGTTCTGAAAGCATTTCAATAATAGTATGTCTTTTGCTAAATGAATCAGTAAAATATTATTACTATAATACTAATATTATAAACAGTCACTTTTATAATATTAGTGTTTTCTTGGTTTCTGTTTTTACCTGACAGTCTGATTGACACTCCGCTGGTCTCCAGTAATGTGACGTTGACCCGGCCGCTAGTAGCATTGAACCCGGTGACTGTAAACGTGGTGGCCTGTCTCTTCCCCAGATACTCGTAAAAACCGCTCCACTCGGAGTTTGGAGAGAACACATCGACCGGAACTGTAATGGAGACGGAGAAACAACCAAAGGACAATTGTTTTTAATCAAAAGATGAAAGAGCAGCTGTTAATGTTGCTGCTAACAACATTGCAGCACTGCCTGGAAGCACAAGCAGTAACATCATGTGATTAGCCTTAGTTTAAAATTAATTAACTTTAAGCATGCATGCACATGCATCCTAGACAGAACAGAACAGAAACGGTAGGCAGAGAAGGGTCAAGGTAAGCGTTCCCTCTTTGTGTTTCTACCTTTGCTTCCTTCATAATTGACAGCGGACGTGGGTTGGTCTCCTGCCTGTCTGAATCCCAATCTCACAAATATGACTTATTTATACTCAGCAGCTTCAGTAGGTATATGTCTCACTCTTCACTGGCTAACTCTAAATGCGTGTAGTGATTACAACATTCTGCTTCAAACTTACAAGGTATTACACGGTATTGCACCTGGATGTTTTTTGCCCTTGATTTATTTACTTGGTCTAGGGTTCCATAACTCAGAAACAAGTCGGCTTGTCTAGACCAGACCCCTGGAGTCATCGCTCACTTGAACTTCTTACAACAATAGACATTCCTCTCTCTGGGAGAAAAAACTGTGTGACGTTCGTGTTTATTAAAGAAAAGCAGTATGGTGAACACTGTTTAGACTTGAATTACAGTTAATACAAGCTGCCAAGGAGATGTGCAAATGCCTAAATGTGTATATATCTTTTTTGCAGAACGTGGCTCAAAAGTTGCACAATGTCACTTTGGCTGTGTCAGAGAGGTGAACATTTACTAAGATATATTCTTATAGGTGAATGCCCAAACTTTACTCAGGTAAATGGGATCCCTCAAACACTGTTTGGAGTTATAGCTTCCTTAAAAAGTTACTGTTTCCACTGATGTTGTTTACAGCAGCAGGGCCCACAGTTGTGTCTACACATAATTAAGTTGTTTGTTTGGTTCCAGGTGCCTCAAAATACTATTGTTTTCGATTTATGACATAAGAATTATTCAATACTAAGATTTACATGTAGAGAAAATCTTTTTTGCAAACTAACTGAAGGCTCTGCAACTGTAAACAAACCCCACTCCCCTGAAACTGCATAGTGCACCTTTAAGTACTACCATGTATGTGTGTTTATTCAGCATACCTCGAATCTTGTTCTTCTGGACATCTGAATCTCCTCTGCCTTTAGGATTGACTTTAACCCCAACTGAAAGATATAACATAGCATCCATTGTATTTTAGCTCACTTGATAGTTAAGATTATTGATGGTGGTGATTTGGTGCAAATTGCCCACTAAGTTCTGGGGTTCCACAGTAAACAACTGGCAGTCTGTTTCCTGTCTGGTTATAAACCTGATTGCTTTTTAGCCATACATCAGAGTATTCACAGCCATCTGCTCCTTGTCTTAGAGACTAGATAGGGCCATAAGTATGATTAGACAAAAAATAAAAACATCATCCCCAGTATTCACGGTCTATACGCCTGCGGATAAGTTAAAAGAGCATAGCAATAATATAATGGCGATAATCCGTAGTTATTTTACAAGGGATTATGACATTTAGTTATAATACAAGCAGTGCATTTCCAAGATAGGATCTAGATACCTTTACAGAGTGGAGGTTTGCCCGACCATCTCCCATCACTTTTGCAGTTTCGGTGCTCCGATCCCCCAGCCAGATAGAAACCATCCTGACAGGTGTAGATCAGTGTATAGCCCAAGGTAGGCAGGTCCATAGAACGAACATCTACATTACCGGGGGTCTCCGGCTGTCTGCATGAATGGGCTGAGGGAATTGGGAAGAGAAAGGTTAACCCAGAGTTAACATTGACAATGTACTTGATAAATATAACTGGACTAAGGTAATAACTAGTAATATTAGTCCTGATAAAGGTAATACAAGTCATAAAGTTACTCCTTACCTATGCATTCAGGTTGAGTTCCGCTCCAGGTTAGGTTTTCTAGGCACGTTCTGGTGGTGGATCCAAGGATGTGGTAATTCTTGCGGCACTTGAAGGAAACCTTATTGCCCACCTAACATGATATGAAAGCCCAAAACAGTCCTGTTTATCCGTTGTTTACTTTTCAAGGACTAACAAATAAAATGCTATTCTTAAAATAAAAATGTCTATTGACCCCTTAACTCAATATTAAAGGCCTATTTCACCGGTGGGAATATGAAGGTGTATTGAATTCTGAGATCCTATGTAGTATAAATGTGCAAAAAAATTTAAATTGGTTCATCCTAGCCTGAGAAAAGGCAGAAAGAGTGTTTTATGGTCTCACTGTCTAACCCTACATTTCTCTTTCTGTGAATTCAACACACCTTCATATTCCCACCGGTGAAATAGGTCTTTAAGTAACTAAGTCTAACAACAAAATAAAACAACAACCTTTTGTCATTTAATGGTTGTTAGTCCTGTAAAGTGTGGGATGTAAAAACTTCCTCTCTTTGGAGAGATGTCAAGGGAAATATGATATAGGCCCTAGGGGATAACATCCAATTATACCTCAAGTAATGGAAGGATTTGCATGTTTGCTTCAATTCCATTAGGGATTGTATGGCTAATATGTTCCATGCTTATCTTTGCCTGGCACCTAAGACAAAAGAAAATATTGCCTCATCCAGTTTTAAGTCTAATCTTAAAAATCACGTTGGCACTTTTGACAAGGCCTTTCCATTTGACCTGATGGTTGGCTCTTGTTTTTCCAACTGAGGAACTTTGCAAACCTGCTTTGGCCCACTGTATCCTAGCCAGAGATTAATATTGTGCTTGCTGCATTATTGCAACTGCTTTTCTACTCATCCTGTAATCATATTAAAGTGTAGAGTACTGCTGCTATTATTTCACATGGTCTATTAAAAGACCCATACGCACATCTTTGTTTTCTTTTGGCTACTCATCCAGTTTAGATTGTACGCAGTGAAACCTACCCTGCTAACCAACAAGACCTTGCATTTCTGCGATATATCTTAATACATTTTCTATTTAAAATGCATACATTTAAGGTCAAATGCATGTCAGTTTCTCTAGACCTGTATTTTCTGAGAAGTTTAACTTGTATATTTAATATAAATTATAGGATTACACAGTAGTTTTTGTTCACCAAATATCTACAAAAATTGTATAACTCTCACCTGAAAGCCCTGGGCAGTGACAGGGATACCGTAGGCTGGAGTTCCTGGGTCACGACAGCTGTTGAAGGCTGGGTCTATACTCGGACAAACACACAAACACAACACACACACACACACACACACACACACACACACACACACACACACACACACACACACACACACACACACTTGGCATTATGTATGCTCTCATATTCAGAACATTGGTCAACATTCAGTATGCAACACATACGCATTCTGATACTTCATACATAGTGAACTGCACAAACCTTCAGCTACATTTTACAGTATCATCAACTTTTACACACATACAATTGTTTTTGCTGGATTTTTAGATTAGCATAATGCATACAACAATCCACGGATAGTTATGTATGACACAAAAAGCAGTCATCTGTAGCAGACACCAATTACAGGTATTATCCGATGTTGCTAAGGCTTCCATCTCAGCTCTTACACAATAATTCAGCATGCATTGTATTACCATATCTAACATCCAAAACTACACATTATAAAATAGCTGTAGCTCTATCTGCTCTGGTATAATAATGTTCAAATATGTACAGGATTAAACCCCGACATCTTGTTTACCCTGAATCTGATTTCACACAATTTTATTCATGACTTGTTGATGAAATGCTTTTATTTGCAAAAAAAAAACAACTGGCTGTGTCCCACTATTATGGATAGAGTGCCAAATGTAATATTACAGGGATTTACGTACACATTCTGTCATTCGGTAAGGTTGTATCTGAAATTTGTATCTAAAATGGTTAGGGTAAGAGTGTTATTGACTACTATATGCCATTCCTATTTCCTTTGGAACTGAGAACTACACTACTTTAATCTGTATAAAAAAATTATAATTTAATCATGTAAAAAAAAGAAACCTGAATTCCAAGCTAGTTCATTCATGGCAGTATTTTCAAAGCTTAGAACCATAATGTAAAAACACACCACAATACTCCACATTCTTGTTGGATGTTTGTTGTGAGCTGTAATGCACTGTGCAAACATTCTGAAAAAATGCCTTATCATGAATTGTACTGTCTGTCAGTATCAATTTAAAAGGAATAATATGGATTTATGGGTTCATCGTAGAGATGCTGTTAAACAGTTACCTCCTGTTCTCTACACATCGAATAGTGTCTACCCACAATGTTGGCAGCCGAGTTGTTACTTTGCTATACTAATTATATTTAGGGCTGTCAAACGATTAACATCTTTAATCAGATTAATCACAGGATTCTGTGGATTAATCACGATTAATCACGATTAATTTAACCATTCGAAATATTAAATTTGAATTTTCTCTGTATATTGTTGTACGAACGGAAAGATAAAGGACAGAAGGTGGATATGTACATTTAAAATTAGAATTTTTATGAATTCAAAATCCAAATGATGGTTTTAATACTGAAAATACATTTAAATCAAACTAAAATATATACCTACCACACCATAATTCAATTGGTCTGTCTCTTTACTATGTCTTTGGGCAAATATAGGCTATATAATGGCATTTATTTGGTGAATCTATAGGTTGTGCATTCTTGAATACAACTTGATTACAGTTCTCTCTCTTTCTGTGTGTGTGTGTGTGTGTGTGTGTGTGTGTGTACGCGCGAACACGTCCTAGGGGACTGTTCATTTGTGCCAGGAAGCCAACGTTATGTTGATGTCTACTCACACACACCTCTGAAAACTGCAGACGTTTGTGTCCTCGCGGGCTCTGAACAGAGCGGACAATGTTTCTCCTCCTGTTGCTCCCGACATCAACTGTCACCCGCGGCAGTTGATTTTATATACTATCTATGCCCCTGACACAGACGTGATCGTTAGCAGTTTAAAACACGGCATGGGCTAGCGTGCTGTGATGTTTGGCTGCGCGCAGCTACTGATCCTGGGTCAGCCGCAACGTTTGAGTGGCTGTAGTACAGAGCCGGTGGGATGCACGGGGCGGATCATTCTGCACATGCGTTAATTGCGATAAAAAAAATTAACGCGTTAATTCCAGAAATTAATCACCCTGCGTTAACGCGATCATTTTGACAGCCCTAATTATATTATATAAAGTTTATGTATTACTTGATATATTATATGGCTAAAGTCTCGAGTTAATCATCATCATAGCAGTACACTGTTAACGTTTTTTGAAAAACCCCGACACGTGAACCCGTAGTGTGCAAAAGTGATTTGGTTGGTTGGTGTGTTTATTTGGTGGTGGCAGTGTTTTAATTACCTATGCAGGCTGGTTGCTGGCCACTCCAAATCCCATCAGCTTGACAGACTCTGGCGGCAGAACCAACCAGCAAGTAGGGGGCATGACAGTAGAACCTGACCTCTGACCTGCATAGGAAAACAAATACGTATTACACACTCAATATTTGAATACAGCTTCAGTGTTTCCACTTTAATTTTTGGTGTAGTCGGCTGTCCCTTAATGAACGTATTAGAGTGTGATGTCATATTTAGTTTGACCTGACCTCTTCACCTCTGGCTGACATGTTATTCTACTACTGGTCACTTATCTATTTTGTCATGTCAATGTTTCAAACTGACATCCAGACATTGGGGCACCAGATATCAATTTGATCTTTTAGATTATTATTATTTTTTTTTATCTTCAGTGACCTTAACCAAAGACATACAACATCAATTTTAATTCACGACAGCAAATGTGACAATCCTGATCGAGTGACACGATGTCTGCTGGCATATAGCCTATAGCTATCAAAGAGGCAGTATCATGCTGCAGTGCCAAAACCTCAGCAATAGCAGGCCGGCCAAAAAAATGGGTGCAATTAATTATAATGAAGCACACTTAATTTAAAAAAAGCGTTTGAAAGCCTATCTGCAACATTCCTTTGTGTTGTTAGTACACACCTATCATACCTATCATACATGAATGTAATTGTTCTAACCACACTGACCCGTAAGAAAAGATGTTCCCCTCTTTGAATCCACCTCCGGGAGAGCCAGAATCGCCACAGAGGACAGCTAAAATGAGACAACAGAGACAGCTTAGTATTCTCGCTATGTTGGATTGAACATTACTGAAAGGGAAGCAGCGATGTAATGTCAGTTGCCGAGTACCAGTTAATAGGTAGCATAGGCCGGTTAACTTACGGAGACACTGTGGTACGTCTCCAGTCCACGTTCCGTTCCCCTCGCAGGATAAGACAGCAGGAGTGGACAACTGGTAACCATGGAAACAACTATAGCTTAAACTCGATGCCCATGAATGGTCGGTTCCTTCCACTTTGCCATGATATACTTGGGGAGGAGGTCCACATTGGATCACTGAAAAACACAAACACACAAACATCAACATTCACCTCCTACAGTATACACTACTGATCATATCATATAAATTGACACGGCTCAAGAAACAACACGGTGGTTCAATTGTATACACTGTTGCATCGTGTCACAAGACTCAAATCTTCCAAGTACAAAGTCCCCTGATCGACACTGTTTGAACTTTGAACCAGTCTGACAGCATCCATCCAATGCAGTTGCAGGTGAGATCATGCCATGAATTAACTAAGCAACAGTTGGAAAAAAAAATATACAATAAGTGATTTTGGGTAACACTTTACAATAAGTGTACATTAATTTACTGTTAGTTCATGATTAGTTAAGGCTATTAATGGTTATTTAATGCATAAGTAAGCATTAATATAATTTTAATCCTTAGTTATCCATGCCTTTTATTAACCGTTCATTTCAATTAATGGTTAGTTGATGCTTGGTTAAGCATGAACCATTCTTACACTAATGCTTTTCTAAGTATTAACTAAGCATAACGGTTAGTCAACACTTATTCATCTTTAAGTAAGCTGTTATTAACTGTTAGTTAATGCTTAATTTATGTTTATTAAGCATGAACTAAATAAATAGTGAATTAATGTACGCTTATTGTAAAGTGTTACCTGATTTTGTTTGCCTACCAAAACAAATGTGTAGTAAGTGAAACTTGCAGGTTAAAAATGATAGATGAAAACTATCTCCAACTTTATTCAAAATGTATAGTTCCACAGCTGGCATCACATTTGGTGAGGTGTGCAGTATGACTTGTTTGGGACTCAAAAGTCAAAGTTGAAAACTCAAAACTTGACTTGGGACGTGCCTCATAGCTTGGGACTTGATTGCAAATAGGCTAATCGAGACTTACAAAACAATGAATTGGTCCCACCTATGCCTTCCTCTGTGTGTGTATGTGTGTGTTTGTATAGAAATTGCAAGTTCTTTACAACACGTGCTCTCACTATGCAAATACAGCTGTAGCTGTTAGCTGTGACTAAAGGAGTGTTTGTTGGATTTCATCCCATCTGTCTTGCTTCAGCATCTATAATGCAAAATAGTATGTGGAATGTAGGCTCTCACAAGTCAATAAGTGAACATGGTGTTTACCTTTTTTATTTACATTGACACTGCTCTGAGACGGAATCTAGCAGTACAGAAATGAAAGTTTAACAAATAGCACGCTAAAAATGTCTAAAATTGTTACAATGGGATATCATTCTTTTTATACTTTTTATATACTTTTATCTAGACATTTGCTAACACCAGCAATTTTATGTTCAGCAGAGACAAATAAATCAGCAGCACCAAATGACATGAAGAAATCTGTCAAAGTCACCAAGACAAACCCCAAAGTTAAGACTTTTCCCTGTTGGACATTTGGCCCTAAGATGTGGAAGATATGGAACAACAATAGAAGCAACATCCCTCTGATGAAAAGCCTCTATTAAAAAAAGATTTACGGCAGACAGAGCCGGTGCCCTACCCAACATGCACCAGGATGTAGGAGAAGACCACATAGTGCTGACCAATGAGCCACATCCTTTGCTCCTCCTTTCTTATCTAGTAATATAGTACCAAAGTGCTTACTATGAGGGATTCACATACTGTACGTATATGAAAGTATGGCTGCAGATGGGAGGTGTGACAATCAATCGAACAACACAGAACAACAAAGGCACCAGACGGCCGTGATCACCATATGGACATTTAATGTCTCAAAGGCAGCAGGTGACCTAGGACGCCACATTTAAATTGTTTAACCAAAAGACAAACCATGGTCACCATATGGACTGAGACTTCCTGAAGGGACGTTTGGGCTTCTGCATTGTTTGCGATGGCATTTCTGCATCCACTCTGCTGATTAGGAGTTAACTGTGATATTGTTATCCTCTCGCCTGCTCAATTAAATGCTGGCAGAAGTATCCACCGGACATCTTTTCAATCAACTTTCCTTTTCTTGGAAAGGCTATCCTATGTCTTGGGATTTGAGGTAGAAATGCATATGTATAACTGAGAATCACTATGTGGGGTTTCTGTTTATCATTCGTACAGACCTACAGCTTCTTGGAAACCCGATTTCATAGCTGCTATTGTATGTAATGTTTATATGAAATCATCGAGTGGTCAAAACTAATTGATTTGCATAATTAAGTCTGGGTTCATAAAATGACATACTGTTTATGTCTGACAATGTTCAACCAGCTTCACAAGACTTTTAAAACAACCCAGAGTGATGGTGTGTGTGTGTGTGTGTTCATAGGTAAATGCAAGTGTGTGCTAGTGTGTTGTGTGAACATATACTTGTAATTTTTTAACACCCTGATAAACATCTGTGTGTGTTCGTGCTTGAGTGGGTGTGTACCAAACTCCCTAAGATAATGATAACCATCTGCATGGTTTCAAACATCTAATAAAGTCAGCGTAATTCTCATCTAACTAGGAGACAGATGGTTTCACGCTCCATTCACTCTGCTATGATGATATACAGTGCACACAAGCATACGCATAGAGAGAGAGGCAGACAGATAGACCAAGACACACAAACAACACATACATGCTGTATACATACAGTAGATGCAGCAGAGTGATAAGCACATAATGGAATTTATGGACAGAATGCAAGTCAGAAAACGTGTTTTCTTCAACAATATAACTAAATAAACACACTACACACACACACACTCAATGTTGGATTTTTGGCTTTTGTTCACTGCCCGCTCTCCCTCCAACTTTTGCTTTTTCTCAGACAATATTTTTTCCAATTTTTATTCTTGTTATTTTTTTATTAGTTTTTCTTTACTCTCCACCTTTTTGTATGGCGAATCAAAGGGCCAATAACAACAAAACAAAAAATAATAGAGGGTTTGAGCCACTAAAAAAAAATATATTTTGTTTGTAACGCTGCAGTTTCTAGGCAACCGCAGGTGCTCTCAGCAACCTAATCAGTTGACTAATTCTGGCTTTGTATGTCACCAGTGTCCTGAAGAAGCCTTGCATCTCCCCAAAGTAATCCGCCCAGACTAGATAGAAAAGTGGTTAAATTCCCCATGTTATTTTCCCTCCGCTCTACAACGTGTTCTGCTGGTTGCTCGTCCCATTAAAAAATACACACCTGCACACAAGACAATGCCAAATCCAGTGTGTTAAAGCATTCCGTGTGAATCCAGGGACAACAGCTAATAGGGATTCAGAGGCACTGAATGAGTTGTTTTCTACAAACATCTTTGAGGGTTAGGGATCAACATCCAGCTGTCTACAAATTGACCTTTCATTGACTTTTAGTGGTTAGTATTCCAGAGACATATTTGTGCAGGTCTCAGATGCCCAAAGAACACCAGTGTTTCTGAACTCTTTTATATTTAGTCTTTGTTATGAACAGACTGGGTTGGCGTCTGGAGGAAGTACTGTCCTCTCTGCTTGCTTGCACATCCATGTTATTCCTACTTTGAACCGTCTGCGATCATTATTTATTATAATATTCTGATAAATTTCAATTATGCATATTCTAATATTCATAACCATAAGCGATGTTCACTATAGCCTGGTGGTACAAGCGTCATGATGTCTGACGTCAGCGCATTTTTTGCCGGTAATAATTCCCTTCCCATCCAAGTCAAATTCAAACTCTTTTATGTCATTATTGTTATCTTGCAATGCTTATTCAGCAGAAAAATGACACGGTACACATGCTTGTGTAACAGCTGTAAATCAGGGCATCAATCGCAAACTGTGGAAAATGCCAAAAAAGTAGCGAAAACCTCAGTGGTGGTATTTAGTGCGTTTATACATGCCGCAGTAAAGCGATTGAGACTGGAATACTCCAAATGTCTTAAACAGAAACTGCTGTTTACATGGCAGCATCTTAGTCAGAATCTGATCTTAAGCATGCAGGTTAATACAGCAGTATCACTGTGCATCTAAACATGGTCTCTGATTCCTACCCCTTGCCCACCCTCTTCTTCCCTCCTCTCACACTCTGTTCTTTCTTAAACTTTTGGTCCCCTGCCTCGTTCCTGAATTCCTATTATTTTCGTTTGCAGTGTCTCCCTCCATCCCTTCTGCTCTTTCTCTCTACACCTTTTTTTTCTTATGTCCCGCCTCCAGTCCTCTTTTAATTCCTTCCGTTGCTCTCTGGGTTCTCCTGCTCAGACCATTAGTGCCTCTCGCTGGCTCTCACTGGGGTCTTTTAGGCATATCTCTCCGTCGTGCAATTCACAGAGCCAACAGATTTTATGGGCCTAATCCCTTTTCTCACTCTGTGTTTACAGGTTTGCGGGGCAGGTATCGATTTGCCTTTCTTTGTTTCTCCCATCACTTGCTTCCTGCCTTCCTTCCTTCCCCTCTCTCTCTCACTCGCTTCTCTGTTGCTCTGATGGCTCATCAAATTCTCTCTTGCTCCCCGTTCATTCACCCACTCGATTCTCTCGTTTCCAACCTCCCATTTTCTTTCTTTCTTAATCTCTGAATTACTCGGTCTTTGTGTCTCTCTCTCTCTCTCTCTCTCTGTTATCTAGTATTTGCTTCCAACACACCTCTTTATCCTTTCCATTCTTCCTCAGTCTCTCTCCTCCATGCACTCCTCCTTTCAGTCCTTCACCTATGCCTCGTCCACATTGCTTCGGCTGCTCTATCTCAACCTCTCCTTCTCAGAATCACTTTCATTGTCACTATACCATGAAACACACTCCGCATACGTGGAAGTGAGATATTGTTCTCCATAGATCATGGTATGTTTCATTAAAAAAAAACACATAATAAACAAGAAACAAATAAAAAATAGTCAGATTCGATCAAAAAAAGGGGAAGCATGTGCAATTGTACTTGGCTGGGTATCGAAGTTCGATACCTTTTTTGGTATTTTTCTTTCTTACCATAATGTCTAATGTCATCTTGTCAAAACAGATTTCAGAAAAGTATTGTTCAGGAACTGCTATCTTAGTCAAGGTATCGGTATATTAAACATTTTGCGCCAGATGTAGATGGTACAACACCTACAAAGTGCTTGAGCATTTGTACACATGCATGCATTATGCGCGTGTCATCTCGCTTGTTTCATTGTGCCTGCCAGGCTACCCATCTGCGTCTTCCAGCTCATTCACTTCATTCATTATGCTTCTCTGTGTGCACGGGCGTCTCTGTGTGAAGAAGAGGCTGCTGTTCCCAAAAACAGGATCAAATGAAGACTTGTGGATTGTTTGAAGTTGGAGGAAACAGAGGGGAAGAAAACAGGGGGTGGGAGCTAGCTAGAGAAAAAAAAAGCAAGTGAACAGTAGAAACGGAGGAAAGGGAGATGCAAAGGAAGGAAATAAAGAGTAGGAACAAAAGGAAAAGAAACAGAGAGAGATAAAGGACCTTTTTTTCAACCATTTCTTTCCCTCTCTCCATTCTTCCACTTCCTTTCTAATTTTCCCTTTTCAATTCTAGCCCGAGTCTCATTTCTCCCATCACCTACAGTATCTTTCACGTCTGCATTCCCCTCCCTCTCTCTCTCTCTCTGCATCTATCTGTGGTTTGCCTCTCCGTGGCCTCTCTGCCGGCTTTCTACGTTTTTTTTTTTTTTCATCTCAGTTCAAAGCCTTTTACAACTGCAGGAGCCAGCAGGAGATTTTCTGTTTGTGGGAAGAGGAGGCAGGCGGGATCTCAGGAAACATTCCCTTTTTACTGTTGTGGAGCTTCGTACTCTGAACTCTAAAATACGGGCTGTTGCAGAACTGTGACTCTATTTTGATGCAATATCGTCTCTTTTGTGTAGGTGGAAAACACAAGGGTTAAAAAGGAATTGAACCCCTCATTTATACCTTTTATTGTAAGGGATCAATGGCACAGTCACAGCTTGCTATTTCAGTATGGCAGCTTGCATTGAAATACTGTTGTTGTTGTTCTTCTTTAAACTGTCACTTGTTTCTGCGTTTTTTTTTGGTTTGCTGCAGTTGCACAGCTCTATAAAAAAGTCTACCCCTGTTATTCTTCATTCTTAATACTTTTTTTATTGGAAGACTTCTTTCCACTTTCAGTCCAAGTTATATTTACTGTTGAATTGCAGCATAAACGTTCCACCAACGTTTTGCTGACTATACTTTTGATATATCCTTAAATAATAACACTTTATAAAAGCTCTCCTGTAGCTTGCATATTATACATAAACACATCAATAAACTATCAGTAAATGATGAATACATCTACACATAAGAATTCATTATTAATAGTTAATGGGATGTACTGTACTATCAATGTTCATAATACAGACTTGCTCACACCGCAATACAGTGAAAAGAAAGATGGAGTAAACCCTTTGGAACAACCTGAATGTATGATTAATTCATCCATAAAATGTTGTTTGATCTCCACAGTCACTATAGTAGATAAAAACAACTCTATGTAAACCAATAACACTCAAATAATTGTTTTTCTGAATTTATCAAATAATGTTAATATTACAAATCCAAATGGGAAAAAGTATATGACCTCAAAAAAAGCTACTGCAAGTCCGATATTCCTAAAGCTAAGTGGACATTTTACCATCAGAGTTCTTCAGGTGGATCAAAATGGCTGGATTTACAAAGGTTAAGGGAAAACCTTTGGGGTAAAGTTAAGGACTTCTCCAAACATCTCAAAGTCACCGAGGTCGAGATTTATGTCTCAGCAATAAGAACAATATACCACGGTAAAAAGCAGCGGGTAACACCACTGACGATCAGTACACAACTTTGGTATGGGAAAAAACAGAGTATGATTTCCGGTCAGGGCGGGGCAAGTCCAGTTTAGGGTCCTTAGGCAAGACCTTTAATCCTAACTGCCTACATCCAGTAGTAAGCAATAAGCATATGCTAAATGACATGTAATGCAAGAAAACATTGGTTGTTGCCACTAGTGTCAAATAAGGTTTACTTTTCTTTTTCCAACCCAACATTGAATATTCAAGGAAATCATTTAATAGAAGCACCAAAACATCAATCCCGGTATCAGCGTAACTAGGACATTAGTAGGATTGCATTTGCATTTGCGTGTTTACTGACACTGCACTGGACCAGATTGCATCTACGGTCATTAGATAAAGAGTAAAGTGGCTGTTCTTGTCCATGATTACTATGTAAGCAGTTCTTAAAGGGTGTTAGTTTGTCTCACCTTTACAGCTGGGTTTGGTTTGGTTCCAGGTGCCATCTTTAGTGCAGTGCAGAACGCTGTGTCCGGGTCCGGGTGGGTCCATCAGGTAACCAGGGTTACAACGGTAGGTCACTGTGTGGTTGAAGGTAAACTCACTCCCTAGATAGTTCCCATTGGCTACTGGGCCAGGGTCCCCACAGCTGATCACTAAAGGAAGTGAGAGGAATGACACAGGACGAGTCATGAATACAGTACTTTAAGAGTGCATATCTGTTAGATGGTGTTTCTCCAACAACATCCTGCAATAGTGCATCAGGGCAGATACAGTTCTGGACAAATCCAATGTATCTTATCTAATTTATTTACTAAAACTATGACTCACTGTGCTTTCAAACCGATGTGTTTGCTTCTCCCTGCCTGCCCCTTAACCCTGTCCTCCTACTCAGCGTTCTCACAGACTGCCTTGCTGAACTTCCCTCAAGCACATCTCCACTTTACTTCATCCACCTCCCACCTGTCTCTCCTGTTCCCCAAACCTCTGTCTGGCCATTCAAGTTGAAATCTCAGACACAACAAACTTACCCGTGTACACTGCTGCACCTGCACAGGGGGCAGGTTGCCCAGTCCATGCAACATTTATACTACACCTCCTGAATCCATTACACTGATTCTATTGGCAGCAGTGCTTGTAGTGCCTTAACTAAAGAAGCTAGCTCAGCCTTTGCTATTTTTTTCCCCATAACAATAACTACACTTTTGCTGTTACCACCAATACTGACAATGAAAATAGTCAGGTGAAAGAAGCTTATTCTAATAAACCTATCGTACCAGTGCAGTCTGGCGGTTGTCCTGTCCATGTGCCATTGGTTGTGCAGTGTCTGGTGGTCAGGCCTGATGTCTTGAAGCCTTCCCAGCATGCGTAAGCTACCGAGCTGCCGAAGGTAATGCCGTCGCTGAAGACAATTCTGCCATATGCTGGGGTGCCGGGGTTACCACAGGACACAGCTGTGAAGTGAAGAAAATATTAAACCGTGGCAATTAATCATAGTGATACTATCAGTGGGAGCGATACTGTCTTGCCGTCACTCAATGCCATGATCAGCTGTAGGGTGCAATAATTGGATTATCACTGGAGTCAGCTGGAAATAACTCTAAGTATGTCCTTAATATTGTGAGGCTGATTAATGACCTAAGGTTATTGGACTGGTTCCTTCCACCGAATGGTAGATGTACAGTTTTCCCGTTGTGTGCTAGAGAGGCTGGCATTACTATCGACAGCGCCAACTACATAACTCTATAAATGCAAAGAGCAGAGCAGTAAGCCTATAGCTGAAACTGCTCTTAAGGACAGGCTCCCATTGCCTGGTACTGCCTCTTTTAAAAACCATAGCATGTTGTCTGCAAATATGTGTGCAACTGTGTTTTCAATAAGCTGGTATGTTGTCCGACAGAAAGAAGAAGTATTGATCATGCAGCAGGCTTGTTGAGCTATTTATCAGTCAGTACTTGTTCTTCCCACATTTTGCCCAACTTTTTCCAACTTTTGCAGGAGGAGAATACATATTTATAATTTCATCTGCTTCAACAGGCTCCTATCTGAAGATGGCCTACACACAATGCATTGTTCCTAGGGTTTCCCCCTTTTGTTCTTGTGGGAAATAAAGTGCCAACAGTTTTTTTGGTCTATGTTGGCAAGTCAAAGGGTCCAAGTTGTATCCATAATTTGCCTTCTTTAAATATTTTTCCCCAACCACTGCTGGTCTGGTAGATTGTAATGCTAACACTTTCTGTGAGGACACAAGAATGCAGACAGGGAAGGACTATGGCTCTAGTCTAAGATAGTGATTAATCAATTTTTATTTCACTGGCCCAGCACTTTACCAGAACAGACAGGAATTAGCAACCAACCACAGCACATTTCACTAATAAGCTCATGACAGCTGACTGCCTTTAACAATCAAACACATATTGATGGGATTCATTTGTTAGCGCCCTTAAAAGCTCTGTCCATCGGTGTGCGTGTATTTGTCGGTGACAGAGTGTGTAGGTGGAGCTCATCATGCAAAGTGTGTGTGTGTGTGTGTGTGTGTGTGTGTGTGTGTGTGTGTATGTGTGTGTGTGTGTGTGTGTGTGTGTGTGTGTGCGTGCGCGTGTGTGTGTGTGTGCGTGTGTGTCTACAGTATCTTACTGTTTGTGGCTGTGAGTACTGTTAGTATAAGTGATGTGAACGTGTATGTGTGTGTGTGTGTGTATGTGTGTGTGTGTGTGTGTGTGTGTGCGTGTGTGTGTGTGTTTCTTTGCTTGTGTGTGTGGATTTATTTGTGTCTCAGTGATAGATGTCTCATCCTTTCTGAATCAGCTTTTAACCTCTATTAGCTTAATGAAAAACAACTGTAGACGGACGTGAATAATTAGGGATACACCCACAAAGACAGTTACGCACACACACAGACCACCAAGATGTGTGTTTGTGTGCGCTGGGCTGTGTGTGTCTATCAAACTAGAGGGCAATATTTTAAGTTAGTTAGTTAGTGATGAAGTACAGGTAGGCAAACCATGAGTCAAAGTAGAAGTTGTCTATACACTCTCAACCACAAACTGTCTACAAAGCTGGGCCACTGCTTATTATTTCATCATTACAGTTTAGCGTCCTGGGTGATATTTACAGTGTTGAGACAGAGTTGCTGTTGTTGAAGATTTATTCTTTTTTTCAAAATAACCCAAAATATTGAAATATTGAAAAAAAAGTGGTGTATGCTAGTTGCCAAAGCAACCAAATGTATTGCTGATTTGTTGCTATGCAAGTCAGTGCGGGGGTCTTTCCTCTTTTCAGTATTCTATATTTAGTATACTGGTGATTTAGGTCACAGTCACACAATGATACTGAGAGGGTATGACTCACTATTGCTCCCCTTAACCACTCACAATCTAGAATTTTCTTCAGAGTACAAGGGAGTATATGTTTGTAGGTACATGTTATTCAGCCTAAAGTTGAGAATGGGGATGCTAACAGAGGCATCAAGTCTACAGCACTACAGGGACCCACTTTAAATTCCCCCATACACCCCCATGGGATTAAAGAGTGTCTTTGAAAAATGTTGTTGTACAGGACACCATTTATAACCACAGCGCTGTGGAAGATCCAATCAGTTTGGAGTGACACAATTCAGTCCAAACAGATATAGACACACACACACACACACACACACACACACACACACACACCTATTAACTGGAACTTCCATATTTTTCCTTCAAAGCACTGATTCCATATACTCTTTACGTCTGGTGAACTTGGATTTATTTTCAAAACGTATATCATAAAGGTTAGGTAGACTTTGTTTTTGTGCTTTGTGGCAGTTGCTTATATTGAAACAATTTTGTGAACAATCTGATACATGGGAATTCCTTCTGTAGCTTAGGTAACACTTAAACATTTAACAATACTGATATACATACTTCTTCTTTACGAATGACATATCTCACTGTATGCGTGTAAAAGCAATGTGTAAACTCCACTTATGCAGAATATGTTATGTACAATGTTTGTTTGTAATAATACTTTATGCTATGTTCAGTAATGTTTTAGTTGCTTACTGTTAGTAGCGTGCCAAGTAGCCTGATGCTACTGTATATTCCACAGAATAGATGAAGCTGTTCAACGTTGGAGGCTGAGTTGATTTATATTCACATAGAATGCAGAATAATGGAGTCCATATGCTACACACGCACTGTGGTTTCAAACAAAAAACTTATATTACAACAATGTTTATTTTCTCAGCAGTGTTTAATAGAATCTAGGTTGGGACCCAAAGGTAATCCTCTAAGGAGACAGGGATAACTTGGTATTAAAATGTATGATGTTTTCTGAACAGACAGTTCAACATATGCCATGTTGTCAAATCCAAGCTCTTAGTATAAAGCAAACAGCAGTCTTTTGTGATAAAACAGGCTCAATAAAGAGTGCATTATAAATAATACACAAGCGCGCAGCAGCCCCATAAATATACATTTTTACTCTTGGATAGACTCACTGTTAGATAGGCCTATTTAAAACTACAGAACCAAGCGCTATGACGGATCTAAAAATATTATCTCTGTGAAAAATAAAGGTGATTTGGTTGCTGTATGAAGTGAGTGAGTTGCAGTATATGTGTCTAATGACTACGGCTCCATATTTCAATAGAGTCTAATTTTTCTCGCAGCCATTACACAAGTCCCTCAGAGTCAGTGCCATGCTTTCCCCCACCTTGACAGACGGGCTGCGAGCCGCTCCAGGTGCTGTTGTGAAGGCAGGTCCTCTCGGCCGAGCCCGTCAGAGTGAAGCCCGCCTCGCAGCTGAAACGCAGCAGGCTCTTGGTTTTGAATTCCTCCCCTCCCAGACGGGCACCGCGGGGAGGCATCCCGGGGTCTCCGCAGACACCTGAACTTACACCTACAGAGAGAAAAAAAGAGACATTAAAGGTCACATGTGATGCTCATTTTCAGGTTCGAAATTGTGACTTGGGTTTGCACTAGAAACTGTTTTTATGGTGTAGTGTCCAAAAGAAACAGCATATTTCTCACAGTCCCATGGTCGAATCTCCTCTTTTTCTGCCTCTCTCTGAAACGGTCTGTTTTAGAGCCTGTATTTTTAAGCCACGCCCTCCAAAAAGTCCCAGTCTCCTCCGATTGGCCTTGAATCTAAGTGACGGTTTAAAGCTAACTGGGGTGTGGCTTCTCCCCTTGTGACATAATAAAGTTAACAAAAAATTAAACAGTCACACTTGGGACTAATATTAATGTTGACGAACCATGAAAAAGTAAATTTTTCACAATAGGAGACCTATTACAGACCTATAGTTATTGGACTAAACACACACTAACAGCAAGACACATGCACGCCACTGAAGCAACCAAGGATCCACACACAGTCCTGGACGGATGAGAGTAACACATATATGCACAGAAAAACCCTCATACAATCAATACAATATGTGAAAAAAACAGCTGCATTCAACTGATGACCATTAATCTCATAATAGGTTTTAGTGGTTTTATGTAACTATGTGGCAAAGCACACGGTGAAAAGGCTGTTTCTCACTGGGGACACAGTGCTCAAAATATATGCCTGCATTTTGTGCTTCAGGCCGACTACATTACCTAAAAAGCATTTGTGATGTTTGTCCTCTCATAGCCTCTGACCTCTGCAACAGTCTTTCATGTACAGTGAGACACACACACACACACACACACACACACACACACACACACACACACGCACACACACACACACACACACACACCCACACCCACAGTACACAAACATGCCCAGACACACAAACTTGGTAGAACTGTACTTTGCATTTAGGTTATACCAAATTGTTTTCTAGCATTAAAAGCACTGAGTGTGTCACAGCTTAAAATGCCATCGCTGGGGATTTGTGAGTTTAACTGGGTACAGCCTCCAAATGCAGCGCCTTGCATCTCAATGAGGTCTTCAGCTGCAGGATGGCTTGTGCCCTGCTGAGCGCTCTGTTTTGAGGCCAGCAGAGTAAGCTCATTGCATTGCAGCAGTGAGACAGTCGATGCCGAGTTCAGAAATGATCAGTTGTTGTGTTGTTGTGAATCTGCGTAAGCCTGACTGTAGAGCAGCACTTAAAAATCAGGTCTCTTCCACCTCCTTTTCCCATTCCTCATTCTTACACTTGGAGTTTAAGCCAGGTAAGACGCATTACAGCAGGTAGGCGCTCGGGCTAAACCGATAACACGTTGTGAACATTTCTCCATATTTGTGGAATTATTAATTGCTTGACAGTATAAATGACGGATACTACTTTATTAAGACCTACCTGCACAAGCATGATTGTCAAATGGACTTAGTTCAAACAGCTCGCTTCAGTTTGCTGAATTAAAGGTGTAGTCAGCGATTCTGGACAAGCGCTTGTCAAAATCAGTGAATATCTCCTCACAATCTGCTACCTGACCGTACTGTGTGTCTGCTGAAAGAAAAGTCCAGTTTTAATACACAGCCTAAGCTCTTTAAATGGGTATGTTGCTAGCTTCTGTGGCCGCCTGACTTTGACAAACGGTGATTTTGACAACGAGCATTTTCCAGAATTGCTGACTCCACCTTTAAAATCCTAATGTTTCTTCGGGTATGTTGGCTATATATTTAAGTCTAGAATTGTGGAAGCTGCAGACACTAGGGCTGTAGCATGCTCATGTTGCTAGATTTAGACCTGAGTGCCATAGTGATACCGTCTGGAAGTATAACCTTTAGCTATAGTATGTTGTGGTCTAGTTGTCATTGACTATCATTATATGTGACAGCGGCAGTACTGCAATTTATATGAAAACACACAGGAAGCCAGTGCGTCAATCATTGTTACCTGAAACTTGTAGTTAGTAGCTGTTTTTGTCTTATAGCATGGTGTATGTAACATGTGACAGTACGCAGTATGTTGGGCTGGAGCAACAATACACTGAAGATATCTACACTAGACTTGGCTGTGTGATTTTTCTCACGCTTACATTTATTTTATACATAGGCTATTATAAACATGCAATCATTATATTTGTTTGTTTGACAGCTGTATTTCACTGAATTCATTATTTTATGCATTGAGATTTGGTTTGTATGGCATCTGTTCCATCATCTATTGTTAAGTACAGTAGCTTGTTCTGCAAATATTTTCATCAAAAAAGTCGAATCAAACTTCCATGTTGGCAGACTCAATACACACATGCTGTTGATCCCGGATGGTGTGATTATGGCTTTACATTGTAAAACACCTCAGCCAACACACCTCCCTATTTGAACAGCCTGCATGAAAAAGCATGACTGTGTCACTGACTAAATACCTGCTATTCTGACAACTGAAACCCATTTGGAATGCTGCTTTGTTTAGCGGTGCATTTACCGGTGCAGTAGGGTGGCGCTCCACTCCACGAGCCATCCTCCTGACAGTGGCGAGTAGCGTTGCCCACCAGCACCCCTCCAGGCAGGCAGGAGTACTGCAGCACTGAACTGTACGTCCAACTGTGGGTTCCAGACACTACTGCATTAGGGGGTACACCAGGGTCACCACAGGAAATAGCTATAGAGAAGGGGAAATATTTGAAGAGAGAGAGAGGGGGTGTTAGAGTATGTGCCTGAGTGTGTGTGTATGTTTGTGTTTGTGTGTGTGCGTGTGTGTGTGTGTGTGTGTGTGTGTGCGTGCGTGCGTGCGTGCGTGTGTGTGTGTGTGTGTGTGTAAGTGTAATGGTGACCAACTATAGATTCCAGATACTAATGCATTACATGCCTCCTAGCAGCTGATAGCTAGAGGGAGAGTGTGATGGCAAGGGATGAGGTGGGATTAATGTGAGCATCTGTTGTTTGCGAGTGTACATGTATGTGTGTTTCAACATACACACACACACACACACACAGAGGAAAAATAGAAGGAAAGAGGGCTTTGGAAATACATTTCGTAATTTGCTGTACAAAATAAAAACAGAAATCAGATAAATAGTCATTGAGTTTGATGTCAAAAGTTTTTATATTCACTTTTTAAACATGTATTAACTTGACTATTACACAGCTAGGTGAGCAATGCCACCCTTTCCTTTTATACCCTGTTTTGGGCAGAAACTTAAGTGCCTTATTTGGTGTTGAAATAATACACGTGGTGACGTAGAAATCATGTGTTTTGCACCTTAACCATCTGGTGCTCGCTTTATATGCATTTCGCCTTTTTAGAAAATAACTTGTGCATACACACGTTTAAACAGAAGCCATAGTGCTTTACTTATACATGGCAGTGTGCAGTCAATAACGCTTGTTTTTATTGAGTATAATTGAATTGCCTGAGAAAGAGAGAACCAATAACTCATCTCAAATTGAATTCCCTTTAGCTAGAAAACATAGAAAGAGTCTCTTTTCTCTCTCTCTCTCTCTCTCTCTCTCTCTCTCTCTCTCATTTAGAAAATAAGTCGAAATTGTTCCATGGTGTGAAAGCAATGGACAGATTAGTGAAAGTAATCTCGTATTCTCTTGAGATTTGGACAAATCTACGTTTTACACAGCACAGGTTTCTGCATCACCAAAAGACTGGTCCTCCAATAATCCCACACAACCCCAAATTGTATTACCCCATCCTCTCCTTCTCCCTCATCGTCTCTCTCTCTCTCTCCCGCCAATTTCCCGATAAGACTTTGTATCTCAAACGTGATGCATCGATGCACAGACACTGGCGTCTCTCTGTGATTCATTCACCAAATCGAAATCAGCCACCTCCTCTCTAGATTTATCTCTATGTCTATATCAGCCATGGTAGCTCTCCACCAAGATGCCTATTGCCCTAAAGAGAAGCATGCTCACGTTTTTTCCCCCCTCCGTACACACACACACACACAGACACACACACACATTCAAAACATGCACATACCTTTAAACCCATTTCTCTTCATACTCTTGCCCTCCATTTATGATTACTTCCGTCCAATTTTCTACCTTGAACCTTTTTCTTATTCTCTGTTTCTCATTTACTTTCCCTCTTCCTCTCTGTGGCTCTTAAAGCCATCTCTCCCCTCAAATGGCTTTTCCTGACAAATACATAGAAAAATAAATAGAAATCCACCTGCCTCTAAATACTTCAGTTCAGGATGACAAACTTTTATAGAGTTTAAAAAATATATATTTTTAGAAACATTTTCATTATCTAAAAGTGTCATCCTTTGGCTTATTCTTGTCTTTGTTTTATCTCGATTCAAATCATGTTCAAACTATCTCTATCCATACCTAGGCAGTGAGGGATTGGTCGGTCCCACCGTCCATCATGCTTGCACGTGAGGAGCGCAGAGCCCAGGAGGTAGAATCCTCGTTTACAGTGAATTGCCACGGTAACACCGTAGCTGAAGACTTCTGGGTAACGTAGGCCAGACGTGCGCACGCCATTCTCCACGTGACCTGGGTCCGAACAGTTCACCACTGCAGAGAAGAAAGAAGAAGACTCTCATAACATATTAAAATTGTTTGTAAAGACAGGAGGGTGTCTTCACTCACTAGTTCCAAAAGGTTCACATGGACAAGGGTTAGGGATATGGATTGCACTAAAACAAGAAGCAATAAAATACCTCTGCTATACAGTACAGCAGTTCAAACACCTTCCATAAACTTCACATAAGAACCATCAGAAAAAAGGAGGAGTTTTCTAAACCCTAAATCAAAGCGTTACAAACTCAGATTGTCCTTAAAGCTCTGTTCTGGTTTTGTCTAAGCTGATCTTATGTCATATCTGGCTCTGTTTTCTGGAGTTCCTTTCTATTTCGACTCTCACCTCTGGTCCCTTCAACGCTGTTCTGCTCTCTGGGCGGATGCCAGCCTAATAACAGTGAGGTTTGATTTTCCACATGTCACAGGGGAGACTGATATTCACTCAAATTCAAGACCACGGGGGAAATGGATGTGTGTGTGTGTGTGTGTGTGTGTGTGTGTGTGTCTGTGTGTGTGTGTGTGTGTGTGTGTGTGTGTGTGTGTGTGTGTGTGTGTGTGTGTGTGTGTGTGTGTGTGTGTGTGTGTCTGTGTGTCTGTGTCTGGCATCCTTCGGGAACAAAGAAAGTTTCAGTCTCATAATTGACAGCTGCTGCTGGGAGGGAGAGGGAGGGATGATACGAAAAAAGTGAGGGGGATAGAGAAAGCAAGCAAGCGAGGATGAATCACTTCAATGGAAAACCTTTGTGAACAACTATCTTGTATTGATCACAGCTGTGCAGAATAAAACAGACACAAACAGCAGTTTGTGTGTGTGTGTGTGTGTGTGTGTGTGTGTGTATAGGTGTGTGTGTGTGTGTGTGGGGGTTAGAGTTTTAGTATATCCTAACTGTTTAAGTATGCCCTAACACTACCAGAGGACTTTGGAGGCTTGCAGTGAAATGACCACGCATGGTTAGCAGAGGAGAACGTGTCTCTGGACATATACAGAGCTGTGTCGAAGAGTGTGTGTATGTCAGTGATCCTTGAGAAGTGGGACAAAACAGGGTGCAATGTTGAAGACATACAAACCCTATGTTTAGGCAAATTACATTACATGTATGTAACCAAAATATACTAAGCTAAGCTTTGACACAACCCTTTTTATCAAAATGGGCTTTTTACCTTGCCATTCCTTATTTTGTGTCAACACTGTCAGACACTAAAACGACAAATTAATTTTCCCTACATTTTTTGCTAAACCCATGAAATGTATAGTGATCACACATCTTCACCAAGACTGACAGAGGCCACACAAATATTTTCAAAATGTATATGAATATTCATTTTTTATATCGATTTTACTCTATGTTCTTCAGCTGAAGTGTGTAATATAATTTTTACTTTAAAATTAACAGCAATCAAAATGTGTTTCAAATTTCAAAACACATTCTCATGTTAGGTGACTGGATGGATTTTCACATATGACCAACCATTCCTCAACAACTATGAATTATCATTATGCAATATTATCAAAATAATATACAGTTGACAGAGTTGACACATATCTGACAGAGTTAACAAGTATATCTGACAGAGTTGACAAGTATATCTTATGGATTTGACATATCTGACGGTGGTGACAAAAACCCAGATGTAGTCATTTTAACCATCAATAATAAAAAACAGTGATTTTATAACAGCATATTATTGGTTGAGTGTTAATTCAAGATTCACATTACAGTCTTTCAATCAGACTAGTTCTAATAGACTCACACCAAATGGCCTCATTTTGTATATCATCCTGTACTTTTTTAAGAATCATCCATGACAAAAGAAGATTGTGAGAGTTTCCATAAATACAGTATTAGGAAAACTAAACCCTATTTCTATATTCAATATAATTATAATAACTTGAAAACCACCCAAATATGATGCCTTCACATTGAATGTCAACTCCGTTATTGGCCTGTCACCACCGTCAGGCAGGAAATCTGATGGAGTTGATATCTGACGGTGTTGACATATTTAACGTTTCTTAAACAGAACAAATTGAGTTTTTCTAGTAGCCATTTAGTTTTTTGTTGATAGGTGCTAGTATGAACTACTTCAGGAAAATAAAATTATCGAAGCATTTCAAATACCTTCTTCAGAAATTGTAAGTCGGTCTTGACGTACTGTATCATGGTTGTGACGCAGGAATTTCAAGATTTGGAATGTAAAATATTCTAACACTACAACACTTATCAGAGCCTGTCTGACTCTAATGTACTCTGCAGAGGTAGAATGTGACAAGAGGTCCTTCATAGTGACAGCTGCCCCTTATTTTGACTGATTTTATTAAATTTTAATGGATTGTCTGACAGTGACAAAAAGTGTCCCACCACTTAGAAACCTTATAAAACATGAATGTGTTGTAGAAAAACAGTTTTTATTGATATGAGAGAAAATTTAGTGTTACTTTGGATGACAAAAGCTCTTTTTAATCATTAAAGTACATTTTAAATAGGTTTTACTGCATATGAATAATTGAACCCTTCTCTGTGGACACACTGTTTCGGACATCGTAAGTGTCATATAGTTGACATAATATTGTCATATAGTTGACATAATATTGATACAATTAAATTTAAGGGGATAATTGTTCTCCAGACATTCTATTCTTAAGCCCTAATAAAATCTACAATTTTAAATATGTTTACTTTTAAACATAACAGCAGTTAATATTGGAAGACTGCCTTTTGTCCCGCTTCTCAAGAATCACTGATGTGTGTTTGTATGTGAACATATAAATTAACACACACTCCAAACTGATTTTGGCAGTCTGCTGGCGGCAGATTCAGCCAACAATGTTCCAGTTGATATACCATAGCTAGAGAAAAATCGGGGCCAAAAAACACTAAATTCAATACTGACCATCTAAAATGCACGGTAAATCCATCTGAATCAATAATGTTTTTTTAAATTATGGCGGCCAGTTCATTTGGCTGTTCAACTAAAGCATTTATAGTGGATATTAACACATGTGTGGCTATATGTGTGTTGTGACCTTTGCAGACGGGCAGGGGGCTGTTCCACTGTCCGTTAAGTCGACACTGAGCGCGAGCGTTCCCACTGAGGACGTAACCTCGGTTACAGGTAAAGTTGACGACATCATTGAGGTTGAACTCGCTGCCATTGGTCCGCCCATTGGCCGGGTTGCCGGGGTGACCACAAGTGATAGCTGAGGGAGTAGACGGTTTGATAAGAAACTGGAAGGTGTGGAGAGAAAGTGTTATGTGCAGCATTTGGGCCTTTTTCCCATGATATTATGTAACTTCTTTTTTGAATCACAATTTATTAAGGGGCAATCCTCACATAACACAGATGAATAACAATGGTAATGGTTTTGGTTCATCCAGTACTTACGGACACAGACAGGAGTTGTTCCAGACCAGCGATGGTCTTGCTGACAGATTCTGACTGACGTGCCAATAAGGCGATATCCCAGCATGCACTGGTACACCACTGTATCACGGTAACTGGAGCCATCCCCACTGATGTGGCCATTGACTATGGGATCAGGCGAGTCACAGTGGCCAGCTAAAAGAGACACAATGATAGAGATCAATGTGATACAATGAAAAAACAACTTAAAAGTCCTTTCCCTATCTTGGGCTTTTAAGTCATCATTGCTGGTTAAATGTTCCCATAGAAACGACCTTAAGACACACTACTCTAGATTTTTTTTTTCTCTTAGACTGCCAAACAATGTGGAGGAGCTGTCTCAATGCTTAAACTGACGTCATCAGCACATCTGCAAAACAATGTTCAAGTGCTGAGAGTGAGTGTGGTCCTAATCATGCAGCATTTACAGATGCATTAAAGGTCTGTTAAAGTCAGCACATTCAAGCGATGTCTCTATATGTTCTCGAAGTGGCCTCTTAACTACCGCATCCTTTCAGGATTTCAGAAAAACTTGAGCGACCAAACTTCCTAGGCATTGCTTGACAGAGAGCTTAGGTGACAGCTTAAATAATCATTGAATAGTCTTCAGTAGCATCTCAATTATTAAGGGACCAATCACCCAGGTTTAACAGTCAATCCCTCACTTCATGTTGAAGTCGATGACTGAGGCCCAGCACTTTTTGATGGATTTGGCATTTAAAAACATTTCTTTTCTCAAATGATTTAATGCACTTTCTTGACTGATGCTTTATGATGATTAATGTTGGAAAAGGCAGCTAAACATTGATTATGTTGAAAAGCCATCGGAGATTACTGTTAATGTAATACAGATATCGGTACCATCTGCTCGCAATCCTTATCCAAGATGTTTCATTTTATAAAATCACTACGACTCAGCAGATATTACTTTTTTTTTCATATGATGAATATCAAAACTGTTTACAGCAGTACACACGTGTGAGGGTTTTTCCTGAAGCAATTCAGAATGATTCACAAAGATTTATTTGGTCATAAATTGACTAGGCCAGGAATGTCCAACATGTTACACACTGAAAATACTTCAAGTAGTGTTCCAGTGTGAATATAACTAACCATACAATCTATTCACCACAACAAACAAATACGTGTGTTCAGATTTGAGTGACTTTAAATTCAAATACTTCAGTTTTAAGGTACATATTGTTCCTACCCTTATAAGCATCAAAATCACAAAAAATTATGTGAAGGTGGACAAACCTCCATTTATACTCATCAAATCAAATATGTATTCCGCATAATACTTATTCAAGCATGTCACTCCGAGGCAGCATCTCAAATTCGAGAGTGGAATGTGCATATAAAATTAGGATTAATCATGTCTGGTCAGTGCTTATTGAAGGTATCAAACCCCTAATGTATTAAGTAATACAGTCTCAGTAGTAGATCATTTGAGTTATTGAGGCATGTGCCTATTTTATTTTACTTATTGCTGGTCTCATTTCATCGCCCTTACCTAGACACCTGTAGAAAATCCATGTAATAATAAAGCCTTCATAGAAAATGTATGTTCTATATTTCCATTAAAAGCCTTTACATAAAGACAGACGTCCTACATACAGGTTTGACCTTTCTTCACAAGTTGGACAAGGTATAGTGATATCACTGCTTTCAACTGCAAAATAGAGAGAGATACGTAATACAAAAACATATACAATAAATCGTTAATGCAAGCTGAGTCCTCAACCTTTTGATTTTTTTTCCCATGACAAGATATTTAAATCCTCAAAATAATGCCCTTTCTTCTGGTTTCAATAATTCAAACTATTTACCTGTCATATTTACCGGTACTTTCATCACTGATTAGATTGTTCTTTTTATAATGTCAGCGTCCTTGAGCAGACCACAAAACAGTATCCATTCTTAATGGCCCCTTACCCAGACACCTGGTCTCTGCACCACTCCACAGCCCGTTGGCGCCGCACTCTCTAACATGTGACCCCACCAGCGTGTAACCGTGGTTACACATAAAAATTGCAGTCGCTCCGAACGTGGTCAGTGTCCCCAGCTTGGTCCCAAAGGGTGGAGAAGGAAGCTCGCCACAGGAGATGACTACGTGACAGAAAATAAATACCATAAGATCATGTCATTACAGATGGACAATGAGATATCACAACACATCATGGCGCAAATGGTAGTGTTGTATTGTCTGTGTTTTCAAGAAGTCTGGATGTGAAGTGAGTCATGCTGCCAAGTCCTCATCCTGAATTTTAACCTGAAAATGTGGTTTTTCCAATACAATACCTGGCTGCGTAAGATTTAAGTCAGAAGATTTCAAAATATTGTTTCCTTAATATCCTCGGAGACACTGTTTCCAAACCACTGGACCAACATAAGAGGAGACAATCTGTTACATTGCCAAATCCCTGAGAGCTGAAGTGTAAGGTAATAGGTCAATCAATTCAACTGCTGCTTTCTTTTATGAAATGAGCAGATAAAGGCACATTGAAAAGAGGTACTCTTTTTGAAGAAAATATTTTTCATGAATACTAGTAATCCCTAGACTGCATTGTCTTTGAAATAGCAAACAGGATTCAAATACAACGTGAAGTTGATAAGATAGCCCTGGTAACTTTTTTATTAGTAAAATCCCATAGGAGATACTGGATGAATCATCAGTAGCTCCTCTGGCAAATAAATATGTATCTGCCTAGCCTTAGGGACTTACTACCTCTGGAAGACCCCCAAAAGTAAATGTTGTTTCATTTTTCTTTTGTATTGCATTAGTAATACATTGCATAGCAACCCAAGAATAGAAATATATCAATATAATATTCAATATGTTTATGTAATATTAATTTGGTAAACTGCTTTGGCAACATGTTTTCATGCCAATAATTCCATCTGCATTTTAATATCAAGTAGTAAGGTGAGTGTATACACACACACACACACACTTTTGAAAGTCTTTTCGCGTACATATATGTTCCTTGCAGGTGTGTGTGTGTGTGTGTATGTGTGTGTGTGTGTGTGTCTGTGTGTGTGTGTTTGTAAGTGTATTAGGCTTCTTATTTATTTATGACATTGGTTTATATGATCGTCCCTGTCCATGAAAGTTGTTGATTTATGTAATTTATCTCTTAAAATGATTCTATAATACAATCCTAGATATGGCTCTGGGTCTGTGAAGACTCATAAACACAGTTATACATAACCTGTGAGATGAACAAGCACACAAAACAGAACATAGTGGAGTTTATTTGATCTCATTTGGAGGGGAAGGTTTTTTTTGGGTAAAATAAATCTGACAGTAGGGCTCTTGTTTTGTTTTGTTTTGTTTTTTTGCACAGAAAAGTTGTGACGGCGGTGTTCATGTATATTGTATTAGTACTTACTCTTGCATGAAGCTAGGTCATCTGATCCCTCCCAGGTCCCATTGGCAAGGCAGCGGAGAGTGCGTTGCCCCACACCGAGATAGTGCCCCGTGGTGCACTCCAGCATCGCCATTGAACCAAACTCTCCCAGTCTACCAGAGAGCAGGTGGAAGGTCATGTGATCTGACAGGGTGCCCTCAATGCTGGGGCAATGGATGGCTGGAAAATAAGAATTTGATCAAATTACCATGACATTTTACTTCAAATTAAGGTTTTCTAAGCGTAGTTTGTGTCCCTAATCATAAGCTATCTACTGCCATTTAAGTTTTATTTTTAGTGCCATAAATAAATAACACATAAGCATCCATAGTCTATCATTTATAAATGATAAATATATGAAATGTATATATAAAAATATGATCCCCGATCACACTGGCCTTGTTTTCAGTGCACACACACTATGGACAGGTAGTAGCCTACAGGAGTAAATATTTGCTTATTGTGACAAAAAGTGTTCTGGATTCTAATGACTGAGGATGCCTTTAATAATTTCATGACACAATTTCTCATTGTACGGTGTCAGTGATACTATTTTTGTGGAAATTTGCTTGACCTTTGGAACAGTAGTTCAATACAAAAAGGTCAACTTACTAGCTTTTTCCAGTGCTTTCAACTGCATCTGGTCTTACAAAATCCCATATCGAGTATGTTCAATTGTTGTGGAAAGAATATGACAAACAGGAAAACTTGGACTACTAACTAGCACGTAAAGGCCAGTTAGAAAATGGACTTGTGTCAAGATATTTAGTTTTCTCTTTATCAAATCCTTTTGTTGTCTGCTTTTGCATCATGGCTTTAAAAAAAAAAAAAAAAAAACTTACGTAGACATTTGGGGGCGGAGGCAGCATTACTCCAGCTGCTGTCCTCCAAACACACTGTTGTGATTGTAACTCCGGGGTCCAGGTGGTAACCGTAGTTACAGTGGTAGGTGACCTGGCTACCAACAGTGTACTGGTTGGCATGGAAGCTGCCGTTGCCGGGCGAATGGGGGATTCCACAGGAGACAGCTGACATGTCACAAAGAGAGGGAGAGAAAAGTTGTAGGGGTGAATCCTTGAATATAATCTGCTGGTATTTAATTGCCAACTCTCATCTACACTCGAAATTTGGCGAAATTGACTTCAGTCCGTACAGACACCGATTTGATCAGCCAACATGATGTCTAATGTGAGCTAATCTTGAATCTTGATGTATGTTTTGCCTCTGTAAAGCACTTTGAATGGCCTTGTGTCTGACTGTTGCTATATAAATAAACTTGCCTTGCCTTCCCCAAATGCAAGTGCAATGTTGAGGGCCGTCTTTTGAAATGTTTACCTTGACAAAATGGTGGCGGTGCATCCCACTGGTAAAGACCATTGACATGGAGCCTGCAGGTGGTGTTGCTCGAGCCGACCAGGCGGAAACCACGGTTACAATAGAACTGAAGTCTGCTACCTGGACGCAGTTTGGTGCGATTTACCACGCCCCCATTGAGTGGTGGATCATTGATGCTACAGTAGGCAGCTGGAGGGAGAGAGAGAGAGAGAGAAACACAGAAAAAAAGTTCTCAGTTCCCAGCAAACTCAAACCCAATTACCTTGTTTAATCAAATTCATGTTTCTATGCTGAAAATAAATTAGCAGGGGAGAGGATTCTGGAGGTTAGCAGGATGTTTGCTCTTTTTAAAGGTCGGTCTGGAAACACTGCAGCACTGATGCTCCCATTAACTAGACATGTTAGTTAAAATACAATGTTATTGTCAGCTGTCTTTTCTGGCATTATTGCAACAACAGCGCTCAGTGAGTTGAGTCATCTTTAAAAAAAACATGTGTATTATCAACTCAACCACAATACACAGATAGAAAACAAAGTATTTAATGCTAAAAAACTTTCAAAGTAATGCAAGGCTCCTCCTTGAACTGACTATAAAAGCACACTTAGACTGCTACACCATGGAGAACAGTCGAAAACATCCAGCAAAACACACACCACAATGGGCCACTTGGCTCTCCTTGTCTGCCCGTTGTGCTCAGTGCTCCACCTGCTCTTGGCTCTTCTCCCTTTTGGCTTCACAGTGGTGGAATGACTTTCCCACTCCAGTCCGGACAACATTTGCATTTTCATCCATATTAAAGGAATACCTCACCAATACGGAACCGGCGTTCTATCATTATAAAATCGGTATTATAATATACTGAATGAGGTTTTTCTTCCCTTTCCTCAGTCTTCCCTTGGCCCAGCTGTCCTGTTAATTCTAACCCTACATTTTTACCAGTGTGATGTCACACTAGTAAAATGTAGGGTTAGACAGTGAGACCATAAAATACACTTTCTGCCTTTTCTCAGGCTAGGATGAACCGATTTCAAAAAATAGTTTGCACATTTATACTACATAGGATCTCAGAGTTCAATACACATTCATATTCCCACCGGTGAAGTAGGTCTTTAACTTTTGTTTTTTTTAAGTTATATCTTGTGTCCCCCTCTTTTGCTCACTGTTATCGGCTATTCTGTTATACTGTATATATTATCATAGCACTTATCTCTCTAACATGATCATTGTGTGGTCGCAGAGACTATTCCGTCAGGGGACCGGGGGATCAGTCCTCTAATTCCTTTACGACTGAATGTTCATCATTTGAATAAAGGGACATGAACTCCTCTTGGATATTTCATCTCGGGGCCTCATTATCAGAGGGATCAGTTGTTGTTTACTGCTCAGCTGCACTGGCAATATTATTGAGCCTGTCGGGTATAAAATGTCCTCCCCCTTCCAGCCTGAACATTTGAATTCCCCTTTGGTAAATAAACATATGTTGGGATTTGATATGGTGTTTGTAACACAGATGGGAGGGGTTGAAAAATAAATTCCTGACAAACAATATATTAGACCAAGATCAAAAGTCCTGTGCAATGTGCTGAAGTCTACAATGCAGTTAGAGTGCGTATTGCATCGCTGCTGCATAACTGACAACACACACAGAGGCAAATAATGACACACGCTATATTGGGACACCTTGCACTATGTCCTTTTGCTAAGAAAACATAAGAAATGGGGAAGATCACAAGTACATATTGGATCATTTGGTTTGGTTGAATCACTCTTTATAAGCTTAAAGTCACTTCCACAACACAATGACACAAAACATTAGTGATGTTGCTATTGTTTCTTTTTAAGATATTTGATAATATTGGCAAGATGTAGGCCAGCCAATACATTTTCTCTCACACACACACACACACACACACACACACCCTAGCCCTGTGTTCTTGTTTAACGATCATTAGGCCCTTTAGTGGGTATTTGGCTATGCTGGTTACAGTAAAATGCTGTTAAGCCATACTTTAGTTGAATCCTACCCTCTACCAAGCAGTCGGAACTTCTTTTGTTGTTGTTGCTCTGGCTACACTATAGTGGCTGGCCCAGCAGACTTGATATGCATCGTCATGTGAATGCCACATCCTGCTTAATTGTCTAACCAACAGCACCTGAACCCTAAAAGCAAGTCTTAAATTGCCTGTCAACACATACTATATGTATGAAATGCGTCAAAATTCATGTCAGCGAGCACACCAGCGGATGTTTAGTGTCTGGTAAGCGTAAAGGTGGATCTATACTATGCATATCTATTTTCTGTAGCTGCTATTGGCAGGGCAATATACAGTAACACCACGGGGAAAAGACAATGGTATGACTTTGGGCAATTGTGCTGATTTAGCCCACAAACAAAAATAGTTTGTTTCTTCAGCAAAAAGAACAGAGGGGACCGACCTTATGACTGACTCATCTCAAGCCTAAATAGGATCAGAGTCGCTGTAAATTCTATCTTCTTTTATTGAGATGGGTGGTCATCTTCAACACTTTCTTCATAAGTTAAGACCAATGATCATGAGGGGCAGCTGGAAAACCTCTAACTCAAACAAAGCTATGGTCAAAACACCCCACTGTGGTCAAGAACCTGCCGAGATAATTCTAAAAAACTGTTAAAAAAAAATTATAATCTCTTTGGTCGAAATAATTAGCCTATTGCATTACACATAGGTATAAGTGTCTTCTAAAAGATCATGGCCCAGGTACAGCACCTAAAGCCTTGATGGAGCAATTCATTTTGGTTATGGGTTGGTTATTGATGCTAGAGACACATTACTTAATCCAACGTGTACAGGATGTATTTTTTTAGCTTAGCAGGCTGGATACAATTTAATGTACCGGGGAAACACTGGAAAACTCACAGCTCTCCTGAATATTTCCATTTAATTTGAATTTAAACAGAACATTTAGAAACACAGAAACAATAAGAACATCTGTTGAAGCTAGTGTTTAAAGGTGCTGTAAGCGGAATGGTTCTTTTAGCTAACTTCCTGTCAGTTACTGCAGTTAGCAGTCCCCTCGCTCGTCCCTACGTCACCAGATTGATGCACTGCTGTCTTCAAGCAGCGAGTTATCTAGCATCATCTCAGATCCACAAGTGTGATAAAACATGATAAAAACCATCAAAACAGGCATTCGGAAGGATTTTTACCTGCTCCGCCATTGTAGGCGCATAAACATTCGCCCATCTGTCGCTCTGGCGTGCACCGGCAGTGAGACCATGAGTGAGACGGGTGTCGGTTTGTAGCGTTCTCTCTTGTGATTGGATATTAATTTCGGGATCCCCCCTAAAGTTTATTTGCCGATTACATGCAGAGCAGCCGACTGAGAGATCGGCTTTATGAAATGCGCATATTATGTAAGTGATCACTGTGTGAATAAAGAGCGATTTAACACTTAAATTAACATAAATAAATCGCTTACTTCACCTTTAATTTGGCGGGTATTATAAACAGATAAACAAACATATACAAGCATGGCCAATGACAGAATGACAGTGTATGTACCTGAGTATCGTATCTTGAATCCTCTTTTGTTGGTTGCGTGGTCGGTGGACCAGCGTAGATAGAGCTGGTTTGTTTTGGATGTGAAGTTGAGCTGAGACGAGTGGTTACCGCTCAGAGCCACAAGCAGAGGGCTCTGTCCCGAGGATCCTAGAGACATGAACAAAATGACACTTCAGAACTGCAGTGTCAGATTGGCTTTTACTGTCCCTGCAACATGCAGCACATTAAGGGTGGCGGCACCATTAAGTTGCTAAGTACCCCCAAACTGACGTGTTGTACATGTACTCCGATTGAAGCATCTTGTCTCAGGTTTACAGGGCCACAAACCACCATCTGTGCTCATTTCTGTTGTTTTAAACCAAGCAGCGTTTGCAATCCTAAATACCTTTGTTTTTTGTTTAGGAAGACACAACTTGCATCTATGATCTTTGCATGTAGTGATGTATAATTTGATTCAAACTTTTAAAACATTCACAAACAGAATCAACTCATTTTGTCAGGGAAATCAGAAGCAACTCCAGTCACAGCCGCCTACTCCAGCATGATGCCGCTGCTGCCAGCATCATCAAAGGCAACTGGAGTCTGTTTAGCACCAGGCAAGATAAATACAGATAGACAGAGCTGAGAGGGATACACATATTAGTAGTAGTATGTATGCTCATCACAGCTTGCGGAATCTATTTGCATATTTTAAATGCAACTTCTAATTTGTGATATGTTGGCTTGATATTGCTGTGTTGAAAAAAACTAAGCCGCGGCCACTGTGAACAGGCGTCAGGATCTTTTCGGAACAAGTATGACAATCCTGGCAAAACTTCTAACAAAAAATGGTCAGCCGTCACTGCCAATTAAAGTGGTATAAAGTAAAATAATGCTCAGATATGCAATGTATATACAAATAAACATGTCAAAAAGTAGAAAGTTAAATTCCACACGCAGCCACACATCTGATCTGCAGACTTATGTGTTAAGTGGTGTGCAGTGCTACTCTTCATACAAAAAACATGAATTAAAGCTGTGTGTGAGTAAGATTGTGTGTGTGTGTGTGTGTGTGTGTGTGTGTGTGTGTGTGTGTGTGTGTGTGTGTGTGTGTGTGTGTGTGTGTCTGTGTCAAAAATAGAGAGATAAAGCTTTGCATACCATCAAAAATCTCCAGCTCATCAAACTGTTTCTCGCTGTGGAACATCTCTACATAGATATTGACGGTGTGACCTGGGAACAAGAATGGAGAATTATTCATTATTCATTATCTCGTCAACACAAACAGCTGCAATATGCCACATATATAATGCAGGGAGATATGCACATTAAGGCATATTATTACATACGTATGTACACTTGACACCACATTGTACCTTGAACCATATGTAGGAGCCAGGAGCATGTCTGGCTGTTGGGGTAGTTGCTAGGAAACCCGGGGCTTAGGATCACCCCTGATGACGAAGAACGTTCCTCATTGGCTGGACACTGGGCTGGAGGGGGTAACAGACAAAGAAGCCGGTCGAAAAACCTTTCCATCTGCCCCATTCTATTATCTGTCTCTCTTCCAACACACATACAAAAAGAGCCCGCTTGTGGAACAGTACGTTTTATGTAACTTGCTTCATCTCGATGTGTAGGGGTCATGCTGAGGCCAAAACAGAATGTGTGGATTCTGAAAGCCACATGCTCATGTTTTTTTTTGCCTTTAAGAATGCCCATTCATTACCCTTGAGCACAAGAGAGACACTGGCAGACTCTGCCAATGTTTCTATGTGATGGCTTAGTACTGTAGGTACAACAGGATTTCACATAAAAGGAGCTGAACGCCTAAGTTGTGTGCGGGACCTTTTGGGTTGCATGTCCTCATATAAGAGCACTGGCTTCTTTTTCTCCTGATTTTTAAAGGAAAGCACACTATGTTCACTCTACGTTATGGCGAAGGCTGACAGTCTATTTAATGCTCAGCTGAAAGAAAAAAAAGAAAACACTTTTTCTTTTCCTTTTTTTTCAAAGATAAATTTAAATCAGCATTGATATTTATCATAGAAATACCGCACTTCCCAGTTTTGATGTATTAATGCATCCTGAGGTCTGTTTAGTACTAAACGTTCCTACTGAATAAACCTATCCAAAGATGTTTGAACTATATAAAGGAATTACAAAGTGGAATATAGTTTTCCAGAAAGGTTTTATCTACCATTTTCAACTTCAAAACACAACACTAGGAAGATGAAACACTGTCAGTGCCAATGGGATTGAATTACTCAAATTGTATTTTAATGCTATTTAATTTGTAATCAAACTAGAGGCTTTGACAAACTAAAATACAACTTTGATTCACCTTGGTGCAACAGTTAAGATGTTCTTTGTTAGACTGACTCTACTGATAAAGAGTAAAGAGGTCATCCGTTTATTAACACTATGAAAAATATTTTCAAGATTATGGACACAGGGGGACCATCACCATTTTTACACATTAATATTTGCTTACTATTCATGTGGAGTACAATTCAGCCTGAAACAGCAGCTGTATAATATCTCATGTGACTCTCACAGAAGATATTATGCAACAAAGTTATTGGGCCTGGAAAGACGTTGTTTTTTTACCAGGTAGGAATGATCTAAAATAAAATAATTAAATCTTTAAAAATGCAATACAAGAGCCACATAATGTGAAGTGAGTTAAACTGAACAGAAGTTATCATTTGGAAGACATAAATGTTAACATCAGCAGGCTGGATTTATTCAGGTGTATCTGGGGAAATATGTAAACAGTGCAACTTTAATCACTTAATTACTTTACTTTTTTAAAACCATTTTGATAACGCATCACTACCTGATTTGACATAGAGATGCACATTCTGAATACAGTTTATCTTGAACATGGTTCAAGAGACGGACTCTCTCCTTACCTTGACACGTTGGGGGCGGGCCTTCAAAAATCAAATGGGAGTTGAGTTTACACATGAGCTCTGCTTTTCCGACCAGCGTATATCCAGGTAAACAGCGGTACCTCACAATATCACCTAACACAGGAAAACAACAAAACCATTACAAAGTTATCACAGACTAAACATTTGACAAGTGTATCTGCAGGTGACTGCACAAGAAAAAAAATCCCATGGGCACTTCATATATAAAGATATTTTAGATTAGTTTTGTATGTTAATAATATCACACCCAGAATATTATGTCTTCAAACTCCTATTATTTTTTTAAATAGAGCATAAAATTTCACAGGAGGAATAATTGCAGCAAACAGTCACTCTCTCATCGAATTGGTGATTGTATTAACTTGACATGGAAAAACCTCAAAATATGTTTGAGTTGGAAGCCGAGATGAACCTCTCCGTTTTGAGAGGCAAAGTGTCTGACAGACTTGCCATCTTAAAAGGTGGATCCAGCAGCTGTCAGGGAAATGCACTGCGTCTTTCAAACTTGACCCAGGAGGCATACAGTGTGCCGACTTAATGTGGGGTGCATGGAGTCTAAAATGGCTGAACAGAACCAAAATAACATTCAACGTGTCCCAGAGTTGTTAAAAAAATGGTGTAACTGGCTATTAGACTGACCAACAACAGAGCATGTGATGTGTCAGAGGTACTCCGTTCTTACAGGTTTTGTGAATGTCAACTCCACAGTACATAGTCTCCACTGTTGTGAGGGCTGGTGAGATGTCTTTACATGATTGCCCCAAACTAGCTCTCTTTAGTCTTTACTCTCATGCTTGCTGTGAGCAGGTGCAGACATGGTGCAGCAATAATTTGACCTCATATTTACAACTCAACAGAAGTTATTATTCTCTGGATGACTATTCAGTTTTTCCTGTGTCTTTTAAAGGTTCTACGAATACGTTTTTAATATTTCTGAAACGGTCTCATTTTATCTCTGATGATCATACATCATGTTACAGCAAACAAGATCATCAGTTCTAAGAATGTTATTTTCATATAGTTTTTCTTAATGCCTTTGTCATGGGTACGCTCACTAAGGAACAACAGCTGGCACATTACAAATACTACCACCTTTGTCCAAAGGAGGTGCATGAATTAACACAAACTGAAAGTTCCTCGGAGCACCTAACATATGATCTAAAGTTTTTTTTAAATATCAATATGAGTGCTGATGAAGTCTTTCATGAGCCTGGAATTTAACAAGTGCAATGCAAATGTGTTTTTGAAAGGTCAAACAAACTATAAAAAATCCCCCAAATCAACAAATCGTTCACAAAAATCAAGTGACTTTTCTGAATTCATAAAATGTTGACATTTCAAAATATGAGTTTTCTGCAGAAAAAATATTATACACTTTTCCAGGAGCAAACAGGCTCTCCATACCGCGGGCAGGGTAAATTGATCTCGCTGTACGGTTTTATGAAATGTCTACTTTTTTTATTTTTTATTTTACAAAATGACAGCTCATGTTGATCCAAAAGGTCACCAATCCTACAAGTAAGTCACTCTGAGCATAATCACAAACACAGCGCTGAGGGGAAATGTTTCTCCAAAGCTCAGGAGAACATGTTTGCTGTTACATTCCAACACAGTACATTAGTTAGACAGAGGCTGGTTTAGCCTTCATGTGTTTTTGCCTGGCATTACATAAATCACACAACACAAATCAGAGTAGGACTCTGGTTTGATAAGCAGCATATTTAAGCGATAATGCCATTTATTGACCACAAACTGAGAACTGTGATCATTGCACACAGCCTGGTACTCTATTAATTACAAGTTGATTACATTATTATGGAGGGCTTATATATTGTATGTCCTGTATTGATGGAGCCAGTTGTTCACCCTTGTTTATGCTAAGCTATTCTTGTATAGGGGTGGCAGTAGCTCAGTCGGTGGTGACTTGGGTTAGAGACCGGAGGGTCGCTGGTTCAAGTCCAGCTTGGATCAGTATAGGAGTGTGGACTAGTACCTGGAGAGGTGCCAGTTCTCCCGGGCACTGCCGAGGTGCCCTTGAGCAAGACACGGAACCCCCAAACTGCTCTGCGAGATTGGCTCTCCATTCAATGCATGTGATGTGTAAAAGGTCCCGTTGCATGTCTGTATTTCGGACCTATGTGTGTGTGTAATTTGCCATCACATTTTCAGGTTGCCAAAGTTGACATAATGGGAGCTGCTGTATTATCATTTATAATTAAAAATGATACTAGTCCTATGTAATGTCACTTAAATGATAATACAAAAGAAAAAAAATAATAATAACAATAATAATAACAATAATCACGACAATTTTTCTTTTTTGAACCTATCGCTCCTTCTGTTCCTTTCTGTGTCACACAAACACACACACACACACACACACACACACACACACACACACACACACACACACACACTCTCTAACACAGCGGTAGGGGAGAACGGGGTAATTTGTCACATGGGTTGGATGTCACATTCGTTATATCTCGCCACCAGAGCGCGCTAGCTCTGAAATGTTGATGTAAAAAAGGTCCAGAATTGGGATCAGAGGTCACATACATAGACTTCCTTGGAGTTAGACTGCTGCATTTCAGGTGAGAGGATGTTTTGTGTTTTTCATGTCAAATTCAAAATATTTTGCTTCTCAGTATTTTTCTTCTAGGCTTTTACACAATGGGTTTATAACAAAACACTTGTTACCCTCAGAAAGTGTGAAGGGTAAACTATAGTTTAGATTGTGGTTAGCAAGCTAATTAGTTGTCAGATGGTTGTTGGCCTTGATGCTAGCAAGAAATTCAAGTTGGGGTTGGTCGTCAAATTTTTTGGGGGGTTGGTTGTCACATGTTATCTCAAGGCTGCAGCCAGAAAAGGAACCCAATAACGAAATAAATTGTCAAGCTGTATCCTCACTGACACCCCAGAGAAGGAAAGAATAGAGCAGGAAAAGGCAGCAAGCAAGCAAAAGAAAAAAGGGCAACAAAATCAAAACAACCCAGTGCATCCCAAACTAGACCAGCTGCCAAGGCTACAGAACGTTATGTAGGCCTATTTGTCAACTTGACAATGCAATTAAACATTCAAATTTGGTTCTGCCTCCTTGCCTTCTTTTTAAGATTTTTCCCATTAAGATAACATTGTGAAAAACAACCCCATAGTGTGTGACAACCGACCCCTTGATGGGGTTGGTTGTCACAATGTGTCAGAGTGTCTTTGATGGTAAATTACTTCTTCATTACAATAAGTTGGAAAAAAAGAGAGACACACATTTCTAGCCAACACCTTAAGCTTCAATTTAATGTAGGAATGGCTATTGACAGATGTTTTGGTGATGAGCAATTCTCACTAGAGTAAAAAGTGTGCCTACTTACCCCGTTCTCCCCTACAATGAGCTCAGTTTCACTAATAAAGAAAATAAAATTAATGGTGACAGACTAACATTAGCCTGCTATATTTAGATAAATGTGGCCCATTAGTGGAGTAATTTACAGTCAGCAGAATAATGACCTACAAGCCTGATCAGGTAGTCTGTCTGTCTGTCTGTCTGTCAGGGATCTGTCTTCATTGATCTTAAGATATACCAAACTAGATAAGGTCGTAAATGCGTATTCATTTCTGTAGAACGCTATACAAAGAGGTTGGCTGAATTAGCCAAATATTCCATGCAGGTTCAACGTCGTATCATAAAGGTCATTCTATTAGATTGGCTGGCTACTATTTTAGTTTTTGAAAATACATTGTTTCTTAATTATCAATAGAGTAAATCATTGTGAAAACAGCAGCACTGCCATTCACCTAAATTGTAAACAAATACTGTTTACTGTATCAAAGGGTCATATAATTATTAATCAGGATAATAATTACCTATCTGGAAGTCCTCATCTTCATAGTCCACCTCTGCATTCTCTACAACAGGGGGAGCAGAGCACTTCTTCAGGCGGTAGGCTTCAGAGAGAAATATAAAAAAACATTTAATTATGCCGCTTATAGATTTCAATCAACACAAAAAAAACATATATTCAAGGAGAGCCAAAGATCTGTGTGAGTGTGCTTCTGTTAAGGACAAATACAGGACTATCTTTTTTTATATTATTTGGATAGCTACATCAAACAAAGATGAAAGCAAAGAAAATATAGATTTAACTTCACTGTTCTTTTTTCTGTCTCTAGAAAGGCGTTGTATTTAATTGACATTGTGAAAACAACTTTTTTTTTTGGAAAGAGCATCCATGTGGAGAATGGGACAGTGTGGATGTGTGATCTTTACTATTTAAAATACCCAGGCAGTGCTTTAGAGGCAGCCGCACGCACACACGTGGTGTACCATGGGGATATACGTGATGCGACTTTGATAAGAGGTTCCTTTGTGACTCAGAATTGTCCCAGCTGCCACGTATACTGCAAAAGGTTGGCCCACTGTTCAGCCAACCTTCAACCCGGGCTTTCAATTTTGCATGTTGTGTGCATGTTTATGTATGATGTCTCCTACATACTAAATATCTATGGTGACCTTGCGCGTATTGTAGATTGACATGCCATTACTATCTATCATTATGGGTGTAGTATGTGTATGGACTCTGGCCAGCGAGACTCACCATGCGCAAATGCTAGTCTGGCAGTGGAATATGCATTAGACCGGATGGCATGTTTATCTTTGAAATTCAAACAATAGAGAATCAAATAGTACTAATAATTTCAGTATGAGTACTGAATAGAAAATTAGAGGGACTTCAGGTTGGCCTTGTGGGTTCAGATACACACCTCATCATTTAATGTAAAAACGAACAGGGTCAAACTCAGCAGCTTAAACCGAGAGTTCATGCTCAACGAAATGTCTTTCAGTCACCACTGGATAAAAAAACATAAGAAAAAAAACATTGTTGACAATGATTTCATTTGAAACCATTCTTTTCTATGTATTTCTCTACCCGCAAATACAGAGAGGAATCTGTTTTCCTACATTTGCTAAGTCAAATATTTGTGAAGAGGTGTTTTCAAGTCTGGATGACCTGCCGTCCTTTCATATAAAGATTCCATAAACAAAAAAAAACAGAGGTGCAGGTTATGTATGTGTGTCCTTCAAAAATTGTTGTATAAGGTTTGAAAACATGTGGCATAGCCTGTGCAACAAGGTCTGGAAACAGAAGAACACTTTAGAGCCATAGCAACAACAAAGAAATAAAGAGGTAAGAGTTAACACACTGCCAGTGGTTCATCAGAGTATGTTTTCTCTGGAGAATATAAGCATTACTGAAAGACCATGAGAGACATGCACTTCTTTATTGTTGGACAGAGTGAATAGTTGTTGGATAATGGAAATTGCAATGGAAAAGAATGAAAGAAGAAAAAGTAGCCACACTCCAGCATCTTAATACACTGTGTATATATATAGTAGGGGAGAGTGGCCTAAGTTGCGCCACTTTCTACTCAAAGTGATTTTAAAGTATGTCTCCAACTCAAATATGTAAATATATTTCAGGGTGTTGTGCATCCCTGGCAATAAAAACTTTGGATCTGAAATAAACTGTTGAATAAATATCTTTCGGAAAAAAAGTTGTCTTGTGGCACAACTTGCCCCCGGTGTGGTGTAAGTTGTGCCGTTTGAGAGAATACCATGTGGTAAATTGTGCCATTGGTATATCATAAACTGTAATGCAAGACAAATCCATTAGACAATCACTTATTTAAGGTTTATTTAAAGTAAATAAAGTAAATATTTTACCACAACTGAAGAACAATTTTCTTAAATAAGGCCGAGCGGATCTAATGCTTTTACCTGCAAAGCTCACAATGACAAAGTCACCACCATCATCTTTCTGGCCATCTGAACTCTTGTCAGTGGTGTCGTTAAGTGGAATGGAGATGTCACTCTCTTCTGAGCTACTGTAGACAATCACTTTCTTTTGGTGACCAGCGTATACAGCCATGCCAACGGCACAACTCTCAGAAATGTACTTTGTACTAGCTGCTCCGCCCTTGTAGAACCAACTGCCACCTGACAGATGCGATTCCCCCTCCATGTCTGCCTTTAAATCAAGCCTCAAAACCCATATGTACACCCTGGTTTTTCCTCCCCATTAACTATCTTCTGCACTACTATCTTTGTTTATATGTTTATGTCTTTTATTTTGGTTATTGTTATTTTACCTTCATTTTTTACCTACTGAATGCACTATGTTCAGCACTTTGGACAGTGCAAACTGTTATACATGTGATTTTATAAATACATTTTACTTACCTACTTACTTATAACTCACCCCAGGCCCTCTGGCACAAATCACCCCAACCCCATAATTTTGGATAATAAGCATGATGCAGCAGTTTAGGGCTGACATCGTGCTAACTATATAGACACAAAGTGTAGCATACTAAAGCACTAAAACATGTGTCAAATGTTTTCTAACGTGTCTATAATTGTTCAGACACAATAATCAAAAAACCTTGATCATGGAAATGTTACTTTGAAAGGCAAAAAACTGTTTTTTGAGCTTAAATGTGCTTATATCTTATTCCAGGTTTCTCCCTTCTTTACAGGATGAGTTAAATGGATGGCTCTTCTTAGATATGTGGTCACATTTCCAATTTCTTCTATGGTTTTCTAGACACAAGGGGTGGCACAACTTCCCCACCAGCACAACTTAGGCCACTCTCCCCTATATATGTATATTTTTTTTTACATCTCTTGCCACATTTGTGTGGTCATTGGTGTCCTTTCTACAGTATACACTTGACACATACATTTGAGGGTAAATGTGTGCGTGTGTGTGTGTGTGAGAGAGAGAGCATGTGTGTGTATGTGTGAGAGCATGTACTGTATCTCTACCATGGAAGTTGAGAATGAAGAACCCTCCAGTTGAAAAGTCAGAGTGGAAGTGGATCAGGACCTCGAAGCTGGTGCTGTAGGCCGACTCTAAAGCTGTGTTCCCACTGAAGACTCCCAGCTGAGGACTAGAGGTGTCTGGGCCATCCCTGAATGGAGAGATGGAGATGGAGATGGAGGGAGAGAGAGAGAGAGAGAGAGAGAGAGACATTATATTGTAGCTGGTATACACATATTAGGTAACCAGGAACATGATCTGTAGTTACCCGCTTCTATGATGTACTTATATAATTAAAAGAGTACAAATAATTAATGATTAGAGAAAAATAGTAAAGTTAGAAAAATAATTTAACATATGAAATGTATGAATACAACTTATTATATGATCATAACAATAAGAATAATGACAATAATTACACTTTTCTCTTCTCAAAATCTTTGACATATCAGAGAAGAATACGTGACAGACATCTGTCACTTATTTTAGAAATAAAAGTAATAAGGTCATAGTAGATGTTATACAGTATTAGGAAAAACTATTCTAATATTAAAACGTCTAATTAATCTTACCTTAAAAACTTAACGACTATTAGTATTTATTAGAGGATTTGAAGATTTCTGTTTCGGTGCCTCTTAGAGGAATAATATCAAATACATTGTAGCAAACGGCTACAAAAAGAATAAATTATTATTATTAAAAGTACTGTTTCTACCCTATAGGTGATTTAAATAAACTCTTTTCATTTTACATTTACCATCGGCTGAGGAGTTAAATACAATTTGATGTTTACTGAGATTGGGTTCTGAATGATCATTTCATGTTGCAGAAGTGCACTACCCCCTCATCCAAAAATATATATTTTTTAATTACAAGTATCTCCAAAACTGGCTCTGCAGATCCTCTATAATGGAAATCCATAATAGCAATAAAAAACAGGCTAAATGAGTATGTGCGGGTGTGATTTGATTATTAAAATCATACTGAATAGACAAACTGCCAATGGGTGTCAGACACAGTCAAACATGTGTGTGCCACAGCTATGAATGAAAGTCAGAGGTTAGGACAAATATGAACTTATGGAACTTTTTTTCAATTTCAAACAAGCTAATTGAACAAAGCCCGAGGATTAAAGGCTTAACTGCACTCATTAATCACTGAATGTTGTTGAAAGGTTACATTTTTCTAAAGTTCCCTAAATGCACAGTTTCATTTTTTTTTATGAATATGTCCATTGAGTTAAACAAGGGTTTTGAAATTTTAATTCATGATGAAGAGTGCCCGGGATCTCTTGGCTCCTCAATAATTCATGGTCCTCTGAAGGTGTTGGGGGGCTGATTTTGGAGAATTAAAATGTGCTATTTGGGTAATTTCACAGAAAACTCAGTGAACATTTTGTGGCTGTACTTTCTGAGAAATAGACAAACCCAGAGCATTGATTTTCCTAGCCCAAAAGGACATATTTGATGTATTAAAATATGTACTTTGGAGGGCTATATTTATGATTGGAAAGTTCTTCCTAGAAAAGTGCAGAAATCCAACAACAGCACAGAGAAAAATGTAGACTTTCTGGCTGACAGTATTGGTTAGTGACCTTTCCCTCAATGAGGCTCCTGTGAAAAGCCATTTAATGAAGTCAGTGCCTTCAAGCAATATGATGCTATCTGCTGGTGTGAGCGTCAACACTTGCTGAACATTCTACCACATACTTTAAAAGGAGCCTAACCTCTGGAAATTATGAAAAGAAAAATGTTGATTCATTAAGATTAAGGACTGTCTATTTATCTGTCAATCTATTACAGATGATTGACACAAGCACAGTGCGCTTGACAATAGGGTCGAATTTTATAGTCATAGAAGCTGACGTGACTCACCACCACACAATAGGCCTACACTTTATTGTATCCTTCTTTCTTCCCTTTGCAGTAATGGCAGCGCACTTGAATTGATGTCTTCATGATGGAGATGCAAATGCACCACGTGAAATAGTTAGAAGAGACATTGATTTAACAACAATACTGTAATACGGGAATACCTTTTTCTGGGTTTGTGGGACTTGAAATATTGTGATGTATCTAAATTGGTATACCCTGCCGATCTGAGAGGCTGCATTATAGTTGAGTGCTGTAATTTTCTGATGTTGAATGACTAGCATTTTCACTCTGAGTGATTTAAAAAAAAATAAAAAAGCATTCCTCATAATTTTTACTTATTTCCGTTATTTAGATAAAGCACTGGGATGAACTAAATATTATATAAAAAGCACCAGTAGCACACATAATAATTGTTCAACGCTGTTAAGCAACTGCATTTGATTGTGTGAGTATACAGCATCATAAGCAATACCGTGTTGCTCTGCTGTTAGAGCCCTAGCCCACTGTTAGAAATGGTCCAGTGATAATGGGCAATAGGCCAAACACAACTGGTGGCAGACCATAGAGTCAGTCCGTGACATCTGGATGCATTTGTCGTCACACAAACCCCAGGGGAAATACAGGGACAAAACCAGCAGATACACATCAGTGAGTGATACCGTATATACAGCACATATTACATAAGGCAAAAGACATCCCTCACAAGTTTGATTAATGAGAAATGACTAGAAGAGGAGGCTGGAGAAGGAACAAAATCCGCAAAACCACTGACAGCTATAGTGGTAGAATAAATGATCAGAAAAGGGAAAAATGCATCCGATCCTCGGGTCGTAAAAACTACCTCATTGACTTGTTTGAATGTGACTGGGGACTGCAAGAGTCAGCTGTTATTGATGGCACTGCACAAGTTCAATGCTTGGCCTGAACTTAAGAAAACATATTAAAGGATTACTCTTTATGTCATTGTACGTATGTGCATTGCCCCAGCATGTGCAGTGCACAATAAACACCTTTAAATATGCACCGTAACTATGGCCGATAGCGCTCCACTGTACATATCCTTTTTTTTTTAAATCAATAATAGGCCTGGCTTATTTGGCTTATTCAAATGCAGTATAACTCATTTTGGGATCAAACACTTAAAGTTAACCACTTAAAATTCAATATGCAATCAAAATTGTGCTCCCAATCAACTTCTTATTAACCCAGCAGCTCACACAGAGCATATATTGTGTCTTTGCCCCACTCTCAGGCTAATTGAATTCAGAAAGCTGAATAGACAAATGTCCAAATCATAACAAAAGCAATGGCCCCAATCTTAACCTCTAGTGTAAACAGTGAGCTAATTGCGGTTATTCTGTTTCAGTGCCAATTCTGCGCTGATGCACATTATTCATGATATTTCTACATAATTTAAACTAAATTCAGAATGCCTGTGTTTCAAATCTAAATAGGATGTTGAGCGATAATTCCCAGTAAACCGTATAGCACCTCTCACATCGGCCCAACCGTACACCGGAAAATAACATTTGTTTCTATCCGGGCAAGTCAATAGTACCCAGAATCTCACCTAAAAACACTGGCACATAACACAAGGATATAAGATAGAATATAAGATCTGTTGGTGCACATATGAGCAGTGAGTGCATCTCTGAAAAATAAATAAATAAAAGTTGGCCAGAATCACTGATGCTAAGACCTTTGATCTGTCCAAACAAACCAAAGGCAACTATGAATGTTGCACCTGTGCTGATGTCATTCTCTACTTTACAGCGTAAAACAAAATACATATTTTGTGGGAGACTGCTTGTAGTTAATCGCACATAAAATCTACAATACTGAAATAGTAATTGATTGATTTTAGACACATTAAGGGTGGGGTCAGGGATTTTGGAGAAAGCTTGTTGTCAGGAACACTTTTTGTCATTTTTTTGTCAATAAGTGAATATCTCCCAATGAACAGCAACCTCTCTCACCGTTCTGTGTGCACTGAAAAAAAGAAAATCAATGTTAATACACAGCCTAGGCTCTGTAAACAAGCATGTTGCTAGCTATGGTGGGCCCCCTTTGCCTAAGCATTTTTATTTATTTTTTTAAGATATTTTTGTGTGTAGAGACAGAGGTGAAATGGGGCAGAGAGGGGAAGACATGCAGAGAACTGACCCGGGCGCGATTCGAACCCGGTTGTGGTACGGGGCTTGGGGTGACGCCCTCACCCACTGCACCACGGCCTAAGCTGTGTTTTAACACTGCATTTTTGTTTTGTTAACACACAGTATGGACAAGTAGTGGATTGTGAGGAGATATTCTTTAATTTTGACATAAGTGATGTTGACAACATGCATTCTCCAGAATTGCATACCCCCTTTAAATACATCTATTAATAGAATAAGACTATCTTTGATATTCAGACCCAGTTTGTTGATGTAAGTTTCAGTTCTGTTTACATGGCTGTCATGCAGCAGCAGTAACCTTTGGATCACCCACTCTAAATCTGTTTAAGGCCATGGAAGGTACTGTCAATGGAATCCTACTGGGTGTAACAAACGCAGTGTGAGCCCCCAGTCACCTCCCAATATATATATATACATGTGTCTGAGACATAGCTCGATTCAGCAGTGCAACAGTCCATCATGTATGCAGTAATCTCCCATTACAGATGTCCTTCGGTTCCCTACGATCTGTGAATGCAATTTTATAATTCTGTTCCACATGAAATGTGCCAAAAACACATAAATCACCAAAATCAATTTGCAACTGCAAAATAACCCCGATGCTGTATCCATGGCTCTGGGTAGCGCGACGAGATTGAAAGCTGGTAAGTCACGGACGGTGAATGTATTACTTTCCCACTGCCTGAATTTCAACTCCTCACTCCCTGGAGCTTGACTGTTGAGCCTGGAAATGAAAAAAGCTGACCTCGCCCCCACAGTCCACATATTTATTTTCTCACACTAAATTAGCCATGATCTCAATTGTGTTCCTAATAAATTCACTCGTTCAATGTTTTCTAATTAATAACACAATGCAAACAGAAAGTGTTTCATTTCTCTCTTGGACTGACCCAGGCTTGTCAGATCCAGCTGAGTCCCGTTGGATTTTGTGAATCCATCTCCGCAACTTCTTTCATTACATTTCCCCACTCCCCACTGAATCTCATCATTACTGCCAGAGTTCCTGAGCCCCTTCGCCCGGGTCTGTGTATGGCCATGGCACTGAGTTAGATTGAATTGGTCAGTGGTCCCATTGTAAATGCATTACTCTCTCACACTCCCTACATTACAATCTAACCCCCACACCAATCCAATTATTACTGCAGGAGAGTCAGTATATATGCATAGAGCAGTATATGTGATTATATGTGCATGCATGTAATCCCTGTGTATCAGCAAACTATACATATGGGTTTGCGTGTGATGAAGTCGCAAACAATTGACACATATTGATATGTATACCTTTGTTACAGGCAAGAATGTGTTTATGTGAAGTTGAAGATATACCAAAGAAATATTCCCCAACAAGTCTGTGTGGCGGAATGTGTATGGGTATGAGAGGATAGAAGTAGATGAGCAAAAACTTAGAACTTTAACATTTTCTTTTTAGTGTGCAGAGAGCAGAATAGTGCATTCAAAACTTACCCTGTAGTGATGAGAACAGTCCCAGGATAAAGGGCAACATTAAAAAGAAACCTATGTATTTTTTTGTATGTGAGGGTGTGCGTGCCTGTGTGCTAGCCAGACTTACCAGACAGCGATGTAATCAGTGACCGGCTCTGTCTGCAATAAGGTAAAGTTGATATAGACTCCGTGTCCGTGGGGAACAGTGATGAGCCAGCCACAGTCCTGGGAGTTGGGGTATTCAGTGGGGTACTGAGGTGAATAGATGGTCCCGTTTTCAGCCGTGACATTATAGCCACAGGGAGCTGTATAAAAAGCAGAGTTATAAGATTATCTATTTGCAAATGTATTGCTTCCTTTCTAACATGCTAGACCCTGCAAGGGATGGTGCGAAAGAATAACTGCTGAAATGTAGACGATCAGGGAATACAATGATCATCATTATTGGCAGTAGTAGAAGCAGCAGCAGTAGTAGCAGGGGTAGTAAAAAGAGGAATGATTGTGCTACTGAAGCAAATGATGCAAATGACACAAGAATATTTACTTTCTGCCTAACTGCTTACACTGCTGGCTCGTGATACCAATACAAGATGACATTGAATTAACTGAAAATCAATAAGGATAACAGCCATTTTTTTTTAAATGTCTAGGTTTTTCAATTACAATTGGTATGTGAGGGATGGGGATGTTGTGGAGTAGAAATGATAGCACACAGACGATAACATTAACTGGCTAATATAAGAATTCTACATTTTAGCAATATTAAAGTAATTGGCTGTAGTTACCCTCACAGCGTGGAAAGGGGTGGTTCCACTTCCGGTTGGTCCCGTGCAGGCAAGTCAGCACTGGATGTCCAATCAAAACATAGCCAGGGTAGCACTGAAAAGTCACTGATTGGCCAGCACTGTAGCCACTGTTGATGATGTCACCATTGGGGAAGGGATACGGGTCCTGGCAGTTCTGAAGTTGATAGGCTAAAGAAAGAAAGAGAGAGAGAGAGAGAGAGAGAGAGAGAGAGAGAGAGAGAGAGAGAGAGAGAGAGAGAGAGAGAGAGGGAGATGAACAAAAGTGACTGCCAGTGTAGAAGTACTCCAGTTTAATTTCAAGAAAAATACCTGTTTTTGAAAGTGTCAAGATGGAAAATCAGGATATAAAATATGCTGTGCTGCGGCAAGCTAGATAGAAAGGAGTGCAGTTACTGCATACTGATATTATTAAACGCAATGTATATTTGATTCTCTCTAGTCTACTCTACTGCAGCCTTACACAGTAAACCTTTTTTCTGCCTTCCAAGTCCAAAAAAACGAACTCCAAGATGACAGTTGCAATTCATCATACCCAAACCACTTTTCCCATCTACACCGAATGGACTCAAAGGGGGCATTAAATATCCATGACCCACAGCAAGGGCTTCCAGTTGAAAGAAGCAGCAACGTCAATAGTTCACATCTCCTCCTAAACAGTTATCTGGCACATGCATTACGCATGTGGCAAGCCCGCCAGCACTTGCTTGAGGAAATGCCAGTATCACCGGGTCTACTCAGGGCCACATAATCTCACTCTGCATGAGTGTCATATGGTGAGCCAAGACCCTCCGATAGATGTGCCAATGACAGAGAACAAAGACATCTGACTTTGGAGAAGCAGTAGAGAGAAGAGGCTAGAGACATAGATGGATACCATATCATAGCACAAGAACAGACTACTCAGTACCAGGACAGTATCACAGGGTCTGCATTATTAGACAACATCTAAAGTGTGCACATATTGCAACAATGACACTGGGGGAGTCTGTGCTGGTAGTAGAAGGATCGAAAACATATAGGAGGGAACTGCACACAACACAATCAAGGCACAGGAATAGCCGTGTTGCCACAAAGAATGGGCTCCACTACCCACAGTCCAGATGGGAGATGGCCACAAAGCATGCTTTAGAACACCAGTGCTGTGGGACATGAGGATCCCTTCAGGTAAACAACTATTGGCAAAAGTAACTGGATTGTGTGGAAATAAAGGAGGAAAAAGAAAAGCAGGACAGATGTAGAGGCCCCGTGTGAAAGCAACCTCAAGGGGAACATGAGGGGGATATCAAAATATCAGGCTAAAAGAGTGGCAGTGGCAGTGGGAGTACTTGCAGCTGTGACAACTACAACAGAGACAGTTCAATGTCAGAGTTCCACAAAGCAAAATTGGAATCACAAATCCTTTACACATTTATTAGCCAGTGCGCAGGTATTTTTCCTATTATGTTCACGCACATTTTTTTTTGGCACAAAGCACATATTCCTGTGATGTTTTGTGGATTTTCATTTGAGTGGTGCATGGGTGAAAGCATAGGTCAAGGCTAGAGCATAACCACTTGTGTCCATTCAACACAGTATCACAAATCTTCTGCATGTATTGTATCCTCCCTACAAAGCTGTTAGTAAAAAGAACATGGTTCAACTCAATAGGCCACATTTGCTAACAGTGCTTTAACTGTGTGTACGCACACATTCCAGGCTTTATCAATGTTTCAGTACCTGAATTTCTATGTATTCTGAAAAGAAACGTAGAACTTCCTCAGATCATGCGTACGCACAAATGACAAAGGGTTGACTGTAAACACACACTGTTCAACTAAATACATTGATTAAAGGCATATAAAATATGTTTCAAACTGTTAATTTAATAATGCATTGGCCAAATGTATTATATAACAGTGAATTCAATGTACTTTAATCTTCATAAATTATTTTCATAATTAAAATATTCAACTATATATATATAAAAGATCAGTTCCCAGTCCCAGCTTTCAATGCATTATGAAAATGTCAATATATAAAAAAATATAACCGTTTGCATCGCAAATGTCTGCAAGTTTCTAATTTGATTGTGGTCATAATATAAAAAGAAAAAAAGAGGAAGAAAAAAATTTAAAATATAATCTTTAGAATTATGAAATAAAATGACCTTTGGGTGACAGTCCTTGCTGGATTTCATCACTTCCCCCCCACACTTATTCCAGACAATCTTTCATCTCGGGCTGACAGATCAGGTGGCCTCAGTCCTCCACCAGTTTCAGTTTTTTTCTTCTGATCTATTATTCTTTGCCATGCCATTCTTCTCCCCATAAACGTCACCGCTTTATCCTTGACACACCTACGCAAACGGATTTCCTGGTGCCGTGTCAGTATGCTGATTTCTCCTCCTGTCAGTTCTGAATGGTTCTGATCTACTAACAATAGCACAGTGGTACCAACAAAATCGGCTGGTGCGCACGTGTCATAAATCCGAAGGTGATTTTGCGTTCTCAATTTTTTTGGGTGGCAAGTAAGATTCATTCAAGTAACATTTACACACTCACACAAATGTGCACATCATGCCAACAGTGTCTTTGACTGTTTAACGTCTTTCGGTGTCTAGAAAAGCGCTATGTAAATCTTATCAATTATTATTATTAATTAAAAAATGGAAATTAACAGTGACAAGATATCAGTGTTAGGGGACTTGCAAATCGGGACAAAAGGGAAACACTATTACATGCATGTGACTACTGTGGGTAAGCTTATTTTATGTGTAAGCTAGTAAGCCTTGTTGTAGTTTGTCTGTTATATACCCAAAGCGCATCTCTTGTGTCTTTGAAGTGAATTACTCTGGGCTAAGAGTAAAGCCTGCTGGACAGGATGCCAGTCTCTCACAGGGGCTTAATAACAATCCATCTCTTCTAATGATGAGAGCAACGCCATAAGGTTCTTAAGTCTTTAGAATGACTCATCCACAGATCAAAGCTCAAAAACCTCATAGCAATACGTTAAGAAAAAAAAATAAACCTACACTTCATTTTCTTAGAATTGGGAAGCCTCTGTAATTTGGCGACACGGATTTGGAAGTTAATTCATCCAGAACATGTGAGGAGAATTGTTGTTTTATTTATTTTTTATTTTAAATCTTCAAGCAAACATGGCGTGATCCCTACTCCAAATAAACAGTAGGCTAAATTTGAATACAGGTCAGTTCCCTCCGCATCCCTTTGACGGGTGCCTGCAGCAATACCTCAGGGTTGTTGGCCTTTTGGGTTTGTTGTCATGTCCCATAAAAAAGAACAACATCTTACTTAGTCTTAAAATCTCACCTTGATAGGTCAGTTTGAACCCCGGCCTGTTCTCTGAGTGGTCACTGTAGAAGTGGATGATGGTCAGGTGTGTGGTGCTCAGCAAAGGGGGAGGGATCTGTGAGCCGGTGAACTGTCCAATCAGAGCAGAGCTGTGCTGTGGTCCAGCCCGGACCTCTAGGAAGTCATGGTTGTCTTCTGAAGAGAAGTTTTGGAACTGAATATGGGCTCCTAGAGAAAAGAAAATACACAGAATATAAAAGACCATATAGAATACATAATACATGATAATTACACTATATGTGATTTATAGTTAAAAGGGTTTAATTTGATAACACATATGCTGCAAACCTATATTTTATGTATCTAATAATAACTATTGAACTTTACATTACTTTAAGAGTGTGTATAAAACGGAGATATGTTGAATAAACAGAGGAAATGAAATTCATTGTTCTTCCCTCAACAATGCCTTATCAAATATATCAAGAAAAGCATGCAAGTGGAAAGGAGAATCTTGGACGTAAGCCATTAAAAAAATCTAAATATAATAACATTTATAAAATAAAATGGAATAGCATTCGGCGTTATATATACATATACAGTATGTACAGTATACTATGGTGTATGCAAGTATTAACATGTGTTACAATTGACAACTTGCACTGAACATACAACTGTAGTTAAATCAAATTGTATTGTCATTTGTGGACAATATTATATTTTCTGAAAATAAAAATCATAACGTCCAAAACCTTGGCATGATTTCACACAGGGATGTACTGTTTAGGCGGCCATGCACGAACAAAGCACAAAAGCTGTGCCCTATTCAAACAATCCATTTCTGTAGTTGTTAAACAGCACACGCCATGTGTTAGCCCCCAATTAAACATGTGGTGAAGCTTTCAATCGACCGTGCTTTACTGCTGGAGTTATTGTGCTAAAAAAAAGAAGGTCTGTTTTTTCACATCACCAACAGATGTACGGAAAGTGACATATTCCTTTTTTTTCAGAAATGTCCTTTCATCCCATAATACTTACCATATCCAGTTGGCAGGGTGATTTGCCAGGTGCAGTCCAGGTTGCCGGGGTAGTTGCCAGGAAATCCTGGGCTAAGGATGACACCACTCATCTCAGACAGCACCCCGCCGCAACGAGCTGACAACACAGACAACATAGACACATCCAATACATGGTAAGAACAGGCAACGCATGAGCAGTATACACACAGTAGAGATCATCAATTTATCCTATTATATTCACAGCAAAGAAGCTCAACAAGAAAAAATACAACAGGAAAAAAGCAACCAAACGGGTTTGCGAGTCCTTTCAAGGGGATTGGTGGTTTTGTAGTTATTCAATGTTTACATGTTTGATAAATTAGTTAAAGATGAAAGGTCCTGTAGCATGTTAATGTAAACAGATGCAGAGTCATTTTCAAAAATGATTTGACTGCCAGATTACACCATGGTACTGTTTCATAAATCAAAGAGGCCAAAGTCCTTATACAGGAGAACTGTTGCTTTCAGTTTCAACTGACCTGCAGGTGGCTTGGTTTTGTAACAAAACATATTGATATTTGACACACCAACATGTTATTACATGAATGAAATAAAACAGATTGGTATTACTCTAAAAATTAAATAATGACAGGTGGTAAAAATTCATCATACAGCAGTTTTCTAAACAACTCTGTTAAGATCGTTTGACCATAAACCTGGGGAAGTTCTTTTTTTAATGTGACATATCGTAACCACTTGAATGCTTCTGTCAGTTTGCGGTGCAGGCCTTAAAGTTTATTGTGAGCATCATAGTTTCAGAACATACTTTCAACCCCAATCGATCGGCTATTCTTAAAAGCAGAGCAGTGTGTGTGTGTGTGTGTGTGTGTGTGTGTGTGTGTGATTGCGTGTTACCTATGCAGAGAGGTGGTGGGTAGTTCCATCGGCGCACAGTCCCAGGCATGCAGGAAATGTGAGAGTGGCCCTGAAGGGTCACACAGAAGGTCAATAGGTTCAATAAACTAAGATGCTATGATGTCATTTGGTGCATTGTCATCGATAAAGTGAGTTTTATTTCTTTATGAAAAAGGTAAAGAAGAAGAAGAAACAATGTGAAATCTTTTTAATATGTTTAATTACATTTTTACTTCATCTAAAAAGTTGAAAATTATTTCTGTTTGTTTTTATCAAAATTAGAAATGTGTTAATTGTATTGTATGTATATACATAGCAGTTTTGCTTCTTAATATTCAGTATATTTAGTCTGCTAAACATGTAACAATGTGAATGAATGCATTTGAATTAAATCCAGCCACAACATGTGGGACCCAGTAGTTACCTGCTAACAGTCAGACTAATCATTTGTATGTATCGACAATACAGTACATTTATGTTTATTGGTCGGTTTGTGTGTCTGTTCATTACCTGTAACGTGTAGCCGGGTTCACAGGTGAATGCTACCACCTCATTGACCATATACCTGTCTCCTGTTTTAATTCCATTGGCTTGGATCAGTGGCTCTGGACAGGTGGTAAGACCAACAGCTGCAGGAAGGAAAACAGAGGGGGGCAGAAACAAGATGAACTTCGGCATTACTAATATTCATTTTAGTATTACATTCTCTATGTTAACAATCTTAGCCTCTGGCTCAAGTAATGTCCACACTGATGGGTGACCTTTGTTATCAATGTTATAATGGTTAATAAAAAAAATGTAATACACTAAAGTGACAGCAAAACAACTTCTCTATTCTGATCTGTAACTTGTCTATGCTTTGGTACTTGTCAAGAACAACCGTACCATTGCTTTTCCCCTCTCCTTCCTTCGCTTGCATGTAACCTTTCTCTTATTAAATTGTCAGTTAAATTGAAATACACACAGCAGTGGAGCTTATGTCTGTACCTAGTGGTTTGCATTCCACAGGATAATAATGTATCTTGGTTGATTTGGGTTTTCAACACATGAGAACAAGAGCCCATAGAGGAATTGACAGTTATTAGCATAAAAAAGCAGCATTGACATAGGCCTATGAAATGTGCTTAAATGTGAAGGGAACATAATGACTATGTCTGTGTATTCCCAACAGTATGAAGGTTAAGCACATCATTAATAAGTTTGACAGCAGCCAGCCCTTTATCAAAATGTATCAGCAGGAGCTTGTCTGTGTGTGCGGTTTCTGTCTGGCGTGTGTGTTTCACATGGAAACTTCCGCAGGAGACTGCCCTAGAGCAGTTACCATGGCAACACAGGGGTGGGAGAGGGAGCGAGCATAAAAACAGTGTGTGTGTGTGTGTGTGTGTGTGTGTGTGTGTGTGTGTGTGTGTGTGTTTGTTTGTGTGTTCGTGGCTGGTCTTGTTGGTTCATTATCTGCCTTCCCACCAGCAAAATGATGTGATCCTACTGAGCTCAAGGCACAAACACACACAAACACACATCCGGGTGGCCCAGCCCCAGTGTATGACATTTGTGAGTGAATGAGTGTCTATCTATGTGTGTGTGTGTGTGTGTGTGTGTGTGTGTGTGTGTGTGTGTGTGTGTGTGTGTGTGCACACATGACTGTGAATGTTATGTGAGTGTGTGCCTACAGCGAGAGATGAGGGGGGCTTACTTTAGATGGAGCAGAAGTGAAATAGCTGCTTGAGACCCATGCAGACACAGTGTATTATTAGGGAGAGAATCAGCAGACTGTCAGGGCAGCTGATCAATGAAACTATTCCATTTGGCTGACCATCTTTCTCTCAGTGAGTGTGTTTGTGTGGTGTGTGTGTGTGTGTGTGTGTGTGTGTGTGTGTTTGCGTGTGTGTGTTTGAGTGTGAGTGTGAGCACGTGTGTGCGCGCCTGTGTGTGTGTTTGTGTGTCTGTGTGTGTGTGTGCGCGTGTGTGTGTGTGTGCTTGCGTGCCCTAGCAAACTGCACCCTGTTCTCCCCGGTTATGACAGAGAAGCGATGGTCTGTGAACTGCTGACAGCACCACAAAGCGTCCCACTCGGGCCACTAGACTACCACTAGACAGTGTCAGCATTTAAGTCTAACTGACTGGATTTACTATACTTCTGTTCCAGTTTACTTGAGGACAGACAAGGGAGAGAGACGACTCACTCTGCCCTTTAGCAGAAAAAGTCCCTTTCGTCAGCTCCAAATGACGAGCGCATCATCGGCGCAATCATTACGTAACCCACGCAGATGATTTGGTCAATTTACACAAGCCATCACATTACTGCAAAACTGACAAGGGGACATTTTAGCAACCCAATAGCTAAATGGTGTTTTTTTCCCCTTTTTAAACAGGAAACAGTAGACAACCAAAGACAGTACAGTGAATGATCTACTGTAGGTGCACAATACTAGATTTTGTATTATGACAGAAACAGGTCCAGGAATAGTTAAGCTACTCTTGGTATTTGTGTTGAAAAGTATTAATTGGGAATTTAAAAACCACAAAGGGAAAATCATTAGCAAGCATCTTGTGTTTAAATGTATTTTTAAATGTCTTTGTAAGGTAATACGTTTTTATACTTGTTATTTGAGATCCCAGTGAAACATCTTCTTTGTGGGAATACTCATTTTGGTGTCTTTGTTCGTTTTCCCTATTGGACAGGTAAGTTGACTGTCACTGTGTCAAAAGAAAATAATTAGAAGTCTACTTTCTGGCAAGAGCTCCTGTAAGGAAACATCTGAGGTATAACTTGGAACAAAAAGGAATCGGCAATTGGCAATTATTTTGAAATGAGCACAACTGACATTTAAGTCCTGCAAGAACTCTGATGCTGATATATATATATATATATATATATATATATATATATATATATATATATATATTTTTTTTTTTTTAAGGTGATGGTGGTGCAATGTTACATATTGTATGGCAATTCCTTATATTTCATTAATTCTGTTCTTTTATCGTTTTAGTGATTTTTTATACTTTTATATTACTGCAAGGCAATAATGCTGACTTTACCTGAATCTCATCCAGTACAATTCATTGCATTGTCGACCCTATGTTACCTACCTGACGAATAAACTCAAAACTGAAACTGAAACATAATATTGTTTGAACATAGGCTAATACACAAAGGCATGCAATGCATCACAATGACCTGATTATTATTCTTTATTGTCTAGACAGTATAACATATATTTTTTTTATGTATATCTATTTGCATATGGTGACCATGACAAGAAATCTGACATGGAATGCAAGTAAAGTCAGACCTGATCCAAACAGACTCAAAAAAAGAGAGAAGGGACACCAACAGCCGCAGTATGATGTGTCACAAATGAAAAAAGCTAGTTGTGTTCAAATAATTTGACAAAACATGTCCCCATGGAAACTAGGAGACATTTAGGAGAAGAAAAGCCAAAACAAGCACAAAGAGACCACCACCTGCACTGCTCTCGGATTAATAAAGAGATGCAGGCCTGAGCCACAATCAAGCAACAACTACACAATACAAGAGTGGCTTGACCAAGTGCCATTTGAATCTGAGGATTATTAAGAATACTGTTTAGGAAGGGAACCAGTTCAAATCTAAGAGTCAGGTATCGATATTGCACATAACGTAAGACAAGCTGCATTTAAAGGTGCTACGAGGAACTTTTAAATATTTCTGAAACAGTCATTTTTCCTCTGATGATCACAAATGACATGTTACAGCAAACAAGACCATCAGTGCTAAGAATGCTATTTGTATATAGTTTTTCTTAATGCCTTTGTCATGGTTACGCTAACCCAGGAACGACAGCTGGCGTACTAAAAACACTATCGCATTTGTACAAAGGGGTGCAAGAATTAACACAAACTGAAAGTTCCTCGGAGCACCTTTAAAGGATTAGACTAAAGTACAGTCAGAAATACATTGTGACAAAAAAATAAGGAAGCAGACGAGATGAACTGTCCCCAAAAGTAGCTATTCTCACAGGTTTTACAGCCACTGAGCCACAAATGTGTGCACTCAACTACACACGCACACAAACACACACAGACACACACACACACGTGCAAACACACACGTACTACACACACTCATAAAAGGGGACATGCTCATTGATCTGGAAGTGATTCCGAGTTAAATAACTATAAAGGACTAAAAAAGTGCAACCATGCCCAAAGAGTTTTGCATGTGTGTACATGCATGATGTTAACATCCATGTCTGTACCTGTGTCCGTCTACTGTACATATTTCTGTGAGGATGACGCAGGCAAGAACCCTTGTGCCTGTGTATGTATTTGTCTGAGTCTACATACAGTATATCATGTTTATGTCCTTCCAGGTGTGTTTTGTGTGTGCTCCAGTGTGTGAGTGCTTTCGGGCAGTACCAGTTCCGGTCACTGACTCTTCATTTGATGTTAAGGATTTTGGCTTCAACACTGTGTGTGTGTGTGTGTGAGCGCGCGCGTGTGCGTGTGTGTGTGTGTGTGTGTGTGTGCGTGTGCATGTGTGTGTGTGTGTGTGTACACGCTCCAGCGACTATTCACTCACTCCATAGTTATTTTACCTCAGTAGTATCATTTTGAGACCAGTCAATCATTACATCAGTCTATCTATCGGGTGTTTTTGAAAACACTAACTCACTCTTGTATTCGAGGTGAAAACCTGCAGCCACCACACTGATGTCGCTCTGAAAGTGCAGGAGGAGCTGATTGGACGTTGAGTTGAGGAGGGCGGGAGCAGTGGTTCCTTTAAAAAAACAGAGATAAACATACGACATAATCAGTTAATCTGTCATTCTTGTGTGCCCTGCACCATCTCTGGCATGCACAAACTGGTTTTGCTGGAAAATGTTTACCAGGTGATAAAATACAAAGGTATGCATATGAAAATTGGAAACTTCATGAAATCCAACAAAGGGCATACAAGTAGACCACAAGGGCTTGTGTAAATCCTGGGACCAGCTGTGAAATTATGTGTAGAGGAGGTGAACAACTCCTTTGCCCTCCGTGGACAGCTAGCATTTTAGTGTCCTTATGTGAAGCAACACTTATCGGCCCCTGTGAAGCTGCTCAGTGGCCAACCCCGGATCACTGTGGTTATAGTGGGCAGCTCCCCAGTGTGCCTCCTCGAGAAGGGCACAGTCATTTGTGTGTGTACTGTGCGTGTTGCCCTATGGGCGACGTGTTTTATGTGAGAGAGGTATGTGACAGGTATGTGCTCGGGGCAGGTCACAAGGGAAACTCCGCTGGGAAATTGGAAAAGGTTAGATCATTCTTCATCCCATCCTGTCTCCTCTCTCTCCTTTCTCTCTCTCTCTTTTCTTCCATCTTTCACTCAACCTCTTGGTGAAATTATCCCCCTCCCTCCCTCCCTACTTTCTTCTCTTCCTCAAACTGAGGAAAAATTCCATGTTTAAAAAAAGGAAAGGTTAATTTTTTAAGACGCAAACCATACATTTGGGTATAACAACTCATCCATCATAGACCTCCAGTGTGTGCTGTTTGTGTGTGTATCTATAGGGTAAGACCTGTCATAACTAATTCATCATAGTTCTTGTGCATACGTGTCTGTCAAACTGTGTGTGTGTGTGTGTGTGTGTGTGTGTGTGTGTGTGTGTGTGTGTGTGTGTGTCTGCTTCTGTCAATCTGTGAGCATGTGTGTGTGTCTATAGTTTAGAAGCTGTCATATCTCATCCATCATAATCTTCAGAGTGCTTGCGTGCATGGGTTTGTGTGTTCATATGTGTATATGTGTGTGTGTGTGTGTGCGCATATATGTGTGTTTGGGCGTCTGTGAGCATATTGTCATACCAGAAAATGAACCTAATTTAGGAGCTGTCATGTCTCCCCCATCGTAGATCTCCAGAGAGTCCCAGTTGTGCTCGGTAGCAAACGTCATCACTTGGATCTAAATAGCAAACGGTGAAAAAAAATATGAACATAGCAGCCTTCCAAATGTATGTGAATCTTTTAGCGTAGGTGTTTAAACATTCCTTATCTATTCATAACTGTAGACACATCTATACCTGTATCCCAGCCCCTTCGCTGACATGTATCCTCCACAGACAGTTGAGACTGTTTGGGTAGGGTTCAGGATAGCCAGGAGACAGTATCGTACCGCGACGTTCAGTCAAATTGCCACTGCAGGGGACTAGAATGGAGACATCAAATATGGATGTGTTGGCAAAGTGTGTTGACTAAATAGCTTAACAGATAGGACAGGTTGTTGGGATATGGCCCCTGCACACCCAGGGACAATATGGTGTTTTCAGATTACCACTACAGTGAGCCAGCGACAGAAAATATCATAACAAACATTAGTCATGGTATATACTGGGGTGACATTTGAGGCTGTTTGCAAAAAAAAGACTTGGGTCTCAGCGAAGGGAGGTGTCACGCAGCCAGGCATACAGTACATTGAGTTTGTTAGAATTAATGCAAAAAAAAACTAAACTCTTACAGCATATATAAATAAATATAAATATCACAGAAATGACTGGATTTCCTACTTTTGGAGCAGCATAGAGCATTCTCAGCGTTGGTAAGCCTTACCTATACAGCTGGGTGTTGTAGAATTCCATTGTGCGAGGGCACCTGGTACGGCTTGGCACCGGATAGCACTGGATCCCTTCAGCAGATAGCCTGGACTGCACTCGAACCGAACCACAGAGCCGGCTGAGAACTCTGAACTGATGCGCCTGCCGTACCGAGGCTCCGGCACTGAACTGCACTGACTGTCACTGGTGCGAGGCACAGCTGACAGTGATGACAGCAATTAAATACCATGAGACAAAGACGGAGAGAGAAAGAAAGAACAGAAATATAGTTGTCAGTAGAGAGGCTTTCATGTTGAACTTCAATTGAATGCAACTTGTTGTGTGTGTAAGTGTGTGTGTGTAAGTGTGTGTGTGTCTGTATGTGTGTGAGAGAGAGAGAGAGAAAGAGAAAGAGAAGTAGAGAGACAAACAGAGTGAGTTACCTTGGTATACAAAGTGAAAGCCTCTGGCTGACTGGCCACTCTTAGCATTGAACCGCAGCATTATCTGATTGGAAGTTGCCAATGGCAAAGTCTCTCCTGGGAGAAACAATTACACACACACACACACACACACACACACACACACACACACACACACACACACACAGAAGATAAAGTAATGACTTCAGAATGAATGCTAAAAACAGTTTAACTTTCTCTCCTGAAAGCACGCAGCAACTGAGACACTAAACATAAAGGCATACATTTCAATATGAAAAATTACACACACACACACACACACACACACACACACACACACACACAGCGTACACTGACTGGCTGCTCCACGGATACTCATAACCATACAATTTTACTCTCCTGGTTTATATTCATAACTTAGCACTTTGCAGGGTGTTTCAATTTCGCCTTGAGGTAAAATGTGGTCCCCAAGATATTCAGAATGCAAGAACAAACTCACAGACCCATGCACACAGAGATTTATATGCACACACATAAACAAGCAAACAAAGTAACAGTGATAAATGAGCAAACATGGTCTGGTGTGGCTGACATTTAGGACCATCATTAGCTGCGTCGGACGTGTGTGTGTGTGTGTAGGTGTGAGTTTGGCGTGCGTGTTTGTGTGCTAATACGTGTGTGTCAGGATAATCACTCAGTTAGCTGGAGCAATGTGCTACAAACATTATGTTTGTGTGTGTGCGGGTGTGTGTGTGTCTATTTGTGTGTGTGTGTGTGTGTGTGTGTTTGTGTGTGTGTGTGTGTGTGTGTGTGTGCATGTGTGATAGGGTAATGATGCGGTTAACATTATTTCGTACAGCCTGGTCTGTTTCATTCATTTGCAGCCAGTATTAGCCAAAAGGGGAATTTAGAACCCAAATTAACTGCAGGGAATAACACGCCTTTTTTCGACATTATATAATATAATGTAAATGGACCTCTTTTCCTTTGAACTAACTTAGATGGATAGTAGTTAGATAGAGATGAATTGCGTAATGTTCAGCTACATTTAGCCAAACATTAAACTGTCAGTTCCTCCTAGGTAACATTATGTTGACATACAGTACACGCTCCCTGATCCATCAATGTAAGAACAACCTTTGTTTAAACATTGAAATAAACACCCCGGGCAACTATCACACCTGTCTAGATATGTTTGTGTTTTCTCTTGTTTTTGATTGATGTGTTTTCTTTTTTGATCAAACTCTACTGAACTCCAACAGCGGAAAGATAATATCATTGGCAGTTGCAGTCTTGCTCTTTATCAAAGAGCTCCATTTTCCCAACTTATGATTCTTTAAACACACACGACTGAATAAACATTACAGAGAAAGTCATTTTTTTTTTAAACCCATGTTTCTAATGAAAGAAACTAAATGTCAGTTCCAGTGGGACTCCCCCGCAGCATGCCCCCTGGCCGTTAACACACAACACAAGAACCGACAAAAAAACAACGAGGCAATGAAAGACCTCCATTAATCAATATTACTTTATATTTCATTTCTTCATACAAAAGTCATCCACATCAAACGTTGACTTATCTTTCATCGCTGAGTGTGTGCAGTGACTTAAAAAGTTGCCCAGCCGGGACGACTAAAAAGGTGGAGAATAAGGCAAAAAAAGCGGCTCTGTTGTTTATCGTATGGCCCCAGTGAGAGGCTTCCCCACTGCTGATTTCTCCTTGTTGAGATAACCCCATAATGGATTTGCACCACATTCGTCACTGTCAAATAAATTGTGATAACGACCACTGGTGCTGTGTTCTACAGCCCCCGAGAGCCGCTTTCCTACAGACAATATCATTATTTGACTTTCTTTTCCTCAACTATGTGCTCAGAACCACACAAAAATTATATATCTATTTTTTTTTAAACAATAGAACCTAATGGCAGTTATAAAAATAAATATCTAATGTCATGCTGAGTCACTATCATACAAGAGTGTATTTCTTGGCAGCTTGAACCAATGGCGTTCCTTCAGCTGTGTGGCACTATTATTGGCCAATTAGAGACTCACCTGAATGTGACCCAGCCAGGGAGCTGAGCAATCGAGCATTCTCATTGGCTCCATCAAACAGCTCCACTGAGTCATTCATCGCTGTCTGGAACACAGCAAACTGACCGAACACCACTGAAGGGGATGGACAAGGGCATATGACAAAAAGGAAATGCATCAGAAATAAATAAAGATCTCAATTATCTTTAGTGTCGGTGTTTCGTTGATAGCATGCATTGTAAGCATACTACATGGTGTGATCACTAGTGTACTTACCAAACTGCGTGGACACAGTGATGTAGTAGGAACAAGTTTGTCTCGTGGTGTAGTTTAAAGGGTAGTTCGGAGACAAAACAACTCCTTCAGATCCACCATACTGCCCTCCGCATGGAGCTGAACAGATGCAAAATAAAAAGTTCTTGAGTTCATCTTGCTTACATGTTTTGCACAGTGTGTGATGTTCAAAGAAAGAAAGGAACACTTGTGCACCTTGCTTCAGTTGCATGCTGTGCCTTAAGACAAGTTACTGTATCTGTCAAACAGACTAACACGTCTTGAAGGGCTGACAAAGCAACATCATGTGTGAAATCAGTGAGGTGCCCTAATCTCCTTTATGCATATTCATCATATAGGGAAGGATTGGCGCAGGATTATATAAGTGGGACCACCCGCACTTAATAATGTTCATACAATTTGCAAGGGGCCAAGTGTGAGACATGATTCATCTTTAAAGAGCAGGTGCAACGTTGGGACGATGTATTAAAATAAGGTTGCAAATGACAGTGGAGAGAGAATTTAATTAACCTACAATAAATCCTAGAGAAATCTCCACGGACAAATGTAAATGTTTAATTTAAAGGTGTGCAGGGGAAGAGCTGCACTGAGTTACTTCCAGCATAAAAATCAGCTTTTAAGAAATAAAGAACAAGCAATTGAATGGACACAACATCTAAAAAAAACACCAACACAAAGAGGGCACTCTAAATTATGGCCCCGTGGTCATTCAATTTAAACTCAAAACTCGTGCTCGCTGTGTTACTAATGCACTTACGTGATTGGACTTTTAGGTCAATTATAAATGTGAATGTGGCTGCATTTACCTGGGATAATTAAGAGCCACCAGCTTTATGATTAAAGAGACGGCTCAATGCTAAAATGCTAAAACAACACAATATGCCCCACATCCCAATACGCTATTAATATGGAGTTCAACCTTGGCAATAATGTCTTGTGATATGACATGGTGTCGGTTATATGATATCTGTTTCGACTAAGGTCTGAAGCCATGTCTCATTTAAACTTTAATCAGCTTAATATCCCGTTGCGTCATTAAGGTGAGCACTTCAGACACAAACACCTCAAAATGAGTTCTTTAGCAAATGTAGCTTATTGAATATTTAGGGAAAATATGTCAAGGATTAGTATCAGAAATCTTTTTTGTTTGCATCCTTTATGTTCTCTTAGAAGTTGATTAATGACTCTTACCAAATTCATTTCACAAAGCACTCAGTAATGCAAGACAACTATCAAAAGTTTAATTTGCTTTGATGATACATGCTCAAATAATGTTTCTCAGTCCAGTCTTACCAAACGTTTTGGAATCTCGTTGTCTTGTGACCTTACTGATCTCAAAACAAATCCAACTCTATAAAGTGCACCTTTTGCCGACGAATAACAAACTGTTGTCGTTGCAAACCAGATTAAAATGTCACACAGACTGGAAGCACACATTGAATAAAAGGCGTAGAGAAGAAATGTGCAATGTGCTATCATGTACACACAATACATGTGGCAGAGAGGGACACATAGGTGATGGTTAGATGTAGCAATTGCTATGGTATGACCTACACTTGTTTTTAATATGTTTGTAAGGAAATCACTTATAGGGTGAGTCAGCAGTAAATCCTGTCACCTAGTGCCAGCCACTGAACAAGACAGATTAAGTGAATTGGAAAACTGATGACGGTAAATTGTGTATTGAATGTGAATATGTATATGTGTCTGCCCTATGATAGACTGGCAACCTGTCCAGGGAGTACAATGGCTGTGACCAAGTTCCTCAATCGTAGGGGCTCAAATATACACCGGCAGGATAAGTATTGGTGGAGAAAATGGAAAGATAAACACTTGCCCCCACCCTTATTACTGTCACAGAGCAAGGCTTTTAAAAGCCCCGACATTGCTGTGGCCAAGCGATCAGAATGTGCTTTATTGGGCAGCTTCCAGGTGTGAATGTGTGCTGTGTGAGTGTAATCACAGCGCTCCTGAAAAAGAGAGCGTCGCTCTCAGAGCAAATCTCCTGAATAAATAAAGGCTCACATAAATAAATAAATAAGCGAGTGACTGAAGTCTACAGCCTACAGATATCAGCATACACTTGGTATCTTCCCTAGTGAGGCTCTGCCAGACCGGTACTGCAGCCCAGCTTCATGTACAGTTTGTTTCCTGAAAAGTATGATCAGTAAGGTTGGGTGACTGAACGAGGAGGGGGAAAAAGGCATATTCCTCTGTTAGTTTGACCATAAACCACTCCTTTGTTGTCTTTTCTGTGAGTCACGATTGCTGCTGCTGTCTCCCTCAATCACAGAGGACCGTGTGTGTACCCAGTTAGCTTCAGTCCTAGCTAGCTAGCACACAACATCACACATAAACAATCTCAATGCATATATCGACTACACTATAGCGTCTGTAGAACTGTAAGGTTACACGAAAGAAAGACACATTTTATTTTTTTTTACTTTGGGGCTGCGGCCATTTAGAGCCATCATGTTGAAATGAAACATTCAGATTTTTAATTGAGCGTCTCTTCTCATTTCTTTTTGTTTCTTCTGCTGCTGGGAGCACTGCCTACTGCATTCAGAGCTGGCGAGAGCATCACCACTCTTAATCTGTTATTCTTTACTTTTCAAAAGAAATCCAACGACGGGCTGCGTTTGGCTCAGAAGTTGTTTAGTTTAGCAGAAAAAATATCACATTAGCCCCAAATATCTATTTGGACCCTTGTGGCTCCAAGGCTTTGTTATATAATGTAAAAACTTAGCTCCTTTTGATCTGCCTGCGTGTGCATGTGTGTGTGTGTGTGTGTGTGTGTGTGTGTGTGTGTGTGCGTGTGTGTGTGTGTTTGTGCATGCAAATTATGTCTAATCAAAGATCTTATTTGATTATAAATAATACCCAATTTATTTCCTAGTCGTCACCTTATGTTTTATTATGAGGGATGAATAAAAACTGATACTTATTTTCAAGACATGATAACTCTGATTAACAGATTAAAGATTGTAGATGGCTTAGAAAAACACATATTGACATATGGACAACGCATAATGGTGGTACTATGGAGCTGGAGCTAATATCCAACAATAGTGTTTGGTATATTTATTTATCAAAATAAATAGCTGAGGTGAAAGATCTGCTGGACCCTCTTCGGAGTAGTTCCATTCTCTTGACAGAAACCCAGCAGGATAAAAACTCTAGTGAATGAATGTATGTGGTGCTGTAAGCTCACAGCACAGTGTGGGATCTCCCTGTATCAGAGTACTGTATTTTCAAAAGCCTATTAATCCCTACTACCATGACCCAAGTGAAGCAGACCTAACAGTAGCTTGATCCGTCTTCCGCACCCCCTGTTGTGATATTTGAACATGATGTAGCTTTTTACTTGTGCATATCCTGTGACATTTGTATTTCTTTTTGTCATAAGTAAAAGTAGGAAATGTTTAATGAAACAGAATAGAATGTGAAGGCTCATCAGGTTAAAGTTGACCAGAGGAAGGGGGGGACCATAGGGCCATAGAAAGGAGTAGGTGGAAGGACCTTATATGGCCATACAGTAGGAAGGAGTAGAGGGAGGAGGCTACCGGGGTCCCCCGTGCAGCTGTTCCTTTTTCACTCCTCCCTCTCTCAAGTCTCATTGGTCCTCAGTTCACTATATAACAGCCCGTTTGGGAGCAGGACAGGGCTTTTTTAGGATTACTATATACGCCTATAGTTTGTCACGCTCTGTTCCAGCAGACTCTATCTGTCCCTTCAACCATGGAGGCAGAAGAAAAACTTAGAAAAGTCCAAAATACTCTGAAAGATTTTGGACTTCGAAGTACTTCGAGGCAAAGTCTTTTAAAAACACTTCTTTGAAACTCTTGACACAGATGACTTGGTCAAATGGTAAACTACTCGAGTGGAAAAATGAAAGAATAGGAAATCTCAGAGAATGGTGAAAGGAATTATATATATTGGTAGTCTAAAACGGCTCCTTGGTTGGGCAATACCTGTTTAAGTCCTTAATCATTTTTAAAGGTTTCGGGGAAAGCTTTAGACGATACTTATTGGGCATGCATGCATATACCCTTGTATCGTTTCAAGATTTACAAAAAATTAGAAAAGAGATCAAGTCAACAGATATAATGGGAAATAGAAATAACTCCAATTGAGGAGTAAGCAGGCACACAACCTCTTTTCTTTTCCTTTCTTGTCCATTTTATGTAATATACCTATACTCTCTTGCATTTTGTAAATAAAATCCCTTAAATGTTGTAAAGCCTCAGTTGTGAATTAGTTTATAACTGGAACAGAAGGACTTTAGGTATAGGTTTTTTCTTCAAAGAGATGGTTCCGTCCTCGGGGAGGTAAGTACAATTCGATTACACACAACGGCACATTACTGATTTAAAACACACACAACCTCATACAACTAACCTATCTGTAAGGAGAGAATAGGTTATAATACCTTCCCAGATTTAACGTGATGTTTAAATTCTGAAAATAGTATATCTGTTCTATTTTTAGGAAGGGTGGTTTACAAAACTAAGTTGCGTACAACTTAATAGCAATAACTTGTGAATGATATCTTCCGTGAAAAAGGAGGAGGGTTTTCTGAAGCAAATTTAAAAGGGTTTATACGACACGGAAATCGGCATCATCATAAGGATGAAGTGGTTCTGATGAAGTAAAACGCTGAACAAGGTGGTATATATTGAATATTGTACTTTATTTAGAAGTAATCTCAGGTAGTCTAGAGGGTAAATCCTGCGCGTTTAACCGCGGAGGCTGGGGTTCGCATCTCTTGCAGGGACCGTGGTGAGAGGAGAGACTTCTTTACGAAGAAATAATATACAATTAAAGCATCGTGTTACAAGTTGGTTAATATGGGTTTAATAGGACATAACTAATACACTTTGGATACTAGCTTTTCATTATAGATCAGACTTTGGTAGTCGAGATCGCAACACCCCAAGTGAGTTAAGAACCTTGTGTGCGAACAGCCTGTGGGTGTGTGCACATTTATACTGCGGGTTAGGCCAGCAGCAGAGGTCAATGAAATCAGTGTCTTTGAATGTGTGCGTGTGTGTGTGTGTGTGTGTGTGTGTGTGTGTGTGTGTGTGTGTGTGTGTGTGTGTGTGTGTGTGTGTGTGTGTACACTGTAGTGTATAGAGAACACAAGCAACAAACAAATCTGTCAACAACCTTCCCCCACCACACACACACAAACACACGTTTCTCTGGCTATACTTCTGAGGATATTCATTTATATAATGTATTTTTTAGCCCCTTCTCTCCTAACCCTATCAAAACTAGATGCCTAACCCCAACCCTTACACTTACCTAAACATAATTCATATACCTGAACCTTAAAACCTAATCTTTACCCTAAAACGGCCCTCTAAAGGTATTTCATCTACTTGGCTTATCATGTTTTGATTGTCTATTCCGATGTCCACCCACATTTCCAGCTGTGATCCCTAACAGACTCTAATTACCAACCCCCTATGTGCTCAGTGAAAATGTGATGACAAAAGAGGTTAAAAGGTTGAAAATGCTGTATGAGAAATGGGACAGCACTGTGTCAATTAGTAAGCGAATAAGTTACAGAGGGTTATAGGGCCTGTCTGTTGCCATTTAAAAGTGATGACGTGATTTAACACATGCCACTGTTGCTCCTTTTAAAGAAATAATGGTTAGGTTAGGCATTACGTACACAAACTAGAAGCAGTCTTTTGTGCTAGGAACATGTTTTAGTATTTTTTTCCCTGCTCCTTCTATGTTTAAAAAAAAATATATCTTATTGGATTAGTTTTTCCCTCAAGCACAAATCTTCAGCTCTTCAGTCATGTGGAGACTGTGCATAAAAGGGCTCAGAAAAGTCCACAAGACAGCCCTCAAGGACTTTCACGATTTCACACAGGGACAGCCCTAAGCCCTTGTGGACTTATCAGGGAACCCATGTCAAAGGCTATGAGACCGCGGTGTGTGGACATTAAGAGTGGGCCCATATTCTTGGCTTAGCCTTGCTCAGTAAAACCGATTTGCATCCCAAAAAATACTGCAAAACTTGATATAGTTTATACTCCTTTGCTAGACAGCTTCAGTGCCCCCACCCACTCCTCATCCTCCTCCCTATGCCATATGTTTTTTTCCTACAGCATCAGAGTAATCACCCTTTTCTTTTCACTCCTTCTTACCTTGCGCGTGCTGATATAGATTGATATTTTTTTGGAATGGTTCTTGTTTTTTGCTGCTGCATTCAAACTCTCAGGTCTACAGGTCTTGTCTTGATCTACCCACAATCCCCCAGTGGTGCTTTCCTATGCTCAGGTGTCTGCCTTATCAAAACCCTTCAAACACACACACACATGTGCTTTGATCACTCACATCCACTATCACGCGCGCGCGCGCACGCGCACACACACACACACACACACACACACACACACACACACACACACACACACACACACACACACACACACACACACACACACACACACACACACACACACACACACACACACACACACACACACACACACACACACCACACACACACACACACACACACACACACACACACAAATAAATGCAACAAAAAAAACGCTATGCAAGTCAATCACACATCCCTTGCTCTTTGATCATCCACACACACACACACACACACACACATTCACAAGAACCCACACGTACACACCACTTTTGTCGTCCTACTTCTCACTGTCTGCGTCTTATTTTCCCCCTTCCCTCTCACACACCCACATACACACACAGGAGTGAGAGTACAGCAAAAGATTTTTCAAGAAAATGTTCCAAACTTTTAAAGTGGAGTTGAAGTTTCTCCTGAAGCCTTCTCTCTCTCTCTCTCTATCTCTCTCTCTCTCCGCAGAACAGTTAATGTGAAGTTCTATACTTTGCCGAGAGTATTCATCACAACAATGTAAGCAGCCAAAAAACTCTGGCACTAGCACTGCATATACAAAATATAGTCTATTTATTTTCATCATGATACATAGAGAGATAAAAATCTCTTGAAAGCTTGGAAAATAAAGTTTTGCCATAGGACTGTTAATACGACACAGCCACTGGTATCTCTTACCAATTACAATGATTTGTGGCAAAGTAAAAGCGATTCATGCATACATATTTAATGTTTAATGTGTATACTGTGTATAATGCATTGCAAATACTAAAAACATAATACTGCTTTGGAACATAGCTTTTCTCAAGAGCATGACTTGTGTCTCATTCATATGGACGCTATTTTCAAATTCCCATAAGCCAGATACCACCGCAGGTTAAATGTCAACGCTCAACACAAGAATCCAAAGGCAATGGGGCTGTAGTAGTTTGTATGTTAAACAAAGTGTTTTTTTTAAAGGGCAATGGTTTGAACTTCTAAAAGCAACTGCTGTAATGGAAGTGGCTTCGTCTTATGGCCATATGAACTTTTTTGATAAGTTTTCTAAAGGAAAACGTATCAAAAAAATAAAAGATGAAAATATGTTTTGATAAGTTAGAAGCTGGTGGAACCGAAGCTTTTTCATGTCATGTTTATTTGATAGGGACATATGCTAATACAGACACTTGACTACCACATCTCCAATGTACAGCATCAGAGTATTAATAGCTAAGTTCGAAATGCCAGTCCCTAGAAGGTCTTTTTAACTCTAATAAAAAACCCATATGAAACATAACCACATTAAGCTAGGCCGGATGTGACGCGATGACTTCAGCTCTCTTTTAAATGCAGTATTTTGGATCTTTCCTGACTCACAATGATAGAATAAATAGAATTCCTCAAAAAAACCCTCAATGAAAAGGGCAAATTCTTTGTAAAGTAAACTATTTCAGCCGGGTCAATTGATGATATAAACCTGTCTGACAAACAAAAAATAACCGCCTTTGTGTCTTTAAAATTGGAAAAAAGAGTATACGACCATAGACATGTACCCGCACACACAGAGAGAACATTGCCAGTATATTACTTTCTGTGAACACATATATATCCAAGGGGTACAGGGGGTTGACAAAATGTAAGGTTGAAGGGGTTTACTTTAGCCTCAAATGATGCTAGATACCTTCCCTTTCCTAGCATATATAAATAATGCAGCGAGAGAGAGGATCAACGATTGTGGCCTTGTGGTTACGTAGTGTGTGATGCGGAGGGCCAGGGGACACAGGGGAGACTGCCTGACAAGCGCTCCGTGTAGCATTGATATAGACATAGAACCAATAGTCAGAGCTAGCCATCCATGAGGAGCTACTGTCATGCTCTCAGGTTCTCCGCTGAAAAGACGGGCGGAACCTGTTGGAACCTTGACAGAGACTATAGAAGTGCATTGATGTCCCGTTCAAGCTACTGAGAGAAACTGTGTAGGCACCTGTATTGTAGCCTGGTTGAGCTTGATATGAGAGGCTCTGGGGTGTGTGTGTGTGTGTGTGTGTGTGTGTGTGTGTGTGTGTGTGTGTGTGTGTGTGTGTGTGTGTGTGTGTGTGTGTGTGTGTGTGTGAGAGTGTGAGTGTGTGCGTGTGCGTGTGCGTGTGTCTGTGTGTGTGTGTGTGTGTGTGTGTGTGTGTGTGTGTGTGTGTGTGTGGTCTGGGTGTAGCTATAGCAAGGCTGTTTTCTCACAGTTAACATTTCTGTAGGTCAGCCCTAAACACCATATGAGGCTCTGAATATAGCACAGCTATCTGTGGGCCCATGTGTTGAGCTTAATGCCACTTCACAGAAATACATAATCGCCTATGTACATTTATTTTTTCCTGCTGGCGCTTATCAGGCCCCGACATGCTAGAACAAACTATATCTGCTAAATGTAAGGGGCACAATCTGGAGCTAGGATTAGCCAGTGTTCCATTTTTGTGTTTGGTGTGGTAGCACATATAGTAATTGGCCTGTGTTGTCACAGGTAGGCACCAAACTTTTAAGACACTAGTTAATTTAGAGCAGCAGTAGCAGTTTTTACACACATTCTATGTTTTGTTGGAAAAATCACCTGTATAACAATCACATACCAATAAGACTCGCTATGGTTAAGCGCACAGCAAAGAAAATATATATAATGTTGCGTCCCTCCTTAAGATAATCCAACATACATAATGTAGTATTCAGAGCTTGAACATTCAAGTGTGTTTGCATGTATAAGCATGAGTGGTATCCTTAATTCGGTGTGTATGTGTGTTAGTGAGTTTTTTTGTGTGTGTGTGTGTGTGGATACTGCCTTCAGGCAGCACACTGTAACAGCTATGTCTCTCTCTCACTTTACCTTTTTTGGTCTCTTTCCCTCACACACACACACACGCACACGCACACGCACACGCACACGCACACGCACACACACACACACACACACACACACACACACACACATACCAAACACACAGACACACGCACACACAACCCTATCAACAGTCATGGAGAATTCCTTCTTCCTCGCACAACCTTAGTTACCATGGAAACCAATAAAAGAGCGGTTTAAAATGGGAGGTGTGTGTGTGTGTGTGTGTGAGTGTGTGTGTGTGCAAGAGAGAGAGATCGAGAGAGATATATATATATAGAGAGAGGGAGAGAGAGAGTAAGAATGAGAGAGTCAGTGAGACATGGAGTAAATCAGACACAGACAGAGAAGGTAGGAGGAAAGTAGAATAAGAGAGAGAGGGAGAGAGATTGACAGAGAGAGGGTTAAAAATGGAGAGAGAGATTACAGTGAGAGGTCGTTACAGAGTAAAGGAAAGAGATGAAGGAGAAGGAAGCAAAATGTGAGGGAGGGATGAAAGGGGAGAAGGGAGGAGACTGAGGGGGTGTAAGTGGAGATGTATTATTTAAAGAGGTCTCACCCTGTCTAATGAGTTTGGTCTAAAAGCCCCAGGAGCTGCCCAAAGATAGAGAGACAGAAAGACAGAAAAAAAAACTTCTCCAACTACTGTGTGGTGTGAGAAAATGCAGTGTGCAATACAAGCCCAGGAAGGATATGAGCAAGATTACAGGCTAGGTCTGGATTTAGATCAATTGTTCAGCTTTAGCTTTTTGGAATTGTCCAATAGTGTTGTAGGTCACAGCGATGTCAGCAGATCAATCCATGCATCTATGAGTCAGGAACCTAGAACCAAACTCAGGTCTCTGTTATTGAGAGGAAACCGAGAAAACCGTTCACCCTATATAAAGAGCAGGGACAACGTTTAAAACACCATGTACATAGCCACTACTGAACAATATTCAATTATTCTTGATGGGTTTTAGACAAATGTATGTGTGCAATATATTTTGATATAGCTGCTAGAGCTTAAAAAGTGCAACGCATTCATTTCTTTCCACAGTAACACGTTGAAAAAAAAACATACAGGGAAATTATGTCAAAATCAATTACAGTATAAAATGCATGAATCAATTTTCAGATTAAATTTGAGACCTTTCAGAGTTCATTTGATAGAAGAACGTTATGTGGTTTTCCAGTAATGGGCTTAAAATGTGACTAAAATGTCAATACTTGGCTTCTGTTCATAAATACAATATTGTGTAAAGAAAGCTTCTAGTAGGCTACACTCTATGCCTATCCCCTATTCCAAACACACATACTTTATGTTACAACAAAGGAGGTTTGATAATGTTACCTAACACTGGAGACGCTTCATTTGGCCCATCAAGTTAACTTTTGCAGGCTAATGTTACTGTCGGGTTAAAGGTCTGAACAAAAAGCTAACTAAGTGTTTGATTGTTTAAATGACTAACTGATATCCTGATGTGGCTGACTACAGAGAAAATTCTAGATCTGAGGTGAGTTAAGTACCTGTAAGGCAAAGCTGTGTGCTGGTATTATACTAAAGATAAACTAGATGAATGTGAAAATGATACAATATGAATTGATGAGCTTTTTCTTTCTTGCTGTCTGTTATTCATTGCTGCTCTCAAATAGCTACTCAGAGTGCAATTATCTCATCGTTATTCTCTCACCCCCAAACTCCCCTTCCCTGTCTCTCAAATATTATTAAGCAGAGCTTTCACAGGAGCCTTTTTCAAAGTGTTAAGAGTATAAGTAAGTGTGTATTTTGTGTGTGTGTGTGTGTTTCACTTTTGTTCTAATTTTTAAATTCCTTCCTTGTCCTGCCACCTTGCTCTGTGGCTTATTTAAATTGTTATACCCACATGGCACCAGTCCAGATCCCTGCTACTTTAGAGATCACACACATACATACACACACACACACGGCCACAGGCACAAAATCCCCATACACACTCTGAATGGCGGTTTGGCAGGTGTCACTTCCTTGGCTCTCTGAGCTGTCAATCAGTTGGACAGTTCAGCCTCCCAATCCCTGACGGACTCTCTGTCATGTGTGCACATGGAGACATGGAGACACGCACACGCACACACACACACACACACACACACACGCACACACACACACACACAAATACACAGTATACCATCATTCCACCTAACCTTAACTAAATGCAGTCCAATGGTAAGAACAAGTGTTGGGTGTGTCTTGTCACTACTCTGGTTTTCTTTAAACATATGTACGTATTTTCTAATTACTGACAGTATAGAGGCCAGGAAGAGGGAGAAAAAGGGTATGGCACGCAACAAAAGTCCCCAGCTGCGGTCAAACTGAAGACATTGCATTTAAATGTTATCAACTCCTATGCCTAATGTGGAGCGCATATTGTAACAATATGTAACAACATAATCTATTTAATGTAGTGCTACTTTCCTCTGTCAGCCCATGTTACAATATCAACAGACTGTAACGAGAGGAGCATATGAGCATACATACTTTGAGAATGTGCGCTATTTCACTTAATAAAAAGGGCATTTAATGAAAGAAATTTTGCAAAAGATGATGATGCGTAAATACTATGCTTCCTGTGATTAGTGTGGATGGGGTTCACACCAGCGATGATCCACTCCAGAGTTCACTTTCAAGCTGCCCAAGACCCCCTCTTCCAAGCGCAGCAGAGTCCGGTTGTTTAGTGCCCAACAGAGTCTCGGACCGCATTCAAAGCAACCCAAATGAACCACACCGAGGGCTTGAACGCTCCAGGGTTAGTTTCAATCGCACTAAACAAAGCTGGTGTGAACACGCCCTAAGAGTAAAAACTGGCACCATGGCAGAACAGGTGTGTTGGATTGAATTAGATTGTACAGATGTACACAATGTAAGTGTGAGCAGGATGGTTTGTAACAGTTTAATGTACACAGGATTTTGTCAAAGCATGTGTTTGTACGGATGCATTTCTTTATGTGGCTCTCCTACCTTTACATGATGGCTGGGCCCTGTCCCACACCGGCTTCCCATCAGGCCCCATGACACAGGAGATGGTATCCCCACCCACTATTGTGTAGCCATGGTTACAGTTGTAGGAGACCTGAGATCCTAGTTTGTAGTCATAACCGGTCCGACTGGCATTCATAATGTTACCAGGGTCAAAACAGGCCTCTCTTGGTTTTTCTGTGGAGAATGGACATAGTTTGTGTTAAGTAAACAAAGACAAGGAATATTAATATACTCAAAAGTAGTTTGTTTTTACTTTTCATTCTGGTGAGTTCATTAGATCTGAAATTAGCACGATGCATTGCACCACAGCTTCCCATGTGTTGCAGGGAAGGCACAGTTAAAGGGAGCAATACTATTCAAGGTCATTTTGGGCTAAATTGGTTGACAGGCTGCTATTTGGCTGACCCCTTCTAAAGGCTACATTGAATATCCTCCATTAATGTCTGATATATCTATCTTTTCACCCCATTGGTGACCATGCAAGAGTCAAGACGGTTTTGTTTTTCAAAGTGCCTTAATTTAACTTCTGCAGAGTGTAAACATCACCGCTCAAGAGAAAGAAGACAACAGGAACAGAGGAGTAAAAGACAAGGAGTCAACCAGGGTCAACAACTGCCTTGGATCTTTATGTCCAGGCATTGGGCCAGATTGTTTGTTTTACTGTGATCGCCCAATAAGAATGAGATATTGGGCTTAACAGAGGGAAACCGACAGAGAGAAAGAAGGATAGAGAATTAGAGAGAGAGAGAAAGAGCGAGAGAGAGGTGAAGGCCAAGATGGAAGTGATACATGGAGATGATGAAGGTTGTATTTTAATTAGAGAGATGGCAGATGAAAGCTAGTGAATTAATGACAAAGGTACGGAGGTTTAAGGTAGCGTGAGGAGACACACAACAGAGAGGGAGAGATAATCTTTTTTTAATTAGGGATAAATGGAGTGAGAGGAACCAGAGGGGGGAAAAAGAGTTTATAAAACTTGACAGAGCAGATCTAGTCTGCCGTCAGTGCGACATCTGATCATCGGTTCAACATGGACTATGGCTGGTTAATCACCCACAGTCAAGCAACGCGAATGAGTCACATTGGAAGTAAACAACTCACGGGCTGACATGAAACACGATGCCCCTTTCAACTGAAAACCCTCTCTGATGTACAGCAAGGATGAAATTGAGTAGGCAGCTTAAAATATATGAACTAGTCCGCTTAAAAAAACACTCCTGTATTGATATTTAAAACATTACACTTTATAAACATATCAATTAGCTTTTAATTTTAGTGTAGCACCCATTTCAAACATTTCTCAAACCGGATGTACTAAGAGAACGGCGCAGACAGTAAAGAGAGCTCATGGTCGCAGATTAGCAGTGGGATTTCGATGAGCTCACTAAGCTCAAAGAATATAATAGTAATGTTCCAGCCTGGGGTGATGTTACAGTTCAATGATGGTCAAGTTAACAAGACAAAGTTTGACAAACCCAGACAAAAAAATATTTGGTACTTAGTAGGGCTGTCAAATTAACGCGTTCATTTCGATTAATTAATCACAGAAAAATTAACGCGATTAAAAAAATTAACGCAGATTAATCACACTTCTACATTGCCCTTTGACACGGTGCAAAAGAGGTGAGACGATAGCGGAGCTGCACCTGTAGCTTGCTGACACGACCCGCACGGGATTAAAGAGTAAAGAAAGAAGCAGGGGAAAGAGGCCGAGGGCTTTATGGATGTGTTATGGGCTGCTCCGGGCAAATAAGCATCAAGGTAGGAATACGTCTTTTGTTATTCTCCACAGTGTCTGTGCATTATTGATTTAGTGGGTGCCTAATTAACAATGTAGGTTCAAATCAGTATCTCTCAATCTTCCTCCGTGTCTCTTTGCTAGCTGCGGTCGTCTCCCAGAAACGGACACCCGTCCCCTCTCACTCTTCCTAGCTGGCATATGCCTGTCTTTTTTCCTCCTTTGTGTGTGTGTGTGTGTGTGTGTGTGTCTCAATATGTTTGGCAATGAGTCGGCACCGCACCTGTGGCAGTGCAGCGCTGTCTGTTGTGTGGAAGATAGACAGTCGTCATTTAGCAAGAAGCAGAAGTTACGAGAGACGGGGGGAGAGAGAGAGAGAGAGAGAGAGAGAGAGAGAGAGAGAGAGTAGCCTATACAGTTGTTTATAAACAGGCATACAAGTGTCATATAAGTATGCGATTAATTTAGATTAATTAATCACAGAGCCTGTAATTAATTAGATAAATGTTTTCACTTGACAGCCCTAGTACTTAGTGATAGTAGTCTTAATACTTCATTTATGTGTAAAACAATCTGTTTGTATTTCACAATTGCAAGAATGATTGAATTATATTCTCCTGTCACCAACCACCTGTCACCTGTTGCCTTCCGTAAATTCCATTTGCACTATGATTAAGGCAGTTTCTCACAGGCAGGGAATTCCCCCCCCTCCCCCGCCCCCCACATAGCAGAACACATAATCAACGGCTATTAACATGTCTCCTCCTATTATTTGCTACGATCCTCCCTTAAATACTTATGAGGAGAGAGAGAGAGACGCCACTTTGCAAACACTCACTAAAATGACCAATCAATAGTGGGCTGATTGGACCGCTCTAAACTGCATTTGGTCATTATCTAAGAAGAATTCCATTACCCTTAATGTGACCTTGGGAGGGTAGGGGGGGGGATGTGTGAGGACATTATATCAAGGCAAAGTTTTTTGGGGGGGTTTAATTACCTTTATATTCAATGGCGAAGCCAGACATGCCCAGTGAGGCGTCAGACCTGAATGCGAGGAAGAGGCTGTTACCGCTGCTCTCTATCCTCTCTGGGGCCTGGTTGCCTTGGAGACTTGATAGTAACGGCCCATTGGAGTCCTCACCCTCGTAGATGTGAAGGAAGTCGTAACTTGGCTCCATGTTGAAACTGGGGAGGCAAAATAAAAACATAAACAGAGTGATTACCAGTTTGAGAATCCATATTCAGAATAGGTTTAATCGCATTGTTTGTTTGTGTGTGTGTGTGTGTGTGTGTTCTTGTTCAAGCAAATAATGAATCAAGCGAATTGTGTTGAATACTAATAACTGCTTCATTTAATGACATTGACAATTAGCTTGTGCCATCTCTTCTAATGGTGGGCTAATCTGCTTAGTTTCGTGTTGACGTCGTCATCTCTTCATGCTTTTTTATATAGCACGTGTTTGTGTAAGTCTAACAATAATACTTACCCTGGATATTTTGTTTCACCTTTAGACTAAACTTAAAGTCGCTTTTGCACATTTCTTACTACAAGTTTTGCTGGTTTTCAATTTGACAGCTTCTCCTCATTTCTCTATACACACATCTGGTCCACATGAGGGTATAGGTATACGAACACACACACACACACACACACACACACACACACACACACACACACACACACACACACACACACACACACACACACACACACACACACACACACACACACACACACACACACACACACACACACACACACACACACACACACACACACACACACACACACACACACATTCAGTGTATGCTCTGACAGTGGTTGTGTTAGCCTTGTCTCCCACCTGTCACAGAGGGAAACATTTGTGTTCAACATGTGTGCCTACATACACACCTACTGTATTTTATTCTCATAGGCCCTCATTTATCAATTTTGCGTGGAAACTGGTGCAGATTCTGGCGCAAATACCTCCCTACGCCAGGTATCGCGTGGGATTTATCAAACAGGCGTATCTCGCCAATCTCAGCGTACGCCAGGCCATATATTGATAAATGCGGCGGATGGAAACGAGTGTATCACGCCCCTATATTTTCTCAGTTTAGAGGCCTCGCCCAAAGGTTTTACGACATGGATATGCGCAATACGGCACTTCCCTGAAGTAGAAATTGACAGAATAACAGCGAAAGTAGAAAAAAAAGAGTTTCATTTCGGAGCATTAGCCTACAAGCAGCATCAAAGAACGACAGAAGGCAGCAGTTAGGAAGGAAATAACTGCTGCGGTCAACAGCGTTGGTGTTGACTCAAAATCGCCACTAAAAAAAGCGTGTTGCTGTTCTGAAATGCAACCAACTGGGGGTGCGGGGCTGCGGGCATAATATACAGTCATATGAAAAAGTTTGGGAACCCCTCTCAGCCGGCATTATAATTGACTCTGCTTTCACACAAAAAATGTAAAAGTGGTATGTCTTTAATTTACCAGGAACAGCTAAGTACTGGGATGTTTTCCAAACAAAGATTTTTTGAAAAGCAGTATTTGGTTGTGTGAAATAAAATTAAATGTGAAAAACTGGCTGTGCAAAAATATAGGAACCCTTGTGGTTTTGTTGATTTTAATGCCTGTTACAGCATGTAAAACTGATCACTTTAAACACAAAGTTGGTTGGATTATGTTGTTAAGCCTTGAATCTCATAGAAATGTCTGTTTAATCATGAGAAAATGTATTTTAGGTGCCTAAATGCAAGTTGCACTTCTCTTTGACTCTCTGCTGAATTGAGACAGAATGGGATCATCAAAACAGCTCCCAAAAGATCTGAAAAACAAAGATTGTTCATTGTCATAGTTTAGGGGAAGGCTACAAGAAGTTTTCCCAAAGGTTTCAATTGTCAATTTCGACTGTAGGGAACGTTGTCAGGAAATGGAAGGACACAGGCATAGTGGCAGTTAAACCCAGGCATGGCAGACCAAGAAAAAAACAGGAGCGGCATAGGTGGAGGATTGTGAGAATGGTTGCACACAACCCACAGATCACCTCCAAAGGCCTGCAAGAACATCTGGCTACAGATTGTGTATCTGTACATCGTTCAACAATTCAGCGCAATTTGCACCAAAACATCTGCTTTTTATAAAGACCAAATAACTTAATTTTTGTCTCATCAGTCCAAAGCATTTTCTTCCAATATGAAGCTGGCTTGTCTAAATTAGCTTTTGCATACTCCATGCAACTGTATCTGTGGCGTGGGCGCAGAAAGGGCTTCCTTCTCATCACCCGGCCATACAGATGTTTTGGTGCAAATTGCACTGAATTGTAGAACCATGTACAGATACACAATCTGCAGCCAGATGTTCTTGCAGGTCTTTGGAGGTGATCTTTGGGTTGTGTGCAACCATTCTCACAATCCGCCGCATATGCCGCTCTTGTACTTTTCTTGGTCTGCTAGACCTGGGTTTAACTGCAACTGTGCCTGTGTCCTTCCATTCCCTGACAACGTTCCTTACAGTATAAATTGACAATTGAAACCTTTGGGAAAGCTTCTTGTAGCCTTCCCCTAAACCATGACAATGAATAATCTTTGTTTTTAAGATCTTTTGGGAGCTGTTTTGATGATTGCATTCTGTCTCACTTCTGCAGAGAGTCAAAGAGAAGTGGAACCTGCATTTAGGCACCTAAAATACATTTTATCATGATTAAACAGACCTTTATATGAGGTTCAAGGCTTAACAACATAATCAAACCAATTTTGTGTTTAAAGTCCTCAGTTTTACATGCTGTTACATGCATTAAAATCAGCAAGACCACAAGGGTTCCCATATTTTTGCACAGCCAGTTTTTAACATTTTATTTAATTTCATAAAACTAAATACTGCTTTTCAAAAAATCTTTGTTTGGAAAACATCCCAGTACTTAGCTGTTCCTGGTAAATGAAAGACATACCACTTTTATCTTTTTTGTGTGAAAGCAGAGTCAATTATAATGCCGGCTGAGAGGGGTTCCCAAACTTTTTCATATGACTGTAAGTGGTGGAGGAGAAAAAGACGCACCAACTGTCCGATAATGGTCCCCATAAAATAAATACACGTCTGCAGAGATTTGAATGATTAGAATGTATTGGCCCTTTTAGATAGCACTATTCAAAAGGGTTTTAAAAACTAAAAATAACACATTTTGTGTTTGTATGACAGCATGCGCTTGGCACGAGTGGTCAGCCCGGCCGTCAGCTGCACAAGCCGACCCGGCAGCGATCAGCTGTGAGAGCGCCCACCGTCCTGCCCCACCAGCAGATAGGAACAACGTGCCGGTTAACGGTGGAAATGAATCGCTCGCTTAAGCCATCAATGACACATTAAAAGAGGAACTAACATCTACAAAGTGCGTCAAATAAATACAATGTTAAGCTGAATGTTGTGCCGTGTATTTTTTTGTATCATAAAGAGCAGTGTAGGCCTACTACATATTTAATACTTAGGCTAACATTTTGAATGAATGCAGCCCCCGTGCCTCAGTGTCCCCCCAGCTGCTCCAGACGGAGATAACTGCCGCAGTCCCATGCAGCGCTCCTAAGTGGCCGGTGTGCACTATTGAATCAGTGCTCCTACTCAGTTGCGCACCATAAGGTGCACAATTTTAAGTGATTAATATCTTTATTTCGGTCTGAGCAAACACTGCATTTGTATTATCTTCTTATAATTGTCCAACAAAGTCATCGGCTACCCGGCACAGCCTGCACTGCGAGTCCATGCTGTTTACAAAATTGCGTACACGAGCTGAGAGCTGGCGTGGGATTTGAGCGTATCCTACGCTCACGTCCATATTGATAAATGCCGAGATTTGCGTGGAAATGTACGTACACCCATTTTTCTGGTCTACGCAAAATTGATAAATGAGGGCCATAGTGTGTATATGTATATAATATCTCTGTTTACCAAATAGTTAAACCATCCTTCCAAGTGATTGGCTGAGAATCATAGAGGAATTAGGAATTGCAATTCATGTTCAGAAAAGCCTTTAGAATAGACACAATTTATTTAGGTGAAACATGTAAAATGAAGAAAAGCCCCCTATCATTGACAATACAAACACAAAAGTAACACTTTCCAAGCAGGGGGAGATTATCATGAAGAAGAAAAATGTTTTCTCCTGAAATATTATGTTATTGAAATCCACATCTACCTGTTTTACATCCAGGATTCCTTGTTTGTGTATCCCCTACAATACTAACCTTGGTTTAGGCACAAAGACAGCCATGAATAAACCATGAGTTTGGTGGTAAGAAGTGTTCGTGACATTTGGCTGATAACAACATTTATTATTTGAGAGGACATGTTGAACCTGCAAAAACCCTTATGCAATCGCTACCAAGGTCAGAAGAAGTGTGAAGAAAGATTTTAGTTTAAGCCATGTGTTTATATCTGGTGCAGAATGAGCTTAACTGCACATAAGCCCCTCTTACACTGACAAAGCATTAACAAGTATCCGTGCTAATACCTTTTGCATTTGTGATACATTGTGGATCTGAATGCTAAAGCTACTACACATACTCAGATCTCGCGGCGCATAACTGGGACGGCATCGTAAACTCTTCGCCACCTAAGAAGAGTAACACCGGGGTTACTATGTCAAACTTAGATTAAAAGATAGACAATACAAATTACACGCAACCAATATCAATCAAATGAATTAAAAGTAAAGTAAAAACTGTCTCACTGTTCCAACAGAAGCGAATAGTCTCTTCACCCGGGAAAAAAAATATCCAGAAATTGGGTCATTTTGACTCATTTGGCAATTCGGATAAAGTCTGCTTTGCTTTTATCTCCCTTTCTAGATGTAAAACTTCAATGTTCACTTTGGCTTCTGTTATAAGCCCCTTACCTCCAAGGCACAATCAGGACTTTAAATGTACTTAAAAACACTGCCCTTCTATCAATTACCAAAACATAAAAATAGTCCAAAAATCCCTTTTTTTATTGGCCCATGAAAGTGAATCTGCCAACATATAGTGTTCAAAAGGTTTCAGAATCAATCCATGATGTCTATGTTACAAAGGTTGCATAGGAAATGACCAAAAAAGGTCACACTAATTAACAAAACAAAACAAAACAATGGTCGGGAACAAATCTAAGTTCAATGTCCTAAAAGCCTCAAAGAGATCTATGTATCATTTGTTTGGGTTTTGTTAGAGGTCAATTTTACTCTAGTGGTTTAGTCTAATGTAATGTCTATTAGGAAGGTTCTCCCCCACCAGAATGGCTTTATTAGTCACCTTAATGATCGTTTTACTGTTGTAATTAACATCAGACTAAACTGGTCCAGATCCCTGACTGAACAGCACAGACTTTATTTTTTATTTTATACCCTGTGTGGGCCACGGTGAGTCATGCTTAGTCTGCACATAAGTAAACGTACACTAAACTTCTAAACAAAGTCCATGGAGGGTGATACATTTTTAAATGTTAGCCAGAAGAAAAACGTATTTCAGTAAAAAAAAATCTCTATCCCCAAACCTCTACATTTTTAATGTTTTCTCAGGTATCTGGATCAACTAATTAAAAAATAATACTAACGGTGAGACCACTGCTCTGCCCTGATGTGTTTGTGTTAGCAGACTAACAAACCTTTCTTTTGCTGTCTTTTTTATTTATCTTTACTTATAGTATATATAATTCTACTTTCATCATGGTAATATTATTTTCTCTAGCTTGTGAACAAATCTGTAATTAACATTGGGTTGTCATAAAACTAGTAGTTTACTTTGATGTTTGTTTAGACACCATTTACTTTGCGGCTAAGTCCTCTGTCAAAATCTCATAGGAAGCCTTTTACAGAAAATTCGGTAGGAAAGTTCTATAGGGCTCAAAATGAACACATTGAAAACATATGAAATATGAAAACATTCACAAGCCTTGAATTTAAAAGTGTATGTCAGAAACCCAAATGAGAGGCGGCAGTGTTTCTACTGGCACACATAATTAGCTCCACTCCTGCTTTAAAGCTTGAGAAAACAAAAAGGTGCAAAGTATATACAATTGATTTTGTACACATAGATACAGAGAGACATGTTGTCAATACAGGTGGCTCACCTTTTGAAGATGAGAGCGACAACAAAGTCGGGGTTGACTCTGATTCTCCAATCACACTCTTTCCCGGCTGGGTAAGGCTGGGGGTAGTTAGGAGACAGAATGACTCCTGAAGGGCCGCTGACGTTGCCGCCACATGTCGCTAGAGTGGGAGAGAGAGATAGAGAGAGATATAGATAGAGGGAGAGGGAGAGAGAGAGATAGAAAATATGATTACACAGCACTGGGCTCAGGCTAATTTGGAAAGAGAATCACCCCTGATTGACCACTGATATAACCCCCCATAGGTAGGCAGGAGTGGAAGAGAATGAGTTAGTGGCGGGGAGTATATGCCAGGGCTTGGTTTTCGGAGATAAAATGACTCCTGGTGGACCTTTGATATTACCTCCACAGGTATAGCTGGAGAGGGTGAGAGAGAGAGAGAGAGAGAGAGAGAGAGAGAGAGAGAGAGAGAGTGAGATTTAGTTACATAGAGTAAGGCTGGGGGGTAGTTAGCAGAGAGAATCACCCCTCGCGGCCCTGTTATCCCCTCACAAGCAAGAGAGCGGGAGAGAGATATTGGCAAGAGAGACAGATGGGTGCATTCAAGCAGCAATTTCGGCGATGTGAGGGAAGAATGTGAAAAATGGAGAGGTCTCGAGGGGGAGGCAGGTGGGTGTGAACGGATTACCGACAGTGAAATAGTCGTAAACAAAGGCATTGACGGTTGCAAATCACTCACAGACACAGGCACACACATACGCAGTAAACTATAATGCTGGTTTAATCTTAGTGAGCTTTGGAAGACACAGGGATTCACCAACTTAGGAAAGTACAGGGGAGGGAAGGAGCACAAAGGTTAAGCTGAGAGAAAACAGAGGGAGCTTTAAGCCCTGCATTTTTTAATCTAGAGTTCCTGCAGTACGTGAGGTCACTGGAAAAGAGAGACCGGAGGCAATGTCAGGGGCAAACATGATGTGTTTCACAGGCATGGTTACAACGCAAATTAGTGGTCTCTGTGACCGTACGCTGGAGGACTTCCCGATAGTGCTGGCTGATAAAGAGGAGGAGAAGGAGGCATAAAGGGAGGCAGTGGCACGTATATAGTCGCTTGCTGCATGCTGCAAGCTGGGGGGGTGGCACACTGTGCTTGCTGCAGGAATTTTCAGCAGCTTGCTTTCATAGTTGACATCCCACTTCCAGCTATTTCTGATGTCATACCTCATCCTGGTCCTTGCTTACTTTAAAAAGCCTGCAGCCCAGCACCTTCATGGTAATCTAAAGTGATTTTCCTCATCCATCTACTCTGACTTACTTGACATTGAATATTCATGTGAAAGACAGAAGGAAAAAAAAAACTCTATACCAACCGGGTTTTTCTAGATTTTCAGAGTGTGGACGCTGAAGGGCTTGTGCTGCATTACAGATTGTATCTTTTTTTTCGATTTCTTTATTTTCTGACTCAGTGAGTCAAGTGTGACAGAGGGAGATGAGGAGGGAACTGAGGGAAGGAGAGCTCACCTGGAATTGGGAGCGTGAACAATAAACAGCAGGAGGTACGTGTGAATGAGGTGTAAAATGGAATGTGAAAGCTAACTGGGCTGTTAGCAGCAGGTGGGCTCGATGGTGGTTATAATAAAGAAAAAGAGCAAACAAGCAAGTCTGGGTTTTTCCAACAGTTTTGACACAGGAACTCTATCATGGCTGCCTGCGTCATGTGCAATGAGCAGCACACACATGAACAATACCAGTTGGCTTTGGATGCTAATGTAGCCTCCCAAAAGCAAAGACATAAGTTACACTTCTAGAAATGCAAAGCAGAAGCGTATACATTCACCTAATGATGTCGCTGTCTAGCAGGGACGTGCAGAGGGTGTTAGTCGGCCAGGGGCACAACATTCACAAAAGGCAATCTTTGCAAATAAATAAATAAGTATATGGCTGGAATGACTACTGCTAAACATATATTAAATTGTATGAATTTACAACAACAAACCGTATATAGTATATCAAAAAGCAACAGACCTATAACTTAAGTTTGCTCCAACATCTTACATTTATTAAATGATACATGCAAATAAATAAACTGAAAATTCTCTTCACATGGTTACAAGCCCAACACATACCTAGACGTCCACAAAAAGCGCGGGGAGGGTACTGTATAGTGCATCTCCTGGGGGCAACAGTATCCCTACCTTGATTCGATCAATATACATATGTTCCGCACGGCACCCTGTGTGCAACAGGAATCAATCAATGTTTTCAAGAAAGAAAGGAAAAAATCAACCAAGAAAAAGGGCACTTTCTCTCTAATAGGCTCTCTCTAATTCTCTCTCCCAGTTCGAAGTTCATGAGGTTTATCTCATCTCCAGTAGGCCTACCTGTTTAACCTTGTCTTGACCCTGGAGCTGAAAGCCTCCAGTAAGGTAAACCTTCTGATGCTCCAGCAGCAGCAGCAGCAGCAGCATCATCATTTGGAATTAATGAACACTTCCCCAGCGGGCCTCAGAAGATACGCCCCCAGAGAAGTGTGTCAGATGTGGCACAACAACACAGCAAACACCTCAGGGACCTGAACTGTCAGGTTTGTTGTCTACTCTCCACACCTGAGACTTAAGATACAACTCTGAAACCACCTCCAGAAATTTTTGTTTTTTCCATCTTCCATTGTTTGATGTACTGTTGGTGTCAGCCCTTTGATGTATGTAGCCTTACCAGCACAAATACTCATCTTTAGCGCAGTTTTCGTATTTCATCCTTTTGTTTTAGTGTGCTGCCGAATGACAAGTCTACAGCTCATTAAAGTCTAAACACCAGCATCATATTTAAGCCAAACTTTTCATTTAAAACTATAATGCATAACTTCTGTCTACATGACGAAAGCCTTCTATGATTGGGCAGCAAGGATTGTATACCTTTTGCTGTGTACGTTTTTCTTAGCAGTAGACTCAACAACTCAAAAACGATGGTAGGCTTTATCAACTTTGTGTCAACTTGTTTGGCGATGGCTTGAATGTAAACGACATTCTTTCATATGAAAAGTTACCCACTATAGCTTTAATTTAATCAATGGTTGTCAGTCAGTGATCCACAGAGTAATGTATTCCTACCTATACACATTGGAGGGTCAGGCTGCCAATAGAATCGGTTGTCCATCCGAACACATGTGATGGTGTCTGGGCCTTGCAGCTGGTATCCTGGATCACACTGGAAGGTCATACTGTCACCGGGCTCCTTACTGTCCCCATATCGAGAACCATTTACAGGGATGCCTGGGTCGTTGCAGGTGGTGGCAGTAGTGGCTGGAGAGTGAGAAACAGATAAAGAGAGAGAGAGAGAGAGAGAGAGAGAGAGAGAGAGAGAAATATTGACTAACTGTTGGGAGATCGACAGAGGTACAATGACAGACACATACAAACAAGAAGTCTAGCATCACTGGAAGCCAGAAGCTTGATACTACTGTGTGTGTGTAGTAGGATTCATGCCCAAATGTGGCATACAGATGAAAGACAGAAAGTGATTGTGCAAAAGTATAGAGCACTGCATTGGAAAATGAAAGCTGACCTAAGGAGGCATATGTTTTTATTAAAGTTCAAAAATCATATTTTGTATGAGCTTTCTGAGCTCAATGTGCCTAATTATTTCAGAAATTGTAGAGTAAAATAACTTCATATTACACATGAACATGATTATTATTATAGTCAAGGACACCTGAAGACTGCATTGTAATTATCAGCTGACCTATGAAGGATTTTTTAATTTCAGTTAATATATATATATATATACAGTATATATATATATATATATATATATATATATATATATATATATATATATATATATATATATATATATATTCTAATTTTCCTATGCTGACTTTTGAGCTGACTTTACCTTTCATTGTCTCACATTGTACAGTAAAATAACATTATATTACATACACATGGCCATAGGTCAGGGTCAGAAACATGCCATAGCTGACTATACCAAAAACACACTGCTTTGAAAATATCATCTAAAAGAACTGGTTATTCGAGAGGAAGAAAAACAAATTAGTTATTCGCTGCATGTAATTATTTGACTTGAATTAAGAAAGCTTCATTTAACACACATGATAAAAAGTATTGGTCTGTTTTCTTCACATATGAAAATAAAGTTATACAGTTTATAATAATATTTAAAAGTTTCTCATTATAAAGTATGTTTTTCTTGTATTTGGACACCGAAACTACTCATGGATTACTAGTTAAATGAGGCATGCAATACATATCTACAGCAGTGGTGGATGACTCTTACGGCTCACTTGAGTTCATGGCCAAAAAGCGCATTAACTTTCAAAGGCAGAGTGTGAAAGGGGACACAGGAGCATACACACATTTTTTTGAGAAGGTGTTGATTCATTGTAAGGTGACATTTACACAATTTTTGCAAATTAATTATATAGGTGAGAGGTGGCTGCTAAAAGCCTCATGCCATTCCAACCTGCTACTTGCTTCCAACCTTGTGCTTACAGTCGGTTGTCCTCACCAGCCATCTTGGCCTCACTAACATCCCTAAACTCATCACCTTTTCTGCGTATACACCAACGCAACACGGTTTGGATCTACTAATCTAGGTCATCTGCCATAGTATAGATAGTGACAGTAGACTAAACATCCAGTCTAACAAGTTCAATACCAGTGAAGATTACAGATCACATAGATAGTAGTATGGAAGCCAGCCTAATGATTTGCAATCCACAATTATCTTTTGTTCAAATAATCCAACAGCTGTTGTTTTTGGCCGAACATAGCATTATAGCATAGCATCCTGTTTATTACATATTTCTGGTTCAAAACAGTATTTATCCCAGCAGGTCAGAGGATAATTGGGAGCACAGGGGGAGAAAAGATAGGGGAAATGTTATAAAAAAGACTGTAATTGAGAGACATTTGTAGTAATATAACCTCTAAAAATCCCCCGGCAAAAAAAGTAAAAAGAAATCCACAAGCCTTTACTCTGAATAAATGTGCTGGTAAATACCATTCCCTTTGCTTTGGTAGATCAACAAGGAGGTAAACATAAGGAGTCATTACCATAGTAATGGAAAAACAGGGGTTTGATAAGCATGTTAGTGTGAGCAATTATTTATTGTTTTATATATGATGGGAATGGAATAAACATAATGAGAGATAGAGGGACAGAGACAGGAGACGTTGGGTGTAAATATTTACGACTAGGAATTTGATCTATGCTTCTAATAAGTGTGCACAAGACAGTACAGTGGCCTCAGAATGTATTGAGATCCCTTCACCTTATGTAGTGTGCAACAATTTACATTCAAGAACCCATAATGAACAAGTGACATGTTTTTGGAAATGTTGCAAAATTATAATAATCAACACAAAATGTCATCTCAAATTTCCAAAAGTATTCAGACCCTTTGCTGCGGCACTCCACGTGTAGCACATATAATTGACCGAACATATTATAGAAAGGCTCATACCTGTGTATATAATGACCCACAATTCAAACCACATGTCGGGTCAAAAACCAGGACATGAAGTCCAAGGAACTATCTGATGAAATTGTGGTAATGAACAGATCAGAGAAATGGTATTAAACTATTTCAAAAGCTTTGAGGGTTGCCAGGTTCCACAGTCAATAATTCGGAAATGGAACATGTTTTGAACCACCTACACACTCTTCCTAGAGACGAGTAAATGGGCAAGATAAGCCTTGGTCAGTGAGGTGAACAAGAACCCAATTTTCACTCTAAGAGCACTTCGGAAAGGTTCTATGTAGAAGGGAGAACCTTCTGGATAACCAACCATCGCAGCAACGATCCAACAATCAGGCCTTAATTGCAGAGTGGCTCGACAGAAAACACTCTTGAGTAAAATGCATAGGACAGCCTGCTTGGAGTTGCTAAATGGCTTATATAGGACACTGAGAGCATGAGGGGAATGAATCTCTTGTCTGATTAGTTATAATTTGAACTCCTTGAGCAGAAATCCAAAACTATGTCTGGCGAAAACAATGCACTGCTTATCCCCTGGCTAATAGCCTTATATGGTGAAGCATGGTTGTGGTAACACCATGCTGTGGGGCTGCGTCTGAGTAGCAAGGACAGGGGGAGTGGTAAGAAGTAAGGGAAGAATAAATGCAGCCAAATACAAAGAGTTCCTAGAATAAAAACCTAATCCAGAGCGCAAGCAACTTTACAGTGGGGCGACAGTTCACCTTTCAGTGCGATAATGATCCGAAGCACACCGCATACAGCACAGGAGTGGCTTCAGGACAAGTCTTTGACTGTCCTCGAATGGCCCAGCCAAAGCCCAGATTAAAACCTGATAGAACATCTCTGGAGAGAGCTGAACATGGCAATCCACAGATGTTTCATTTTCAATCACACAGAGCTTGAGAGGCTCTGCCAGGAAGAATGGGATACATTCAGGTGTGCAAAGCTTCTAGAGCCAAGGTGGACTTGAGGCTGCAGATGCTGCCAAATGAGTTTATACAGAGTACTGAATAAAGGGTGTGAATACTTGTCTGAATGAGTTTTACATTTTAAGTAATTTTGAAAAACATGGTTTAACTTTTTTATTATGGGTTATTGAGTGTAGATTGATGGAGATTTTTTTCCCATTAAAAATCACATCTGAAACACAGTAAAGTATGCAAACATGAACTGGTCGGAATGCCCTCTGAAACTGCTGTTAGAGCAAGAGGAGGAGTATGGGCTTGTGTGGGTGTGTTAGTAATAGATTGCTATTTAAAGATGAACAAGAACACAAACGTGTGTGTGTGTGTGTGTGTGTGTGTGTGTGTGTGTGTGTGTGTGTGTGTGTGTGTGTTTTTGGATCAGCTAAAGGCCATCCTGGCCTGCACCCACAAAATAGCACAGTTATTGTGCAGGTTAGCCCATATTTTAAAAAAGAAATGGGAAGAAACAGCAGCACTAGTTTGTGTTCATTGACATCTATTTGAGAGAGAATAATGAAATAAACTCAAATGTTTTTACCAATTTGGAATTTAAAAAGGAAATTTTTGTTCATTTTTAGGGTAAAAACCCAAATAAATGGAAACAATTTAGAAAGCCTATGCAATGGATTATAACGTGCATTGTTATGTTAATCTGAATTATTATTACATTTTACTTAACTACTTTATCTCAAAGAAACATCTCCCAATGTTGTTGCATAACTGACCTCAGCATTAACAGATACGTAACAGCATCTCCTAGTTTCCTAAACTGTAGAGATCCCTCGGCACTCACTGAGTCTGGGTCCCAGGGTGAACTATTCAATTAATCATTTGATTCTTTGGCTAAAGGTTTTTTTTTTTTTACAAAAGCCTGTTAAATGCAGCATTATTTCCAGATTAATTATGTTACAGCCCTTAAAAATGGGGTTTACATAATAACTAAGAAACAATAGACTTTATGTGATGAGTCCACAGTTTGTTAATTAGCTTAATTTCACTGCTGGATCAGTAATTGGTTTTTCTACTTAAGAGAATGTGGGGTAGAGTGGGACAGACCACCCAAATCAGTGATATAGTAGAAATGTGGCACATGTATGACTTTTCCAGTCATTCATAATTTCCTCAACCATGTGAATTATGAGTGTATGGATTTCAATTCTTAAAAAAATGACTTACTGGAAAACTGTATGGAAAATCCTTGCTTGCTGATGAAATAATCAGAATCAAACTGCAGCGTGAGTATGTTGAAAGTGGAGTGGATGTCTTCAGGTAAGGCTGGACCCGACCATTCCTTTAACAGGATCCCCCCGTCCGAAGGCCCAGACGGCCCATCCCAAACTCTCAGGATATCGTGGTCGAGCTCGGTGTCAAAGACGATGAAATGGAGGCTTTCCAGAAAATCACAGAACACACAGTCATTTAAAACATTTTTTTAGGTGTTTTGAAATTTTATTTAATTGATAGTTGAAGATTCAGATAGAAAATGGGGATAGAGAGGGGGCTGACATGCAGTAAAGGTCCACAGGTCGGACTCGAACCCGCGAACACTGCGACATGGACTTAACCAACATGGTAAACACTCTACACACAGTAATATTACGGATATTAAAACAAACTGTTCTCTATTCCAATGGTGTTTTACCAAACAATCATGTCAACCATAAAATAATAATAAACAGCGCTGACAATTGACAGATCACGCTATAGTGCACACACAGCATTGTCAGCAGTGGCCACAATGCTGGCAGAATGACTAATGTGGTGTACTCTCCTACACAGCAGTGGCTTTGACAGTGAACATTTATCTATAATTAGAGAATATATCATTACCTGACAGTCATGTTAGTTTTTACCTCAACAGTCCGTGTGTATAAGGGCCACATTTGATGTGGGAATCGTCCCATTTAATGCTATTGCATAACTGTTAATAACAAATAGGGTTGTGGCCAGAATGTTAACCCTTGACCAGAGCAAAGTGCTAATATTGATACTTGTTGAAATATTTTCTTTTTTCAAACAAATCTTGGCTATTTTAGGTTGTCATCATCTTCATAACAGTGGTTTGTGTGTACATACAGCTGCTTTTACCTGATAGTCTTGCCTGTATCAGCCTCTATAGACCAGGTACAGTGGAGGTTGTTCTCATATGGAGCAGGATATCCTGGAGACAGAATCCGTCCAGACACGGCTCCGGCTAGGTGACCTCCACACTCCGCTACAAGGACACCAGAAAAAAACATTGGTCACGACAGGAAGAAAATATATCTTTCTCCATCCTCTTTCTATTTAGCTAAGTATCGACACTTCAAATATATCCATCCAGTAAGAAACAACTTAATGCATCACATGTTCATCTTCACCCAAATAACAAAGCAAAATAAAAACCACAGCAGGTAGGACACTGATTTATATAATACTACACACATTTAACATGATATAAATTGCTGACAACTTGCAGCCCTATAAGCCAACAATTCCAATGTATTGGAGAATACGAGTAACTGAAGAAAACTGTTCGAGTTGAGCAGAGTTACACCCATTCACCAGCATTGTCATGGTCTGCAATCTGAAACTTGACAATCCTGTTTAACACAAACAACGTAATTGTATATACGGTCTAAGGTAATAATGTGAATGAATAGTATCCTTCTGTTTATGATTTGTTCATGTTAATCTTTCAACAATTTCTTCAAAGATTCAATTGCTTTCTCAAAACCAAGATTTGACCCCTGACATGAGTTGGATTGGGCCCAAACTATACACTGTCTAACTAGGCTAAAACTCTCAGTACGTGGTAGGGTTTACAGTGAGACATTTTAAGATCAGGTGCTCCATGTTAGGCCTTGTTAGACCTCTAAATGCAATCAGATTATGTGTATCCTCTTTTCTTGGTCTTCTCTTCCAGTCCTATTAACAGTTCAGTTCATCTGTATAACAAGGGGCTCCACTTCTTTGCTGGAAATGACCCTGAGCTGTGAAGGTTGAGTTAAATGAGAATCAGTTAAGAACGTCTTGAATTATTACATTATATATCAACCTTGAATTATCCAAGCTCCTGCCATACGGTTTCAATGTTGGTAAATAACTTTGATGGATGTTTCCCCTTTAGGGATATCCCTATAGTGTTCTAACTAAAAACTAAAGTAATGCAATGCACGAGAGAGAACTGGCTTGCTGTGCTATTTTCAAATAGTGGTGAGAAACAGGGGAGATAGCAGGCAGCGTGAGCATTTGAACTCATCAGGGTAGTACATGCTACACATGGCAGCTCGCTGTGCCAGCAGGTTGCTGCTGATGTGAAAACAGTTGGGTGAAGTGAAGGCGTTCTATTAATAAGTGCATTGTATGTTTGTGTGAGTAGGCTATGTTGAACACAGCTAGGCAATCTAAAACTCCATGACATCCTATTGATCTTGCATACCCTAGGCAGAATGCACACCCATCCAATGTTGTTTTATTCCCTGGTGATGGTAAACTCTGTTGCTTGTTTTGTTTTATCATGAACAACATAGAGAAGGGAGCAATCAGACACACAAGTATAGACAGAGTTATTTAGTGAGCTTGGCCCAATGACAATTTTAATTTCCCAAGATAGAAAACATAAAAACAGCAGGTGTACGTATATAGAGAAGATAGACAGGTTCATTGTATAAATGAAATGTGCAGATAATGTACGAACCACCACTTGGTTTGATTATATGTGGGCGAGAGACAGACAGGCTGATGGAGAGAGAGAGAGAGAGAGAGAGAGAGAGAGAGAGAGAGAGAGAGAGAGAGAGAGAGAGAGAGAGAGAGAGAGAGAGAGAGAGAGAGAGAGAGAGAGAGAGAGAAGATATAGAAACAGCCAGAGGCAAAGCCATCTCTCCATAGCTCTTTACTCGTACATGCAGATATGAGGCAGGGAAGGAGACAGTCAGGGAGGCAGAGAGACAAATGCCCCAACAGACAGACAAAGGAGGAATATACAAAGGTAGCTGTAGAGGTAGTTAGCACAGGGCTCTGCCAGCAAGAATTCTCTTGGTTGCTGGCTTACCTCAAATAAGGCAGCGACAGAGCAGCTACAAATTAATGATTGACTGCAGAGGTACGCAGGGACAGACACACGCACACATATTCCAAAACATTCTTTATTCACACATAAGGACGCCCATGTTGCACACAGTCTTCTTAGTTACTATTAGAAACCATGTCAGACCATGTCATACCTTAGAGAGCTCAGGTGTGCTGGCAGGTTAGAAAGGCACAGCATGTGGCTCTGTGGTTGTGAATTCCAAATTAATATGTGTCAGGTGCCCACGTCTACCCAACCAGGTGGAATTGCTTAGAGGGACACTGCTTTAATTTATGAAATATGCAAAGCCACATAATATTTTTGGACACGCAGGAATTATGGACTTTGGAAAAATTGCAAATTGACTTTGGGGATTTTCATAGCTAGCTAGGAACAATCCAATCCAAAACATGTTGTGTGTTCATGTCTCACTGGTGGTTGCTGAGTGACACTAAGGAATCAGATGTCAGCTGTTCATGCTGTAGCTAACAGTTTCAGGAGAAAATAAAAAAAAGAGGCAGCATGTCAAAACACCTGAAACGTTTGGCACACTGCTCTCTCTACTAATTAAAAGCTGCCAAGTGACAACCAAAGCTAAATCTGCCCTCTGGCAGCTTATCTACCTCAAAACCTGGGAAATGTTCAAATATACTCTAGGTATGCAAATGGAAAAACCTTTATTTTTGTCATATTCACTGTCAGAAAAATAAATCCCCCTACTGTAGCAGTGCACAGCAGCAGCCACATAGATAGATATATTATTGCATGATACTTCCGGATACTTCTCGAAGGCTTCCTAAAAAACTGTAGCCATATTTTCTTAATGTGTTGTGTTCCTTTTTAGGTCAGTAAGAACCACACTATTTTGAAAATGTTCAACAGTGTTGTGCATGATATTTGTCAATTGTTAATACAATTTACAATACATTTTTTTGCTGTCTAAAGCTCTCTGTTCAAGTCTTGGTTGCATTTGTCTGAAATCTGACTCCTATTCCCGGAATAATTTGTCATATTTGAGTCATCCACAGTTGATGCAAGTGTATAGTAAACTATTTTAGATGAGAAAAGACATTTCGCCACATTGAATGATTGCCATTGCTTTTGACATAAAAGCTAGCAGACAAGGGGACTTATTTTTTTAGAAAGACAGGATACAGTCATCAATTTGGCTTTTTAACAACGGCATACGCATGGGTGCACTTTCATTTCCAGACTTTGCTGCACAGTATCTGAGAAGATACACTACATCAATATTGTTTCGTCATTTCTTGGCATCAAACAAAAAAAAGTCTCTATTCCCTAATGTATTTATATATTCTATCTGTTGTGCATGCTGAGAATAGAATACAAAGCTAAAACTTCTGTCAAAGTCCTTGGCGTAGAACACAGAGTGCACTTTTTAGGGTGAGAAAGTAGTCTGGCTTACATTATAATGTTAGCACAGTTCAATTCACATATAGCCTGGTGTACATGGGGGGGTCATGGATCAGCACCGCTGTTTTTATGCACAGAAAGAATTCAATCGGTCCCCTGTCGCCCCCTTTTTCAAACTATTCACCTGTATTGACTCAATCACTTGTTCACTCACCCATGTCTTTTGAATCATTGCGCTCTTGCTGGAGCTTAGAAACAGACAAGAGTAGCTAAAGCTGCTGCTTCTCACTGCTATATTTCTAATGTATTGGAATGAAAAAAAGAATCACGAAGAGTTTGATAATTCAGATCTTATCATTCTGAATTATTGATGAAAAAAAAAAATACAAGTATGTCTGAAATACTAACCGACACATGAAGGTAGTGGTTTGTCCCACACACGTCTGTCCCCGCTGAGGCAGGTCAGTGTACTGCTGCCGTGGAGACTGTATCCGGGGTTGCATGAGTACAGCACAAACGTGTTGGCATAATGGCCGTCATCCTGGATCTTATAGCCGTAACTGGGAACACCTGGTTCTTCGCAGCGTACAAGGTCGAAACCTAGAAAGAGGGAAAACGTACACACATGGAGAGAAACGCGTGCGAACACACACACACACACACACACACACACACACACACACACAGATTAGGTCTCCCTGTCCATGCAGTAAGAATACATTGAATGAATGAATGAATGAACAGGGTGATTCAGAGTAGTTTTGAACAAGAGGACACGGGGTCATGCTGTTCTTCTCCTGAATCTCCAAGTATTCACTCTATTTGATGGCTGCAGTGAAAGCTGCTGGGTATTTCTACAGATACTATTCATCATACGCTAGTTTCAGTGAAAATTTTCAAATGTACAAGTTCTCCCTAGACATGATGACGAGCGGTGAGCAGCAGCACCAGCAATTACGTTTAAGGATAACAAATGGGACTCCTATTAAACTGTGAAAACTGTATTTAGTGAACATGTCACATCCCACACATACGTATACTGTATAGGGTGCACTGCAATCTGTTGGATATGCAAAACTATTATGGTTATCTGCCAATCCTGGACAGTTAGGATTCAAAATCAGAATGCATCCATTGTCCTATCAAGATTTACTCATAAAGCCTTGTGATAGCATTACCGAGCCAGCAGCTCTTTTAAGGGAGCTTTCGTTGTACACAACTCTCTATCCCTTCCTGCATCCAGTCAAAAAAAAAACACACGCATCCGACTTCTGGCAACCTTTCTCATTAACGTCTTGAACAGATGTTTGAATTCTTATTACTCTATTAAAATGGCCTCCACCACTGCTTAGTATTAAAGCTGTTTTACTCCACTCCCTGACCCCACTTTTGAAAACCATCGCCGCCACCCCTGATCACATTCTTCCCTCTCCTTTCACTCGTTTTTGCTTTCTATCAATCTCTCTTATCTATCCATCAGCTAATTCATTGTAGCAGAACTTTGCCGGAGAAGGTGTCACCTTCTCCAGTTTAATGACTTGTGCAGACTAACGGCTGTCTAATGGTTTAACTGACATACAGAGCCTATCCATCTAGGATCCATATATATACACACCATCTACCTTCAACCGCATGTCCCTCGGTCCAGCCACTCTTCCACTCTCCAGTTGTGTCACTTTCTCACCTTCTTTTAATGACTTGCAGATAAATGCTCCTTTAATAGCCTATTTGACTTACACAGCAGCTGGTCTTGCCTTCCTAACAGACTCTCTTTAAAGACGTCAAGATTTGTGTGTGTGTGTGCGTGTGTGTGTGTGCGTGTGCGTGTGCGTGTGCGTGTGTGTGTGTGTTTGTGTGTGTGTGTGTGTGTGTGTGTGTGTGTGTGTGCGTGTTTGAGAGGAAGAGAGAGGGAGAGCATGTATGAGTGCACATTGGACTCAACGTTTAACAGAAACTTCTTTGAAATTGTTGATCCCCGTTCAGCTGTCAGAGGAGAATGAAATAGTTTGGTAAATTGCTGAGAGAGAAAGACTCTAGAGTGTGAAGTACATGACATATCTACTTTGTTCTGGTATGTAGCCCCTCAAGAATCCCTTGACTGAGGCTCAGGACAGATGCAGCATGTATTCTCGAGGGCAATCTAACACAATCAGTACCACTCCATTGTAATGTTTAATGTCATTTGTGTTTGGGTGTGTGTGTTTGCATGCGTGCATGTGCGCCATGGGTTCAATTTTCTCAAACAACTCACTTGTGTATGTGAGGCGGAAGCCCTGATTGGTCCCAGAGGCATTGCTGTTGAACTCCAGCCACACACGATTGGACGTGCTGTTGATGACATGACCCATCATGACATTGCGCGTAAAGTTGCCAAGGAGACGTGATGAAGTGTTCTCTCCATCATACGCCTGTCAATCAAAACACAAGGAAAAGGACAGAAATAAGAACTTGTGTTAAAAAGGGTCTACTTGGTTTTGCAGAGGTTCATTCGTAGATGCATGTCTATCAGGGTAAGGAGTGATGAGCATATTTTTCAGGGCACTGCTGTATCGCCTGTGCCTCTCCTCCCAAAAAAACACAGCAAGTCATCAAAATACCAAACAATGCAAGCAATGCAAAAAAGATAAAAAATATATATATATATATATTGTGCCAGAGAGGGGAGAGGGGATAAGCCACTTTGCTTCGCTTTGTAACCGCATGGACCTTGCATGTGGCACCCCAAATATAGTTCCTAAAATATCAGATGGAAGTAGCCGAGTAGTTAAGGCTTTATAACAGTCAGCAGAATCATTTTTTTTTAACCATCAAATATTGTTTTGCAACAATTCCGGTAAGTAAATAAACTAAATGTTGAGGGATGGGTAAATCAATTATTTAACTCACTTAAAATGTTGTTTGTGACAATTAAATGTGGTGGAGTGAGACTTTTCTATACAGACCTACTTTGCATTTTTGCCGCTTAAATCCTTGTCTAGCACCTGCAGGAAGCAGTAGATTTGAGTATATTTTTAATTTGTTGCATTGGCTGAGGGAATATTGCAGCCAGCAGAAAAATAACAAAAAGTATCTTAGGTGGACCAGATTAACATAGGAAACCATGAACGTGTAATACAGTATGTGTGCTAGAAATCACTTGTAAAAGCTAGAAGTCTCAGCATGCATGTTCTTCACTTTAAAATAAAGCACTCAATATAATTGAAAGGAGGTGAAAATAGCAGAACATTGAAATAAGTGAAGAGAGGATGTATTAGATTTACAATATAAAACACTCATTGGACTGGATTAATATTGCAGGATTTAAACTTGGACTCTGCTTTGTTGATTAGCCTTTTGCTCAATCAAATGTTTTAAAATGTTAGAATTCTGAAAACTATTTAGCCTTTCATGCTTAAAACTACTAACTAAATCTTTATTTGGGTTTGTCCTAAGACTCCTAACCATTTTGCTACTCATCACTTGACATTTTGCAGCATGATGATGCTCAACCTGTTACTGTAGTGTACGCTCACACTGGCAGCACACAAACAAGAGACAAAAACAGCTGGAAGTCATTTATTTTCCAATGAGCGCAGTGAGACAACTAGATGTGGAGGGGTGGAGTAATTGCTGCCAGAGACATCTTTGCAACAGAACAAAGTTGAGCAGCGTTTAAAGTCGGTGACAGAGGGTAACCGTTTTAAAACAAAGGTTTGATCGACGTGACATTGGCACGTGTGCTCAGCTCACTATGTTTGAAGTCATTTTGTGTTCCTGGAAACATGGCTTCAAAACATTCCCAGTTCTGTTGCTAGCACAGTCAACGGATCATGTTTGTTCTTTGGAACCAACAGATGAACTGTACTCATTTTCGTGAACATATTGTTTGCAGCATACCACACACACGCACGCACGCAGGGACGGACGGACGGACGGACGGACGGACGCACGCACGCACGCACGCACGCACGCACGCACGCACGCACGCACGCACGCACGCACGCACGCACGCACGCACGCACGCACGCACGCACGCACGCACGCACGCACGCACGCACGCACGCACGCACACACACACACACACACACACACACACACACACACACACACACACACACACACACACACACACACACACACACACACACACACACACACACACACAGAGAGCAGCGTATGGGATTAGACGGATGGAGAGGATTTGATAATTCTATATGAGTGATTATTAAATTTGTATGGGCAAGTGTACATGGGGTAAGTACATTTAAATGTGTTTTGGAGATTAATTTTTGCATGCTAGCGGTAAAAAAAAATCCTGAATACAGTTTGAATGAATATAATAGACGTAGAAGTACCCTAGTGGTTTGGGAAGTGCAGCTCACTTTTGACTGCAGTGTGAAGGGGGAGAATTAGGTCTCTCAAGCACCTCATAATGCTATCTCACAGCTGGGATATAAATGTGAACTGCTCCTGCTTATAATGTGGCAGCCTGGGGCATTTCTACAGATGTGTGGTGACAGATCTGCAGGTGGCAGGGATGCCAAAGAGAGGGGACTCTGGCTATGTACTGTTCTATCTCTACTAGTATCAGCAGAGGAGCCCTCTGTTACGTGAAGCCAAATACAGAGCTACAGTATATGCTATTTTTGCAGCTTGGGGTTGTGATGGAAGGCATGAACACGAGGAAGATCGAGAGATGTGGGAAAGGACTGTGTGAAAATGAGCAGAAAAGCAGTATCCCAGTGTCCGTAGCATTACTCTCTTAAATGTCATTTTTAATTCCCTGTTCCAACCTCTCCATATCCCTTCCTCTCCGTCATTGTTTCCCAATTTTGCATTTTGCTGTCTCTATATTTCTCAGTCTTGCATTCTCTCTATCTTTCTCTCCTCTCAATGTTTCTGTTAAACTCAGTATGGTTAATGAAAAGCCCTGCGGCTCATAAATCAACATGTCACAATCTGCCAGCCCTCCTCTGTCTGTCTGTCTGATTCTCACTTTGCGCTCCCCTAACACTTCTATTTTCATAGAAACATTCTGTGCATCCAATACTTTTTCCATCTCACCCTTTTTTTTTTTGTTCATTTAATTTTTGTAAATTTCCTTCAAGCACTGTTTTCGAGGACATTTTTCGAGATGAATTGAGCTTGGTTAGGCGGGCCTTTCTTTTAACAGCGCTGGGTAGCGAAAACGTGACCAATATCAAAAAGGAATTGTAATGAGCTGGTTCATTATGTGCCAGGAGCTTTTGGACTAACGCTTGCTAAAACTGTCAAGCAAAATGGTTTGTTTTCAGAGTGTTCAGCTGCAGCAACAAGCTTTAGCTCCATTACTGTTAGCCTGGGGAGTGGCAAGCTAATTGCTAACCTAAGTGTCACTTTGGGGCATCTCTTCCGGATCATTATACTTTGCATTATGCTTTCAGCTCAGTCTTTGTGAAAGGTATGATTAACAGACATGTTATTCATTGTCAGTCATTGTCTTTATACATGCTCATTTAGATCCCATCACACAATACAACTATAGGTTACATATCATTTAATCACATCTAGTGCCTGCTATTTTTGTATAATTACTACTTTTTATGGCACTCATTTTCTGACTGAATGCTATGTTTATCGACGCTCCTGCAGAAAATATGTAAGTGCTATAATTGCTGGATAGTGCCTTTTTAAAAGGTAAGAGGCCATATACTAGCAGTCACCTTTGGCTGTTGTCCATCAGACACAGTAAAGAAACACCTTTGGATTTATGAAAATGGAGAGACAACTTGGCTAATATTATAACCTCCACACTAATGGAGCATGAAATATAAAACAGGTAATCAAGGACACATCCGACTCAAAAGTATTTTTACTCTGGTAAACATTTTATGCTAACTTTTGGCTGTCTTTAAAAGGATGTTTCCCCCCTGAGGCCCTTTGATGTGATGCTTGCCAACATGTGTACATTTAGTTTTTCCACCTGCGAGTGCAGATAAACAACCAACCAACTCATATTACTAAAATGTTCAAATGTGTTTAATATTATCATCAGAGTATGTTGCACTGTCTGTACTCTATAGACATCACCATACAAAAGTCCACTGCAACATGTGGGTGATACAGAGAGGACGATGTGTTCAAATAAACACTTACATTCCATTAAATTTGTAATGTTATTTGTTGTCACTCATTTATGATCCCAGGTATCAAAACTTAATTAAAACAAACTTAAAAAAGAATATTGTTCTATGCCCTATGCTGAACCTGATGTGTCATTCTTGCAATCAGTCTAGGTACTTCTCATTACTGTCTGATTGCTGTGTTAGCATCCAGCGCGTACTCATTTACTTTTGTGATCCCTAGTCATTCTCTGTATTCTGTTCCTCTGTTCTTGTTATTTTCCAATAATGAATCAATTCACTTTAGTAAATACTTTGTTAAATGCCTTCTTCCTGCTCTCCACTCCAGGTACACACACATGCACGCGCGTGTGTGCGCGCGCGCACACACACACACACACACACACACACACACACACACATTACAGCAGAACACTAAAGTGAAGAAACACTTCATGCCTTTTTGCTTAAGCATGTCACTCTCATTTCACTGAAGGGGAATTTTTTTGTATACCTATCCTACCGCGAACATTTTCACCTTTAACAATGGTGTGTGCCTCTCGGATATTCAGGGTGAGCCCTGTTACTACAATCCAACTACAGACCGCCTCAGTCAATGCTCCAGGCCTAAGACTGATAATACACTCTAACCACATTCTGGCTTAACCATGCCCTGAGGCCTAATACCCCTAAGAGGTATGGTGAATGAAAACAAGTCTGTAGGCCAGCGTCAACACTGTGAAACAGTGCACACAGCTGCTCCTGATTGACACTGAAGTGGGCACTTGTATCCAAGAGAGTACTTATTTGAGGAATGATGGGTCTCATGTACATCAGTAATTCTCTTTGTAGTTCAGACGTACAAACATGCACATCCAAAGTCATTCCAAGTCCAGAACATGTATGGGAACCGTAGTAACATTATGGCAGATGGATCTTGGATAGCTCCCCAGTGTCTTCAAGTGCAACACATCTTAACCAGTTGTCAAATTACAAATAGTTTTTTGCTGTGTTGATTGGATACAAACTGGTATAAAGGGAGCTTGGATTTCTCAATAGATTTTTTTGTGAATACATTTCTACATGTTCTGTTGCTTTATACATAATTACTAGTGCTGTCAGTTTAATGCGTTATTAACGGCGTTAACGCAAACCCATTTTAACGGCGATATTTTTTTTATCGCGCGATTAACGCTCTTTACGGCCTAGGAAACGTTGTGGTTTTTTCACATGCTGTTGTATCAACTAGTCATGTTAGAACAACTGAAACACCACAAACTATACATATGGCTCGCAGTTAAGTTACTGTTCATTCAAACGGAACATGTCTTACAGCGTAATTTCACATTAAAATCATTTAACTGGCAAAACGGCTAAACGTCCAGTCAATTCTGACTTTTATTTTGAAGCAGAAACCGGAACCTAGCACTTCCTAGCTCAGCTGCGCGACCTTCACTAGCAGCTTCTTCCGTGTGTGACTCTGGGACTTCGCGGGAAAAAAAAAAAAAAAAGAGAGCTTCTCATTTGCAGAAGTCTTACTTATAACCCTGCGCGCATACCAAAACCTCCATGAAAGTTAGTGGCAGCCGCCAGTCATTCATTTTCACTTTCATTTTCGCTACGAAGGGCGACTGCCTCGGCTGCAGCAGCGCCATAGCAACCACCCCACATACACAAACTACTATGTCCACTCCACACAGTCTGAAATAAGCCGTGGAAGAAAGACTCCCAAAACATTTAGGCCTACAACAACCAGTTTAATTTAGCCTAAATACTAATTTGCTTTATATAGCCTATGTTGTTTTATGGTTTGGTTTTTAAATAAAAAAATAAGTTCAAATTATGTTTGTGTATGCTGTTAGGGGTGGGGGAAGGGGGGGGGGGAGATCTACATTGTGGGCTATTTGCACTGAATTGCAAATTATGATATTTTAGAAGAAATACACTGAATTACAAGGGTGTAGAGAATGGGTGTGATAAGAGCATTCAAATTAGAAAAAATAATGGGACAAAAATAAATCAAGGGACATTTAGGCTAGAATAGATAAAAATGTGATTAATCGCGATTAATCGCGAGTTAACTATGACATTAATGCGATTAATCGCGATTAAATATTTTAATCGTTTGACAGCACTAATAATTACCAATGAAGAACAAAGTTAACCTTCAAACACAACAACAATACACTGTGGTGGGTTCGTTAGCGGGTTAACAGCGGTAGCATTGATCCTTTTGTGCCTGTTTGCCATGTATTCATTGAGCTCTGGAATGCAGCAGGAGCACCATCAACACTAATAGGGAACATGGGTAATAAAGCCCCTGAAGGGATGTTACTGATTCATACAACACTTTAACACATCTCACAGCTAGGGCAAACCTTTGTACAATTTGTACTACACACTGACCAAGGATTCAAAGCCACTATTGTCCTTCACATTTTTACTCCCCCTTTTTTTTGCACACCTCATAATTAAGGGGTACACATTCCCTGACACCTTAATTAGACCATGTGTGCATGGCTGGAACAAAAAGCTTGCAGAGTGTGCTCTGAGAACTGCATTGAAGAAATGTTTTGGACTCCGCAATGCAACATAAAAATGGCTACACATAACAGGGAACAATCAAAGCAAACTGCTCGAGAGGTTTTCCATGCTTTGAGCATGGAAAACCTCTCGAGCAGTTTAATTACGAATTGTTCTGGCATCATGCAGGTCACTGTTACTGTTGATGAATGCATGGACTCATAGAAAGCATAGGAAAGTACAGTGGCTGACAATTCATTCAAACTACATACAAAAGGCATGTTGAGGGTTGATGTTGAACATTCTGACATCTCTTCTCCTATATTGATGGATGATGGATGGATCTTAGAACATGTTCAACGGAAAGGTTATGTGGCTTTGCACATGTAGCTGTATTACCAACGGTAGCTTTTGGCTATACAGTCTACGGTATACAATGCATGCAATAACAACTTACAAATGCTGCCATATATAATGACCTGCTTCAAAAATAACAAAAATAACAACCAGTACATGCAATGTGTATGTACTGGTATTTTCAAATCAAAGATTGTTTCCCATTTGCTCTCCCTCTAAATCCCTTACAGTTATTTAAATTCTTCCCCTTAGTAACTTGTTACTAAAAGTGTATATAGTCGTTTGTGCAGATGGACAGGTATTTTCCGGTGAAAAACAGAAGGATTATTTGCACACATCATTTACTGCAGTGCCTTATCGTCCCAGCTTGAGCAAAACATGCTGCACATGCCAGTTTTAATCAAATATCCTCGATAATACACTGTCATTGTCTTTGTAAGTGTGTGGCCACAATAAAAAAAAATAAACACTTGTGGTTTCTTTTTTTGAACACACATTATTTGACTTTGTTCATGACTATGGCGGCATCCACAATTCAATAAATGTTTTATTTTCAAGCACAACTGGAAATAAGCCAAACATATAATCATCTGTTTAAGCGTATACTGTACATGTTAAAGCATAATAGAACTTTGCATTTAGACAGCTCTTGCTTATGACTGTATGAATCCTGTGATTGTGTCGTACGTGTCCCTGAATCATTATGGATTTATGCATTTTGCAAAACGCTTGTTACAGTGTGTGTGTGTGTGTGTGTGTGTGTGTGTGTGTGTGTGTGTGTGTGTGTGTGTGTGTGTGTGTGTGTGAGTGCACACACCTTGAGATAATCTCCATCTTGCAATGAGAAGCTCTCAGCTCTCAGCCTGATTCCTTTGCCCTTTTCAGTAGTGATGCGGTAGATGCACTCGTGGTTGTTATCGTAGTTGGAGGGGAAGTTAGGAGAGAGGAGAACGCCTTCCGGTCCGAGTGAGGAGGCTCCACACTCAGCTACAGCAAGAGAGCATGGATTTAAAAATTAAAGCATTGTCTACGAGTATAATGAAGTGCATATCCAGGACAACCACCAACCCCTATTCAACTCAGCAGACATGATAACAAAAATGGTGATACTAACACTGAACGATATATATTTCATATCTTACAAGCACTTGTTTGACATGTGCCTCAAATATGACAGCAAAAGAAAGGATGGCGAACAGATAAAGACACATTCAAAAAGCAAAATGATTACACATTAAGATCAACAAGAGGGCAAACAATACATACAATAGGAATGGATACATTTGTTAGAATAGGTGTTTTGTAGAAATGACCCAGAAGCATAGAGATTGTGCAGTAGCTATCAATGTTCCGAATACAAATAAGTGTTACGAATATAAAATAATGTTGTCATATTTAAATGAGGAGAGGAGAGGAGAGCAGAAAAGAAAATAAGAGAGAGAGAGAGAGAGAGAGAGAGAGAGAGAGAGAGAGATAGAGCGAGAAAATGTAGGCTTTTAACTCTAATTGAAGAGGACCACCACATGATAGAGAAAAGACAGATGTCTGTGTGAAACAGCATGGTGCTCACACAGAAAAAAAAACAACAAGAAAAGGATGCATGTGTCCATCAAATGTGAACAAGTATGAAACCCCTCTCCCGAAAAAAAGAAAAAAATGGATTATGCAAGGTGATACGGAGCATATTTTGAAAGGGGAGCCGGCTCTATGTAGGAAGAGAGTGCTGAGAGAGGAATAAGAGACAAGAAAAAGACGATAGCAGATACACCAAGACAGACGAGGGCTTTTTGAAAAATATGCAGTGAGAAATTAGCAAAGGGAAAAGGGGAGTCACACAAGACACAGCCTTAACACTTTTCATGTAGCAGCTAATGCACTAATTATGTACCCAAGGACATTGTCTAAATAAAGACGGAGAGGAGGAGAAAAAGAAAGTTAGAAAAAGAGAGAGAGAGAGACCGAGAGTTAATGAGAGGGACATTTGGAAAAGAAAGAGCGGGAGAAAGATGGTCCCAATGAACGTTGCCAGCTGCCGTTGCCGTTTCCCCTTAGTCAGGCCTGATCTCTTGACAGATAATGGTATTATTGCATTTTCAAGTATGCTCTTTTTCGGGGCTTTGAAAATCACCAACAGCCACCAGTTATACTCTCGTAAATTACCAGCAGCATCCAAGGAAACACTGATACTCAATAAATATAATCAAATTATAAGCCCGCTAACAGCCCATTCCTGGCAAATAAAACCAACAGTCAACGAGTCAAATAATTCAACAATTACAATTGTGTCAGCGCTATAAAGTCCTTGTGAATTACAACCAAGGAAATGCTGATACTTTACTTCAGAGCCTATTCGAATGTGAAGAAGTTAATTTGAAAGTTATATGCCAATTTTATGCACAGAAGATAAACCATTCCAAAGGCAGTAAATATTGAAGGCAGAAATACTTGGAAAGGTTTGTTACATTATAAAGGGAGTACAGTTCTATAGGGAAAGTGCAATGAGTATACAGTAGTGCCCACAATCTCCATGTATGTAACTACAGTCTGAATGTAAGAAAAATATTGTGTTAGATTTGTGTAACTTGCAATGTGTCAATCATTTCTAAATGTTTACTGAGAGCCTAAGTCAGTGAGAGTGTGTGTACTTGAGTGTCTTACCTATACATCGGGGTAGTGTGTTGCTCCACACTCGCCTGCCTCCTCCCAGACAAGTGATCTTGCTGTCTCCTTCCAGTCGGTAGCCATGGAAACAAGAGAAAGCCAGCGAGTCGCCGACTCGAAATCTGAATCCCGTCCTCCGGCTGTACGCTGGCACGCCGGGGTCCTCACAGGGCTCCAGGTCATATTCTATACATCCGGTAGAGAGACATACAGAACAGTGTTGAGGAGTCATAACATTAAAAAAAAGACTTAAGGGATGCAAAGGAACAACATGAGAGTTTTAAGGTTAGCCAAGCCAAGTCTAAGGTATTTTGTTGTACTTCATTTTGAGTCTTTGTGTGGAGACTAAAGAAAAAAAGCATAGCTTTATTTAAACCACAATACTGCCCCACTAAAGCACAATGTAGTAACCACATATTTGGGGAAAAGTGGTGAAAGACCAGAATCAGTTTTTTTTTCAATTAGTATGCTTGCCAGGTTTAGTGTGACTTCATTCAATCTAATGTGCATTAGTTCATTTGATTATGTATGTTCCCATCTTGTATTGTACAAAAATTGTTGAAAAAAAAGGAAAACATTTTTGTATAAGCCACTCGCATTTACGGTTTTCTTTCCTTAATAGGCTAGATAGAAATACAGCAATATTCTGTAAATAGCTAATTAAGTGTACACTCTATCCATGTAAAGAAAACAAAATCAGTTACTGTTCTGGTGTTCTTACCGGAGAAAGTAATATTAAAGCCTTCGTAGCTCATGGAAAAATCGGATATGAAACGTAGCTGGGCGCTGAAGTTCCCGTAGAGGCCTGCTTTGACACTAGGGGGCAGCACTGAGCCGGTGAGTCGCGCCACCGGAACTTGGAAATCGCCGTCCTCGATGATGGAAAAGTAGTCGTGGTTCTCCTCCAGATGGAACGTGTGGAAAACCAGATGGACTCCTGTTAAATCAGATGGATGGAATGAATGGATGGATGGATGAACACATGGAGGCATGAGCGGATGGATAGATTGACAGTACGAGGCGGAGAGTTAGTCTCAGATACGTCAATAGAGCAGATGAACAACACACAAACCAAACCAGAAAAAAACAGTTCTGACAGTGTAAAAAAAAAAGTGTAAATGGATAACAGTCTTCAAAAAATGTGCAACTTTAGCAAACACGTTCGTTTTACATATGAAGCAAAAAAAAAAGAACTGGACACTGCTTTTTCCCAAGCAAATCATCGGGTGTTTGCATTATGTCTGTATACAGTATGTGTATTCTCTTACCTTTCCCATGAGACACCTCTATAGTCCAGGTGCAGTTAAGAGAATTGGGGTAGAAGTCAGGAAAGCCAGGAGATAGAATTGTCCCCGTTTTGCCGTAGACATAGCCACCACAAAGGGCTAGAAAGAGAGAAAGTGGAGGACAAAAATTAATTTACCTTTGCACAAACTGTTGGCACTTGACATAAGACCTCAACACATTCTGTACAATTATGACAGTGTTTAACACCGAAAGTTAAATACCTATTTTAAGTACGGTTTTAAGGGTCACCACATAATGACATATTGCTTTGCTCTAAATGTCCACTCTGAGTTAACGGACTAGAATTGATTCAATGGTTTAAGTTTTTTTTTTTTTTTTTTTTGGCAAAGAATCTTGTGAGCTGAGCATGATGTCAGTGTGTGCTCTAGACAAGAAGAATAGAATGAATATACAGGAACAAGCAACTGTAGCTTAACAATCACAAACTGAAATGCAATGTTGTAAAGGTTTACAGTAGGTGTAGACATTGGTATATACAGTATATCACCTTAAATCCAAACTGTAATTCCATACTGTTGTCTTTGAAGAAAGGTACATGCTGCAATACATTTACTTTTTTTTCAAATCATCACCTTGTGAATTTATATGGAACTTTTTGACAGGTGATGCACAGCGGCTAGACAGATAAATATGAACTGAAAACCCGCTATAACATTTTTTTGGGTGATAATATTCTGTAGGGTGAAGTGTTACGAGGGAACCCTTATGTCTGCACACTTACATTCAACGCATTGTTATCATAAACATATCTTTAAACAATGACACAAACCTTTCCCTCACCTGAATTGTTTTCATTTGCGTACAGGTAACAAAGGCGTCAGAAAACAATGTCACGTAATGAACAGCTGACAATGATGTGTAATTCAAGGTTATAAAAAGAAAAATGTGACGGAGGAACATAACATACGTAGTTGTTTGTGTCCACATGATACAAGATACAACGGGCACCGAAGACTTTGTCAATTTCACTTAATAGTACACAATGTAAAGCTGTAGAAAATAACAAATGTAGCTTGTATACAGCAAAAGAGAAGAGAAATGAAGGCGTAAGATGCATCTAATGTACAAACAAAAAGAAACGGATCAGGGAGAATGTGACGGATAAAGACAGAGTGTGTCGTTGATATAAAGTGAGAGATTGGTGTGTGTGTGTGCGTAACCGACACCTTGCTTCGATACGCAGAGCCAGAGCACTGATATGGAACAGGACAAACTCATTTGGGATAGAGCAGAATGGGGGAGGTAAAAAAAATAAACTATAGCAATGTAATGAAGAGTAAAATGGGGCTTGCGGTGCATTAGAGACTGTTGAACTAAGATAATATATTGACTCTTTGTTCGTCTCTGACTGCGCCTCCATCCCTTTCAATTCCATTCAGTTAAATTTAATTCAATTAAAGTGCTTCAAGGTGTTTGACTGGCATGACAATACAAAAGGGGAATGTTGTTCTCGCCTATGATGAAACAAACACAGTATCATAAACTGAATCAGAGACAAAAACTATTTTTTTCTTTGCCGTTTATGTCCCTCCTGTGTTATTGTTGTGTTGAGGGTTTATGTGGATTTTGGTGCACAACAGAAAGCGTTCGCTCCTAAAATAAACACTGTGATTATTCATTTGGTTACGGTGGAGTCAGCAATTCTGGAGATGTTTGTTGTCAAATTCATTTTTTGTCAAAATCAGGGAGTATCTCCTCACTCTCCGTTTATTGTCAATAACGTGTGCACACCGAAATAAAAATGTTATTTATACACAGCCTAGGCCCACTGTAGCTATAGCAACATGCCAGTTTACAGTGGCTGTGTATTAACACTGTATTATTAATATTACAGCGCACACACAGCATGGACAGGTAGCAGATAGTGAGGAGCTATTTACTGATTTTGACAAAAAGTTATTTTGACAACAAGCATTTACAAGAATCGCTAACTCCACCTTTAAAGGTTGGAGGAATTAATATTCATTGTGTTGTCTTGAAGGCAGATGTTGCAGCTTCTCTCATACTGCAGCTATTCCATGTCTGTGCTTTTTGAGCTGCTGTGTTTATGCCTCTCCCTCCCTATCTGTCTGTCTATCAATGTCTTTCTCTTCATCTCATTCCATATCATATTTTAACAGGGCTGGCGTAGAGCAGCTGTGACGAGAGCCCCTTTCCCCCAATGCTGTGTGTGTGTGTGTGTGTGTGTGTGTGTGTGTGTGTGTGTGTGTGTGTGTGTGTGTGTGTGTGTGTGTGTGTGTGTGTGTGTGTGTGTGTGTGTGTGTGCGTGCATGCATGCATGCATGCATGCATGGTGGTAGCCAGTGCCAGTTTTTTCACAGTCCCTTCAGGATCCAGCTTTAACTAGGACACTGTCTGACTAAATGACCCCATATGCCCACACCGTACCTATTGTGTGACAAGAGAGCATGCTTCAGTGTGTATGAATGATCTATGTGTGAGACGACACAGGCAGAGATTGTTAATGTATGCGTTTGTGAGAAAGTGATCCTCTATAACAATGGCATAAAAACGAAAAAGACTATTCATGGCAAACCAAAAGTGTGATGGCTTTAAGTGTTGAGAAAAAAGCATGAGACTGAATGCTGAAAGAAAAGCAGATGAAAAGATAAAGCTGGTTCTTCAGAGAGCAAACAAGTAGATGGTATACCAGACCTCCCCTCCATACCTAGTACGCTTTTTCAATCTTTACCTAAATCCTTCTTAAAATATTTTCAAGCTGAAGATAATTAAGGACAAAAAGAGTTGCTGTCTTGGTTCTAACTCTATTCTCCCTGACACATAAAAGAACAGCCAGAGTTCAGTATGGTCTGTGTTATAATATAACTGACCTGCAGGAATAAGATGAGTAGTTTTGGGTCAGAGAGACTCTGTGGCATGTTGTTGTCTACTTCTTTTTGACCCAGTGTTGTAAAAATAATGAATGCCAGCTGTGTCATGCAGTGGTAGAAAAACATTGGATTTTCCTTTGGAAATGTTAACTATGCCTCTGCTCTGAGACTGTACTGTAAAACAATATTGTGTGTATACATTCCTTTAAATATGGCTGTGAGGAGATTAAAGTAACAAACAAGACGATCAGCACTCGATTAATCAAAATGTCGGTTGTGCCAAATCATGTTTTACACATCATTCTAGTACTATAGCCATCTCTCAGCTATGATATCATAATCTAGTAGTCAATGCTTATTCTTGTTTCAGAAAAGTTCCATTCTTCAAACGACCTGTCTTTTAATATGACAGCTGTCTGGGTGTGATGGCATGCTTGGCTGAAAATTGAAAATGACACAGCGGCAGCCGTTTAAAATTGCCTATTTGCTAGGTGGCTGATATACAGTGTGATAGATTGCCTGGGTATGAACACTGCTTCCCTAAGATAAAACGTCCCGACTTTGGCTTTCAAATTGGATCCTTTTCAATCGTAGGATCCAATCAGACGCTGCGTATTCATCTCCCATGATGATAGCATGAGGCTGTGGGCAAACGCTGAATGATACTCCCCGTGAGTGGCCCGTGAGCATCTGTTTCATAAAATGCTTGACCCGCATGATTTTCACTGAGGCTAGATGCCCAACTTTGGCCATTGGTGTAATGTGTACTCATGTGTGGGGACCGATTATACAATTAACACTATTGACTGCTAGTTACAGTACATGTAGTGAAATGGGGGAGAACAAACCTCTTGACTCTCTAGAGTCTAGCTTAACCCTTTTGGAGCAGAGCACTGTTGTCCCTTTTCCTGGCCATTTTAAAAAAACAATATGACATCATCAAGAAAGTAGGGGAGAACGGGGTAATTTGTCACATGGGTTGGATGTCACATTCGTTATATCTCGCCACCAGAGCGCGCTAGCTCTGAAATGTTGATATAAAAAAGGTCCAGAATTGGGATCAGAGGTCACATACATAGACTTCCTTGGAGTTAGACTGCTGCATTTCAGGTGAGAGGATGTTTTGTGTTTTTCATGTCAAATTCAAAATATTTTGCTTCTCAGTATTTTTCTTCTAGGCTTTTTCACAATGGGTTTATAACAAAACACTTGTTACCCTCAGAAAGTGTGAAGGGTAAATTATAGTTTAGATTGTGGTTAGCAAGCTAATTAGTTGTCAGATGGTTGTTGGCCTTGATGCTAGCAAGAAATTCAAGTTGGGGTTGGTCGTCAAATTTTTTGGGGGGTTGGTTGTCACATGTTATCTCAAGGCTGCAGCCAGAAAAGGAACCCAATAACGAAAGAAATTGTCAAGCTGTATCCTCACTGACACCCCAGAGAAGGAAAGAATAGAGCAGGAAAAGGCAGCTAGCAAGCAAAAGAAAAAAGGGCAACAAAATCAAATCAACCCAGTGCATCCCAAACTAGACCAGCTGCCAAGGCTACAGAACGTTATGTAGGCCTATTTGTCAACTTGATAATGCAATTAAACATTCAAATTTGGTTCTGCCTCCTTGCCTTCTTTTTAAGATTTTTCCCATTAAGATAACATTGTGACAAACAACCCCATAGTGTGTGACAACCGACCCCTTGATGGGGTTGGTTGTCACAATGTGTCAGAGTGTCTTTGATGGTAAATTACTTCTTCATTACAATAAGTTGGAAAAAAAGAGAGACACACATTTCTAGCCAACACCTTAAGCTTCAATTTAATGTAGGAATGGCTATTGACAGATGTTTTGGTGATGAGCAATTCTCACTAGAGTAAAAAGTGTGCCTACTTACCCCGTTCTCCCCTACTAGACATTTCTAGAATGTTACTGGGAAGCCCACTCCTTACGAATAATAAGAGAAGCTACAGTGGCCTTCAAGGACAAGAGCAATTCTAAATTCTAAACAGTGCACCTGATGACATTCCAACCATGATGCCCTCAACATTGCGGCGCACAGGCTGTGACATATGGTACGGTGGAAAAAAAAAATATATATATAGGCCTATATATAATAATAAAAAAATATATAGGGGAGAACGGGGTAATCTGAGCCACTTTTTACATTTGCTCCCCTCCAAGCGAGCTAAAATTATTTATCACTCAAATGTACACATTTCCCATTAATTCAGGATATTAATGGGAATTAATATTAACAGATATTCTAGAATAATGACTAAACGACGGTCCTCCAATATTCGGCTGCTCCTTCAGAGATATTTAAATCTCTTGTTTGCGGTCGGACTTTTATCACATCTCAAAAACGTTACACTCGCCACGCCTTTTATTTCTGACAATTCGACAATCGCATTAGCACAGAGGACCATCTGGGAATGTTCCGGGAATCTTACTACCTCCGACACAGTAACATTGCCGGATCGATTCGCTACGCCTTTTTCGTGTCGGTCCAATTTACACTGCAGGGCGAGTCAGATAAAAGCTGGAACAATCCCGGCTTTCACGGGAAGTTAGAAGGGGCTATTGTCTATCAACGTTCCACTGTTTGTCATTGGATGATGCAATTTTCCGATTTTTCTGCAGATTGATTCCCGTGTTTAGAGATGGCTCAGTGTGACACACAATCCAGCAAGTGAACACATTCCTCACAGTATCACATTATAGCTCTTAAAGTCATTTGCAAGTGGTTGAAAAGGGATTTCAGAGCACACTCAAGGTCTCCCTCAATGGTGCTAAAATGGAAGAATGAATGAGAGACTCTCACCGTCACAACTGGGAAGAGCGTGACTCCACTGATGATTCTCCTCGCACACGATTGGCTCCTGATCACTGGATGTGTATCCTAGGTCACACGTAAATGAGACACGGGAGCCAATGGAAAAGCTGCTGCCATGGCGACGACCGTTGACGGGGATACCAGGATCGAGACAGGAGTCTGATTCCATTTTCACACCTGAAAATCACGCCATACAAAAATAAAACACCACAGAGTCGAGACAGTGAGTGTAAATGAGTGTATGGGAAATGACACCCTTTTTTAAAGTTGGTTTGCTCTCAGCGAACATCGAGCATTACATTGTCGCTTTGTCTGAGTGCCTGGAAGCAATTTGGTGTGTGTCTGCCAAATCGATTTTATCAGTCAGTCAATCAATCCTTACTCTCATATCTGATGCTGAAGCCGGCTGCAGAGCGGCTGTTGTCCGTGGTGAACAACAGGAACAGGACATTGGAGGTGGAGATCAGGAAATGAGGCGCTTGGGTGCCGTGGTATTCACCCACCAAGGGGGAGGACGAGGAGGGGCCGTCCCTGATCTCCAGTGTGTCATAGTTGACCTCAGTCTGAAACCTAGACACACACACACACACACACACACACACAGGTAAAATAAATTAATAAAAAATAAACTACAAACAAAGATAACATTTCTATGACTGGTATACATAATATGTGTGCAGGTTACCTCAAACACCAGCTAATTGAATGCATCTACAAAATGCTTGCAGTCAACAGCAATTTACAGTATGTTTAAACAATAACAATTAGCATATACACTGGAACAATGATTGTATTAAAGTCCCCCATTGTAGACACAGAGCATTGAACAATTACAGACCTATGACCTTTCTAAGAATACACTATGCTGACTTAAAATAGCAAAAGTGATTGACTCACATTCTACCTGCCCATTTAAATAACCAAACTGCTGTGTCACTTGCGAGCTGAACAATGTACTAAGTTGTGATCTCCCTCTAACTCAATTTCAGCTCTGACTGGTTTCCAATCTGATTTACTGACTGTTGACCGACTGAGCAATTACCTACAGCTGTGGCTTCCGGGCCCTAACAAACAGTTGGAGACTATGAGTGCAGCAGGTTATGAGTTTACCAATCAACTCCATTAATAAAATAGATCAAGGACATCACATGAATGCATATAACAGCATGGTAGAAAATAAACAATTGGTAGCCATTGCCACACTTTACCAACACAGTTATGTATGTATCTAAATATCTAATCAGCTAAATGAACAATAAACTAGCTTCTTAACCTTTTGCATGCATTGCAAATGCTAAATCCTGCACAATTGAAATGGCTCATAGGCAAAGATAGCGCAGCCTTTACATAACTTCAAACAAAGACACATTTTGGCTATAGCTAATTAAGGCTATACAGTATATGCTGCATAAGCATAAGCCTTGTTTCCAGAAGGAAATGTGAGCATATTCATAATGAACTGCAGCAGCTACAATTATATCTAACTAACTTATGTTTCTAAAAGACTGGCCAACTCAGAGACTGATTGAATTATGTACCAGCTGACAAACCAGAAGTGGAAACATTTTAAATACTACATTACTACATTGTCCAACTCATAACAATGCGACTCATTTTCTGAGTGGCTGAAGCGCAAACTTCAACTAACCTGGCTGAACAGCTCTCAATACCTCCATAGCTAAATCACTTACCTGTCGAACTGTATCTTCACAGCATGGTCTGGCTGTGCTTCAATCACCCATTGGCAGTTTAGAGAATCTTTATAAAAGGAGGGCCAACCAGGAGACAGCAGAACACCAGTAGGAGCAGTAAGATGGCCTCCGCATGGAGCTACAGGGAAATACACACACACACACACACACACACACACACACACACACACACACACACACACACACACACACATGCACACACACACACACACACACCCACACACACATGCATGCACACACACGCACACACGCACACACACACACACAACCACATAATGACTAGATTAATCCCTTCTTGTAACTGTGTTGTGGTATATGAGCACGATGCTCTCATTACATTGAGTTAGCAGATTCATCATATGCACCATTTATTTTTCACTGGATTTCTAGATTTCATAATTAAACATTTACATACAGGAAATATGCTGTGCCAACATGCGTCTTCAGAAAACAATTTTGGGTTGCTTATGTTTAAAAGAGGGTTAAATAATTCATAGAGGAAATCAACTATGTGTCATTCAAATAATTAGAAAAATGGCTCCTCATTTCCCTGAAGGCAGCAAAAATTCCCACCTTTTAGTAATTCCTAGCGAACGCTTACTCTCAATTATTGCATATGAAAGATGCAAGAATTAGCTTCAGTTGAGTTTAGATTCCTTTTTTAAATAAAATGAAATAAATTGCTCCATAACAGCAGAAGTTTATATGAGCTTGGGGGCTGCACTGTTTCTTTCTTTTGGGCTGTCTGGCAACATTTAGAGTAGCAAAAACATTTGAGTTTGTGATGTGTATATTATTGTCCATTGCTCTTATCTTCCACACCGTTCCACAACATCTTTTGTTCTCAAGTAGCTGACACATTTGCCCTCATGATAGCTCTCACGACTCCAGACATTCAGCAACCTGAAGAACATCACTTTTCTTTGACCTATTACGGCATACTGTACACTATGGTGGCACTCATGGAACGGTTGCACAAGAGAAAGTAATTCTAGAAATAAAGCATACTTATCTTTCTTGTCCAATGGGAGAGATAATACATGTTTCTCATATACTCCATATCTAATACTGTGACAGCCCTATTCAATTCAATTGTCCCGTCCTTTCCATCTATTAACATTACGCAACATTTGATGAAGCCATTTAGACAACACTATCAAGATGGGGTATGGGGGCACAATACATACACACAGGCCAGTAGTCGCCATTTGCATCTATAAAAGTGCTGAAATAGCGTCACATTTGCGGCCTTTTTCTTATTACTTACATATAAAAACATAAAGATACATCCCTCAATATTAAAGTCTGCATACACTGAATGCCATTTTTTTTCAGACATACAGGTGCTGACTTGCAAACAGGTTTGAGTACACGATTTTTTTCTGAAGATTAAACAATGTTTTTACGTTTTGTAAACACTTGGTATTGTCTGTTTACCTTCACAGCGAGGTACAGCCGCAGACCAAACCACGTTTCCTTCCTGGATGATGCAAGTGACCTGATCCGACCCCTGGAAATGTGATTAGTGGTATCAATGAATATGCATACTGGTATATGTTACTTACTTTAAGATAAGTTTGAAATAGAGAAAAAAAAATAAGAAATTACATGAATCAAACCATAAATGCAGGTACATAACATGGTACGCAATATCCGGATACACATAAGTAAAGGATAGTATACAGTACATATTCTACCATTATTTTAGATTAAGAGGGGACACAATCCACAAAGCAAGGAGACATCTGTTGTATTTAAAGAGTAATTGGTATTGGAAATACTAAAATGATAAAGACTAGAGATAGAGAGGATTCCAATGATGCAGAAGTAATTCTAAAACGTGCCACATCATTTCCCCAGCGTTTAGCCTAACCTTACTATGTGCTTCTACACCTACTACAATTACTAATCCCAATGCGCATGCCGATAAAGACAATATTTGTAAAACATATCTGTATTTAACTGGCGTGAATAATAATAACCCTATTATAGTATAACAGATGTCAGAGTTGTACCTGTGTCCTAATGAATCCTTGGTCACAGCGAAAAGCCACAGAGCTGCCCAGCTGAAACAGGTCGCCATACCTTTGACCATTGACAGGAACGCCTGGGTCGTGACATTCATTCTGACCAAAGGCTACAGAGAGACAACAATGAGAGACATGTTAAAATAGAAGCTAATAAACTGCAATACACAAAATCAAATTGCTTAGGCGCAGAACACATAGAGAACAAATGTGACCGAATTAAGGAAAGAGAAAACCAGACATTTGAATTGCAAGAGTGGTTTAGAATACATGCATGTGCCTTTTCAATACTGGAGATGTGCTATCAGAGAGGAAACACAAAGGTTTGAAAATCATTGCTTCATCACTGCCAGTATCAGTCCTCCGATATGGTAATATGGTAATGGCATTATCGTCACATGGATTCAACCCTGACATGTTTAGCTTATATTATCCTTATTCCAGAGATTAACCTGATCCCACCCAGAGCCCAAACCCAGTGATTGGACATGTCCCAGGTTGATTAGCTACTAATGGAAAGGAAATGAGAGGAGAGACAGAAAATGAAGGAGGGTAGAGAGAAAAGAAAGAGAGCAAGAGAGGAAAAAGGCAGGGCCGCAAACACAACGACTTTGCACATACATTACACATTCCGGCAGGTGGATAGAAAGACACGTACATGTGCATGAATGCAAATCTACATGCAGAGCACGAACATAGTGCATACCAAATGCATACAAAAATAAATAACAATGAACACATTAATAATAAACTGATATAATAAAATAAAATAAAAACTGATGGAAAGATTGTGAGGGATAAAGAGAGGACAGAGATGTTTGCATATATATGAGGAAACACACAGGTTAATTCAAAAAAATATTCAAATTATCAATGTAATTTCAGATAAGGGAATGGGGAGAGAGTGTGCTATGAGTGTTTTGAGTAAAGTGAGTGTAGGACAAGGTTGTGTGTGAATGAGAGAGTGAAACGACAGAAAAGAGCCCTGAGTCAGAGATCAAACTGATGAGTCTGGGAGACGACACAATAAGGAAAAGAAGAGTCTAACAGGGTCGGACAGAGAGAAAGAGAAATACAGCGGTGCCCTCTGACTTTGACGGCAATATGTTGAACGTTTTGTGACAAAGGGCTCTGTCTTCTAGAGAACGCAATAAAAGGTGTAGCTTTGTACTGGCAACGTGTGACTCTTAAAAAGCTGCAGTGAGGTTTTTTCTTCATGGTGCAATATTTTGTTTTCATTATTGGTTTCTCCCCATGGACCAAGTGAGTTCTGCTGCAATTTTTCACCAATTGTTACATGCATCAGACCAGGTCATGAACGCACTGTGCTGTGGCTGGGGTGTGGCTATTGCAATTCATCAGCGACAATGGAGCCGTTACGGCGCATAATCGTTCATATAACTTTATTGGTTACATGTCATAATGGTGGTAAAGAGAAAATAAGTATTTGTTGATAGCAAAGGATGGGACACATCAGTTTTTGGAATTATGTAATAGAGAGTATGTTTTTGTTCTTCCCGTAGTGACAAAACTGTTTGGACAAAGCCTATCTCTACACTTGTATCTGCACTACTTTTGTGTTTGTTTGTGTCTCAGGTGTTGCTCTCTTCACTTGTGTTTTTTTTTTCTTTTTTTCTATTGCATTGTTGAGAGGACCCTGAGGCCTAAGAATTTCATTTTCAGTGACTGCTGCTGTAATTGTTGTGCATATGACAAATAAACGTCTTGAATCTAACAATGATAATAACTGCTGTCATTGCACTGAGAGTTTATCTTTGGACATGACACCCATAAACCCTAAATAGGATAAATCTACCTCGACTTTGTTCATTTAAATGAATGAAAAACAATTCAAATAGATAGACATTGATACACCCCATCAACACTCATTGATTTTGCATAAATGCATTAAAATGTAAATAGACCAAATTACTGAAACAGCACCAAGCTGTATGATCTTTTCCCAATTTAAAATGTATGCGATCAGAAATTCAAATTACATTCTCCAATAGCGTTGCCATCAAAAACTAGATGAATGTAGTTAAACATTCATCTTTTTTGAGAGTATGGCCATTCCGCTACAATACTAAACATAAGGAGGTTTTCTGTATCTCTAATGGCGTTTGTGTTACTTCCAATGATGCATTAAACCTTTCATTTGGGTTAGGATTAGGGGTGGGAAAAGTGTGCAATTTATCCAACCAGCAGCATGCCCCCCCGGATGAGTGATAGGACTTTTAAAATGTGTTGTGATACTGAGGAGGCAAAACATAATTTGGTATTTTTAATTTGTTAAAAGTTACTGCACGAGTCAGAGACAATGTTCTTTGTGTGCCAGTGTGTGAAATGGTGCAAAACCGCAGTGGAATCGTAGAGAATTAATCTGAGTCGGTCACGCAGAGCTAGTTCATCTAGCAGATAAATATGCGGGCTGCATTAATGAGGTTCAAAACTGAGAATAGGACTGGCTTAACTAAGTAAAGCACGAGTGAGACATTGAGACAGATGATCAGGTAAGCAGCACTGGTTAAAATGCAGTACAGAATATGGGACATTAGCAGTCTTCATGGGTGCCACATTAGTCATCTAAGTGTTGTTTCGTTTTGGTTAGTGTATGATGAATCGACCTTTTCCCCCGGAGCAATTACTGTATTTCTGTACTTAATATGTTTGCTTGAATGACCTTTAATGGGTAATATATACGGATATATCTGCTCAGATATTTCAAGCCAGTGCCTGAAACCCTTCAAAGCAAACCCCTTCAATTTAGTTGCCTAATAAGCGTTCCAAGGCACACATAAATGCCAAGAAAAGTTTCAAAGTGTTTTAGAAGATTTAAAGTTTCCTCGTGTACATAGCCTACTGCTAAACTGCTGTGAAAACTACAGTCAGGCTCTCCTGTAGCACTCAAACAGAAAACTGGAGAAGTGGAGAAATAGTATTGAACCAAAAGAGAGACGCACAAAGGGCGTCACTGGTCAATAAAAATGAAATGAAAAAAAGGTAAGACAAACCCTATATTGCAAAACCTACTGTTGCAACTGTATTGATTATATAGACAACAGGCTCCTCTGTTTTCATTTCTCTGTATGATCATATACCAGTCCAATGGCTGCATATGGCAATCTTCATGCTCATGTTCACTGCAGTTATTTTTAGGTTATAAACAATTTTCTGATATCAAAACTCCATTGTAGCTTCTCTGGGAATATTTTAAATGTGATGACAGTTGACTACATAACAGCATAAATGAAATTAAATAAAAACACACACCAGCATGCAACAGAACTGGCAAACAAATTAAGGCCACGTCACAAATAACTGTTTGTTTGGAAGTATTTTTTGATTGATATTGTTTGATTCCAGTCCATGTAATGTTACACTTAGAGCTCCATTGAAAAGATGTTCAAGAAAACTTGCCCAGATATAGAAAATAATACAGTAAGAGTGAAATACAGTCCAATATGGCAAGACGTAAGTGGGGCTCTTGTTGAATACTTTGGCAGTGTTAGATTGTGGGCACAAGATGTCCTTGTGCCCATATATTTATATTTATACAAATATCATCACATTTGTATAAATATGATGATATTTATACAAGAAGATGAATATAACATACACTGATTTTTATAAGAGAAAACTATAAAACCTGCATACTTATATCATTCACTAACTGCATTGTGGTGGTCATTATTAAGAACATATATTTTGCAAAATTCTTTATTCTGAGTTAATCAGTAGCAGTGCTCCAATATCACAAGTCTGTAAATGTTAATTAACTGACAGCCATACATACAGACACACAGACAGAAAGACAGAGACATTGAAAGAGGTAAGTTAGGAAGCACATACTGGTGTAGCTGATATTGAAGCCTTTTCCGGTGTTAGAATGATCCGACTGGAATTCTAGTCTCATGATGTGTCCGTTCGAGGCGATCTGTGATGGAACATCCTTTCCAGAGAAAGTCCCAAATGTTGTAGGCTCAGACAGGCCTAAAATAGAACACAGTTGAAACAATATATTAGACACATTTTGTTATGGTGCAAATGCTGTCTGTATAACATCAGGACAAGGACACACTTGAAAAGTGAAGGACCCCTTTAAAGGTAAAAATTCAAACTAGTATGAGTCCTGAATTTAAATTGTGATCCCTCTGCAACAATTCGTATGTATCAAAGCAGCTGTACATTAAAACACTGCAATTGCCTCATTACTCTTTAAAGGTGGATTTAGTGATTCTGGAGGAAAGCTTGTTGTCAAAATCACTTTCTGTCAACATCGGCAAATATTTCCGCCTGCTCCTACTTGTACTGGCTATACTGTGCGTGAGCTTAAACAATATCCAGTCTTAATACACAGCCTAGGCTCTGCTAACTGGTATGCTGCTTTTTTACATGCCAGTTTACAGAGCTTAGGCTGTGTATGGACACCAGATCTTCTTCAGCGCACACACAGTACAGCGGACAGGTATTGGATCGTGAGGAGATATTCACTGGTTATGATTAAAAGTGATTCTGACAGCATGTGTTCTCCAAAATTGCTGACTCCACCTTTAAACTGAAATCAAAGGTGATACATGCAGTAGCTCCGACTTAATTTCAAACCTAAGAGACAAAATATACACCCAATGACCTGGTAATTACTGAAATTACCTTTAGCCCTAATAACAGCTAGCATGTGTCATCGCAGTGAGTCCAGGATACTATAGTTTTAAGGCAAACCAGACGGACACCAATGTTTCAAAACAACTGACAAAGGTTAATGCGTAGACACTCTTTTCTATGGATGCTACAATGGAGAGTATCCCAAAGAGACTGATTTCAGGGGACTGCGGTGTCCATGTCATTAATGTTAGTACACCTGAATGTGACTTGCACCGGCCATTCCCTGGAAAAAGGTCTGGACATGACAGGGATCATTATATTGTGCAAAGTACCCATCATTCCCTCAGGGTGGTAGATGATTGCAATGAATAGTCTAGCCATGGCTACTATGTTAAGGCTTGCTCTGGCATTAAGGCATCGCTCCGTAGCCATTAAAAGACCCACTGTATACCAATTGAATGGCCCCGAAAACCATTACACCTTCCCCGGGTTGCCTTGTACAGCTGTAACCATGCATCACCTCATTTTCTGTCTGAAACATTTGTGTCACAGCATATAGGACCATTTACTGCAACAAATGGCTTTACAGTTTTGTTTGGAAGAATACACTCTTTGCTGTTGAGGTTTTGCTCCTCAATGATCCAACCAGCAGCGACAAGAGTCAGTGGGGGAGCGCTCTAAATCCCTAAAGGGCTACACAGAACAGAACCCAGCAGGGCCCATATCACTGAGATATGGAGTGTACTGTACATAATGCACGCATGGAAATAACTGCCATCCACAAATATGGTAATAACATACTCGAACAGGGAGAGAGATTGAGGTGGTCAATGGAGGAAAGAAATTGCCACAGCAGCCAGCATAACAGTTGTTTGTAAGAAGGTAGAAATACAAAGATTAGCCACCACCAGGAGCAGAAGCAGCGGCACCATAATGATCAACAGTAAGCGAGAGAGATTGAGAGATTATAAAGAGACCACCTTGTTGTCTTGATTGAACGGGATTGGACATTTTAGTTTGAGTGTGATTGGTGTTCTAAATGTCAAGTGATGCTAATACGCTACTGGCATGCACAACTTGAACTCACTGCCAGAGTCAACACAATGGTTGTTGTTGATGGCCCACCAGGAGTCTTCGCAGATTGTTGGTGTTGCAGCCCGGATCTGTGATTCATCAGAAAACACCTTTTTTTTGCATCAGTATGCGTAGCAGCACACGGTGGTTAGTCCGTTTTGGCCACCCCATGTTTCCTGTGTTGGTCCACTAAAGGGCCATCTACACACCGATAGACCTTGAGTTCTGGTCTATCCATTGAATTTTTTTTGTTGAGAATTCTACTCAATTCAAGCACCTCTTTGGTCGCATCTGCTACTCAAACTGGCCTTTCTGGCAGTCCACAATCTTGTGTTTTTGCTTGTCAAGTGTGACAATCAACAATCTCCAATTCTACTCTTGGTGATTCAGTCACATACAAAGCCAATGTTTGAGCACTGTGTAGACTTTTCTGTTGCACTTGTGGTAGACAATATGCCACCTCAAGGAAACCTCAGAAAAAAGTAATAATACTGCAGTTGTTTGTTGTTTATTAGCTATCTCAAGGTCATTAAAGATGTCAGATCAGAACTGTTGGCACATTTTAACGTAGTTGAAGATTATGGTATTACTGACACAGCTGTTTCACATAATTCCTCAGGGTAAGAAAATCCCCTCCAATGATTTAAACATTACAGAGAGCCATCAGCATAATTCACTGCTGAATGTTTTAGATTACAGAAAGTAATATTTCCAAATCCTCTCATGAATCAAACTACAAAAGGTGAAATGAAAAGCCGTCTGGGTTGACAACCCTGCTAGGATCAAAAAAGAAGCTGTACGTGCGAGCACTTCAGTAATAAAGAAGTGTGAAATGGGGATTCTTCACCAACACCCACAGACATTTATTTTTATTTTTTTCCTCCTTAACTTGGAGTTTTAGATCCCATGCAATTAGAGTCAATTAAGCTACTCAGCCACTGGGTTTCAATTTTCTAGTACCTTTGTGCTTTAGCAACACAAAAGCTCTTTCACTTATTCGTTGTTGCATTGATTAGCAAGAGAATAATAATAGCTCAAAGTGTGACAAGAGTTCTACGTTGTCTCATCTAAGCTGAGGGAATTAGAGAAAGGCTTTTTATAACACTATCACTATGTTCTCTTAGAGATGAAAACAATAGCTTTCTGATTGCGATTTTACATAGTGTTCAAATGCGTATACCTTGAAGCTTTATTCGATTTTTTTTTAAAGCACAATTTCATAATACCATTTCCAAGCTCCCAGGAGATTCACGGGTTATTACTGTGGTTGCTCTGTTCAATTTTGCTTTCCATTTGTTTTTATTTCAATGTTCTATTATACGGGGATAAAAAGGAAGAGAAAGTGAGAAGTGTCAAGGTCACATAAAATGATCGGTGAATGTAAAAGCACTTGGGTTTTTTCCCGATGTTGAGAAAACGTTAATCTAATTGCATCTGGGGTGCAGATTTTCTGTCTACCAGCACTCGAGCATCTCTTAATATTTTTTTTATAACGCATTTTTCTAAAGGCATACAAGCAGTTAGAGGGTCGCTACACTGACTGAATAATTGCAACAGTGTTTATCATAAGGATCTGAGTTGAGTGAGTGATACAAGGACACACTACTTCACAATACACAAGCAATCACCATTGTATAATATCAGGGATAAAAAATAAAACTCTTGAGAAGCGATGTTTGTCTAAGTGTTTACCTCTTCAAATCACTAGCATAATACAATTATTTGTATAATACACCAATAACTGTGGTTTCCATGTGATAGCAAACATACTGTCACAGACTTGAAGACTTTGAAGCAACAACTTAACTTTCATTGTTTGTCATGCGTCGCAACAGCACTAATCGCCCTTCAGTTAGTTTTTAAATGCTGCTACAAAATAACAGGTGGGCAGGTTCGCAGCCGCTCAATTAAACACAACTTCATCTTTAATGACCAGCCAGTCAAACCAGGACTTTGCTTGATTCAGTTTAAATCAATAACCGTTATCACAACAGGGGAACAGTAATCTCATTGCCCTGTGTTCTGTGTGTCGTGGAAAAATGCAAAAACAATAAAAGACATTCCAACTATCCATCCATCTATTTTTTTTTTCAGGCAGCCATTCATCAACCGAATCCAATCAACAAAGTCTCTTTACATGCTGGATAAAGTTGACATGTCTAGACAGTGCCCACCCCCAACCCTAAATTGTTTACCAATCCAGTTGAATACACACCCACACACACACAGCCATATTGTTTTACAGTTTTTCTCAGTCGCTTTGGTGCTTTTCTCACATCACTATTAACATTTGCACAGTAGTTAGTGCATTTCTCAAAACGATTAGTGCAAACTGCAAAACCTAGTGGATAACCTGCAAAAGTACGTCACTTGCTCAAAATGGATAGTCTATTCCTCAAACGCAAGTATTCATGTCAATGAAACTGCCAGTGTCATCAAAATGATAAGTCTTGACACCATCGTTTATGAACAAGATAGTCAAATGGCTTTGTCATGTTTTCATTATGACAGTTTATTCTCTCAGTGTTTTCCAATGCAAAAAAAAGGTCAGAACTTGGTGACACTACCTGAAAATGCTCAAGACAGCACTATACACTACTTGTACAGCCATTTGAAAACTACAGTAAAGTTACACATTGCTGTAGTTAGGGGAGTAAGTGAGTACAAGACACTGAATACGTATGTTTCACATTTTTACTCTATATGCTCTTTGCAATTCTACAGCATTGTGCAAAAGAAAAATACACTTCAGTCACTTATTTAGAACAAACATAAAAAACACCCTTTTGGTAGAGCTGCGCACATATGTGAACAATATAACATATGACATATTGTAACTGAACATATATAGGTAAATCATTCTGGCACATCCAGAAGTTTGTGTCTGTCTGGCCACATATTTTCATCTACATCACAACGGATAGTATCCCTTGCAATGCAGCGAGGAAAGTATCTATGATTAAAAAAAAGGTATAACATTTGCTTGACAGAATTTGATAACTAGTTCAACAATTTTGTATGTAATGACTCAAGCAATGAAATGAAGACTATTAGTTTTATTGGGAACGACTATTCAGCATCCATAAGTATAGTTAATTTTGACTGACATGACATAAGCAAATGACAATGTTATAAAACAGCAAAGAATCGTATGAAAGCAACTGACAACATGTCCAAAAGCATTTGCAATTTGTTCAGAGGAAGGATAAATTGCTACTATGATGTGCTCAAATGACTAAATGTTGCAGAGGTTGAACTAATAGTTCTGAATTTTCATTCTGATCTGAGAAAAGCACCAAAGCAACTGAGAAAAACTGTAATAAAGAATGTGCATGTCCATATCCTGAGATCTTACTTTAGCAACATATTTTTCAAAAGTGAAACAAAATATAAAGACAAGAAAAAATGACCTTCATCTTTGACCACCAACCAGTCAAACTGGGGTTCCAGGTCAAAGTCAGAGAAGAGGAGGTGGATGCGGCTCCCCGGTTCAGAGATGATCAGCCACACACAGTTGAGGTTGTTCCCATACTCCTCCGGGTAGTTTGGAGACAGAATGGTCCCGGACGGAGCCGTGAAGTTGAAGAAACAGGAGACTGCAACGAGGAAGGATAAAAAGGAAGAAAGGAAGGACGGAGTTGATAGGTAATTCGGCAAGAATGATATATAGATATAGACAAGACAGACAGACAGACAGACAGACAGACAGACAGACAGACAGACAGACAGACAGACAGATAGAAATGTTTTAAGTGTAGATAGATAGATAGATAGATAGATAGATAGATAGATAGATAGATAGATAGATAGATAGATAGATAGATAGATAGATAGATAGATAGATAGATAGATAGATAGATAGATAGATAGATATATAGATAGATAGATAGATAGATAGACAAACATAAGAGACAGGTGTACTCACAGACACAACTGGGTTTGTTGCCCGACCACTGGTTATTGTGCTGGCATGTGACGGTCCTCTCTCCCACCAGTTCAAAGGCCGACTGGCAGGAGAAGGTCAGAGTGTCGCCGTGTTGGAAGCGATCACCGCTACGGCGACCGAATGCCGGCACCCCGGGATCCCCACAGCCTCCTCTCTCGATCTCTGTAACACACATGACACACACAGTCATGTTCCTGTGCTGATAATTAGTGTCAACATGTGACACGGTGACATTCAGATAAGGGGTGTGTCTGTTTGCTCCTGTTTGTCAGGCAGGCGCAGAGTTGAAATGGCAATAGTGTGGCATACATTGATATTTAGATAATCGGTGAGTCAAATGTGAACATTGTTTTTGTGGTAAGCTAAGCTAGCTACGTATATGCATTGTCACATTGACTAATGGCACTCAAAGTTAGCAATTTGACATCTGTGTTGTCACTAAACTATCACTTTTTAAAAGCCTTTTTCAGAAGCTGTAAAGAGCTGCAGAATTTGAACATGCCTAGTCTCCATTATTCTACATAGCCGTGTTAAGAAGAAAACAAAAAGAAACAAATATATTCTACTGTTTACCTTCTCACAGCTAATTGCCATTAAGGTAATTATAGTGTAATTCAGCTTTAATTGGAAAAAGGCACAACAATATGGGATCCGCACAGGTACACACACCAGGAGGTAAACACGAGAACAACACTAATGTTTGTGACTGTGACTCCACACATTGTGTTTGTCTCTGTGTGTGTCTTGTGTCTTTATCTCTCTCCCTTTGTTTCTTTCTTGTCCTCCTTTCAAAGTGTCACAGTCCTTCTCTCCTGCTGTGCTGTATCTTCTTCTTATCGCTCTCGCTCTCTCAATCCAATTCAACTCGCCGTCTTTATTGGCACAAGTGTCACATTAGCAGTATACTTCCCAACCGGCCTGCAATCTTATTCCATTCATTTTGTCACCCCCTTTTTTCATATCCCTGCTTACCTTAATGGCAGTGTGTTTTTGTCCGCTTGCCTTTCCTCCCTAACCTCCTTTAAAATGTGACATTCCACCAGACATCTGTCATCTTGTAACACATGCTCCACCATGCTCCTGGATTCGCTTTGGGCAAATACATCTCAAGGTGAGCGGTGTGTGTGTGTGTGTGTGTGTGTGTGTGTGTGTGTGTGTGTGTGTGTGCGTGTGTGTGTGTGTGTGTGTGTGTGTGTGTGTGTGTGTGCGTGCGCGCATGCACGTGTGTGCGTGTGTGTGTGTGTTTGCGTGTGCATGTTTGTGTGTGTTTGTGTTTGTAAGTTCTTGAAACTTGTACATTTGTTGGGTGGTATGTACGCCCACAAGAGCAGAACTACTCATAATAGCAGCAGCCGTGTGGTTGTGTGTGGCCCCCAGCTAGCTGTCACACAGTTGACGAGTGTCAGGAGGGATATCAGCGATCTTGAGCCCCCGGTAATTCTATCATTATGGTGACAAATTATTTTCTTAAGCATACTTTTTAGTTTGCTCTTTCTGTTTGTTCTCTTCCCTCAATCATTCCTTTCTTCCTAAGTTCAAATAGTTGTACTAAAGTGCAGAATGTGAGGGTGCGACTCAATGCAACATTTGGTTTCTTTTTCAAGAATTGAGTATTATTAGGGGCGCCCTTAGCTCAGTTGGTAGGGCGTTCCCCCCATGGGCCTCGGCCAGCGGCGGACCCGGGTTCGATTCCAGCCCGCGGTCGTTCTCTGCATGTCACTCCCCTTTGTGCCCCATTTCAACTCTGTCTCTACACTATCAATAAAGCATAAAAAATGCCAAAAAAATATCTTAAAAAAAAGGTTTTGTATTATTCAAAGTCATTTACATAACTGAGAAGAAAAAGATGGAACATAATGTATTCAGAAAAGAGACCCATATTCAAGGGACCTTTCTGGTAGTTTTGTTGTGTGTTTTTAGACCATTAACTACACATCCTTTAAACTTTGCATTACTGCAAACCATTTTACCGCATTCACATTATTATATGACAACATTAATGTATGGTTATTGTTTACATTTAAAAGGTTTATGGTTGCAAAAACAAACAAAACTAACTTTAATCTGCAATACACAACACATATTGTATCCATATGCTCTATTGTCTGCTGATCCGACAAAATAATCTTAAAGAATAATTTTCAGTCCTTTGACTAAATAAACACATACATAGACTATTTACATTGCCAATCTTGTCACAACCAATTGGGCTTTTTGTGTTAAATATATCCTCCCTCTCTCTATCACGCTCTCCAATATGCACATGCACACACACACATGCTCACACACAGAGCTGCAGAGATTACCAAATGAAACATGACAGCATTCGATGCACGTTGTGGGTTGTGTTTTCATGCCGGGCTGAAAAGCTAAGAGCTCTTAGGGGGAACATTGATCGAAGTGTGTAACATGGTGAGGTGATGCAATGTGACAGCATCAAACATATACATGCAAGGACACACACAAAAGACACCACAGGCGGTTGGACAGTTATTCTGGGGAATAAACTAGAATGATCATCTAGAGGTTATTGAGTACTGTGTGTGTGTGTTTGTTTGTTTGTTTGACTCTTCCTTCTTTCTATTCAAATGACCATGTTTGCTGTTGCTTGAAAATGTACGATATCAGATAACTAAGGTGGACCACATACTGTACGTATCCTTGACCACTTAAGCTATGTTGTAAAGACGGGAAAAAAGGGCCCTTACTGTTGTTAGCACAAATGTTAAATGCACAAAATCAAGGTAAGCCTTACCGTACACCAAGGTCAGTACCATCTTAGCCTCATGCTGAGCCAAGCAAACGTTGTAGCATGATGTAGAACAACACCTGCTTACTGTTACACTTGCATGGACGCGCGCTCATTCCTGTAGCTATACACTGTGCTGATTCCCCTGAACAGTGACTGACCCAGGACAACACAGTCAGCAACACCATTGATTCAAACATAGCTAAGCAGAACCAGGAGCACAACCTTCATCCCTCTCACTCTCTATCACTCTCTCTCTCTCTCTCTCTTGCTCACTAACACTCCCTCAGCCTCTCTGACTCAGTTTATTTCTTCTCACTCAATTTATCATTTTGTCTCCTTCTGTCCCACTCTGTCAGTTTCTGGCTTTGCATCTTTCTCTGTCTCTACATTTATCAAATTACGCAACTCTCTCTCTCTCTCTGCCTGTCTCACACTTTATTTTCTTAAGATAATTCAGGTTTATTAATTTTCATTTAGTTCGGTTTGATTTAAAGAGCTGCACTGACATGGTCAGATGCCGTAGGTAATCAGTGATTCTGGAGAAAGCTTGTTGTCGAAATTACTTTTTTGTCAAAATCAGTGAATATCCCAATCCGCTACCCGTATGTACTTTGTTTGCGGTGGGAAAGGAATCCAGTGTTAATTCTCAGCCTAGGGTCTGTAAGCGGACATGTTGCTATAGCTATATGGTGGGCTAAAGCTTGTGAGAATGTACTCACTGATTTTGACAACTAGCATTCTCCAGAATCCCTGACTCCACCTTAAAATGTAAAAACATTGGATGAAAATGGATTGATTGTTCTCAATAAAAAGTATTTAGAGTAACGTCTATATCTCTCTCTTTCACCTTCACTCTGTGTGACTGTCACCGTTTGTATCTCTCTATCAGTGTCAGCTTTGGCATAATATGAAAAATAACCAAGCAAAACGATCAACTGATTGACTCATAATTCGGTTATTACCTCCTCTCAATGCACAGTCGCACACACACGCGTGTGTATACACACAAGGACAAACAATAACAGTTGGGAATATTACAGCATAACAACGTCAGCAACGCCATGACTTTCACACTCCATTATATGAGTGGATATATCCTTTTGTGTTTATGTGTGTATGCGTGTGTGTGTGTGTGTGTGTGTGTGTGTGTGTGTGTGTGTGTGTGTGTGTGTGTGTGTGTGTGTGTGTGTGTGTGCGTGTGTGTGTGTGTGTGTTTCAGAGACAAAGAGGAAGAAAATTGTGGTTGAAAAGTTGTATTTTAAGTTGCTGTATTGATTATAACTAAAGGAGGCCATACCTTCATATACTGCCTTGAACCCCGCTGAGCCGATTGTATCGTCCGATTGCAGGTGGAGCCACATCTGATTGGTCAAGCTAACGATGAGGTCAGGGACACTGGAGCCAGTAAGTCTACACAAACACACACATACATATACACATTATCACAGCCTGTAAATAAGCATTACAGGTTCATCACCTTCTAATTTTGACTAAAAAGAGACTTTAATTATTTACAAACAGTACAATAACATTTTAAAACCAAAACGTAGATGGCATTATCTGTGATTGGTGTATACATTGTTTATGAGCACTGTAAACAATACCCATCACACCCCATGTAGTTGAGTGTAAACAATGCTGACTTAAATATACCAAGATGATAATGTACCCGCACAATAACATCCATGCGTCTTAAATTGTTCCTCTGATAGCCATCATTGGCTTGTTCTTAACTCTAGCATAACAATATTAATTTATTAGTGGCCATGACATATAAGTGGTGCTTACACGTAGAGGACCCTCCGAGTGTCTCCTATCTTCCCTCCATCTCCCACGGTAAGTGTGTCATATCCTCTTTCCATGTCAAACTCTTCAAATGACAGCTTTATCACCTAGACCAGAAACACAAAAAGAGCAAACATTGAAACTGCTACAAACACATATGTATGGAAAGTTGGGAATAGAGACAAAAGCACAAAGAAAGACTGTGAGATTAAGTGAGGGATTTATAATTTTCCCCTTAACAATTTCCAGCAACATAAACGTATTACAATTAGCTAAGTAAAGCCTTATTATGGTGAGACCTGTTTCACAAACAACAGCCTGTTGAGCAAATAAAGTGCTTTATGATGTTAGGGGATGCATGTGAATAACAACAATGTCATAACATATATTATGAATAAGCATGTTGTTAAACATGTATAAATATATAATTGAGTCTGACTGCAACCAATGAAGTCAGACTTACAGTACTGACAGCACAGAAAAACAATCTTAAGAGAATTATAAACAAGTGAATACAAGGTATCCGTTTGCTTGTATACACTACATTCTACAGTCCTTAAATGAATTATTAAATGTGCATTTGCATAAAGTCTTTGAAAAACATTGTTTTTCATACAGTAGCTTCACCACACCCATTGAGGTGCCCCTGAGAAGCCGGTGTGTAAAATGAATCTTACATGGGGAAAAATACACAATTTATCCTGCTTATTCAAACTAAAAAAAATTGTAACAGGAGGCAACACATATAAAAGGGAAATATTCCATACAACTAAAAGCAAGTGCTAATGAGAAATAACAAATGACGCACATAGACAGCCAGTGTTCCCGACCCCGGCCATTATCTAATTAATTAAAGCTACAATGTCAAAGGTATCACTAATAATTTGACAGTGACATATTCATTTTTCTAAATAATCCATATTTAATGAAAGGCACTAGAGATGAAGGACACGCCTCTGAAACTAAAAGCATGCTTATATTCAGCAGTATTTTCCTTTAAGTTACTTTAGTTAGACAAATCCATTCTGAGGGCCACGACCACCGCAGCATGCAAACAATGCTGCTGAACATTGGGATATGTAGTGTTAAATGCCTAACTTACAAGCACATCCGTGGCTGTAGTGTCAAGCACCGGATCATGAATCCACTGTGTGCTCTAAAGTGCTATGATGCTGGTATGCTATTATATGCTGCTTGTTCATTATTTATTAGCAGCAGATCACATCCTGATAGAATTGGAGATGGCATACTTCTGCTGTGTTCAGACATTCTCTCAGTAGAAAAAGCAGTTTTCTGGTGAATTAGAAGGCTGAGATAAACCATGAACAAGTGGTATTGTGGAAAGGACACCACACCATTACATGGCAAATCACAACAGTGAAGAGACAAACTTACCGCAGGTTATAGGGCAACAAAACCATTGCACCATGCAAGATTCAGCAATGCATAAGCCTTGGGCTGTGCTTTGCCCAAATATAAATCACAACAAAAAAAATCAAATTTAAAAGGTTATGGATAAAAATGAGGATTTGCCATAACAGGAAAGTCAAAGAAGCCATATATGTATGTATAACTGCATTAATATGGAAACAGGCTCATATTTAAAAGAACAAAAAACAAGTTTATTGTTATTTTTATAGATATTTACCGTATTTTTACAAGATGCAGCTTATTAAATATGAGACTCATATGTGCAGAAAGCATTTTGCTTTCTTGTTATGCGCTGAATGTCGAAGCCTCTGGCAATGTCTAGTCTTTTCAAAGTGCAGCTACAAATAATAGGAAGAAGATGCACAATGACATTATGAGGTATTCACTCCTGGCTTACAACAAATCCAGGGGAGCATTAATAAACCATTGTACTTCCTCTTTGCTGATTCATTTTGCTAATACTGTGTTTTTCTAATATCATTAACAGAAGAATACAAAGGTTTCTGTAGGGTTTTTTGTAACATACACCATCATCACTTCAGATGTTTCTAAAACATTGTTCAAGGGAACAATGTTTTAATCATCAATACGTGCTGATCAAACATCAACTACCAAGGCATGGAGGATACAGAAACTATTTCAGGGTTGTCAACATTAGACAAACCACATATAGACATACTTTTCTTTTCTAAAATTAAAATCGAACACTCAAAAGACAGAAAAAAACATTATACATTTGGGGAATTCAATGTATTTTCTGCCTATGAAACACAACAGTAATGATCTCTGCTCTGTTCATCCCTATGTGTAAAGGTGCATTGTTAATATCATTGTATAGTCTTGATAGCGAATTAGGTAGCCAGAAACCAAGATCAAACCAAGAACGATAAACTATGAGGTGTTGTTGAAGACTGTATGTGTGTTTGTGTCTGATAAGTTAAGCCTGCTGTTAAAATTGTATAGCATCAGCAGATTGTGGTTATAATGAAAGGGGGTGAAGCAGAACAGAATCGAAGACAAACAATAGTTTTATGCGCATTGCTGTGGTGTGTGTGTGTGTGTGTGTGTGTGTGTGTGTGTGCATGTCTGTAGGAGGTAGTTTTCTCAGTTAGCAACTGAAGCAGAATGATGTTCAATTCTGTGGTTCAAACACACCTGTTTCACTGAATGTGTGAGTGCAGTTTGGCTGTTTTTCTGTGCCCACATGTTTCTATCTTAATATATATATATATATATTTATGTTGTGTGTGTGTGTGTGTGTGTGTGTGTGTGTGTGTGTGTGTGTGTGTGTGTGTGTGTGTGTGTGCGTGCGTGTGTGTGTTACTGGGTGTCTAGACAGTCAGGGCAGCTTTCATAGGAGCAGCAGACATAAAGGAGGGAAGTGAAGCGTTATCACACACAGGTCATTAGCAGAAAGACTCAGTGCTGTTCAATACATCCAAATGGGCCCATTTAGAAATACATTAAGAGCCGCCTGTAACCCCAGACTACATTACATCAGCTTCTTCGTTTTCTAAAGCAAAGAACAAAACTAAGAATGAAAAGAACTGAGGAAGCAACCATTACTAAAAGGAAAAAAGGAATGGAATTGTCAATGCCTTTTAAGGCCAGGACACACCAGTCCGCCTACCCGAAAATGGAGTTTGCCGATTCAGGCAGCTCCAGTCTTCCCGTCGCGGCCAAAAAAGTGCAAAGAACACACCAAGCCGACTGCTGACTTTCCGTACACTCTGCGCTTGCGCGGGACATAATGTCTCCATAACAGAAGGCGGCGCTAATCTGTATTGTGGCCCGAAAAAATACGGAAGCCGGAAATGATGGGACGGCTCTCTAGACCATAAACATAGATATAACTACGTATTTATATTTATGGACCATAAAGAGCACAATTTTTAGCAGAGAGTGTCGAGCACGGTGTCGAGCAGTCAACAAGGGTTGATGCATGTGAGTACTCGCTGAACAAAACAAACAAACACATTAAAACAATGGCTAACTGTTGTTAGCTGTTTGTGCTACCCGCCTCACTTCCGGGCTTCACTGATTCGCTAGCCCTCCACCAATCAAATTGCTCCAACTGAAAGACTGCCCGCCGCCGATTGAACATGTTCAAAAGAAGCCCGACGACATCTACGACGACTGATTTCACGGCACACACCAAACAGATTTGTGTCCCCGCCCCCTCCAGACTCTACAACGGCGATTATCGGGCCGGTGTGTCCGGGCCTTTACAAATCGTTAAAGCCTCCAGTCTGATGACTACAATTTATGTTAATGTTTTAACAGCCCATTTTGTCCCTGAAGGACTTACATGGCTCTAGACTAACTTTTTTACTAGTAGGACCTGTGCTACCAAACGTCATAGTTGGTCGCACAAGCACATGATTTAGCGATGTTGGCACTTGATCGTGGGAAATAACTTATTATTTTAAAGGAGACTTTCAAATGTAGACTGTTCAGGTTTAAGTTTAAACATTAAAAAAAAATTAAATAACAGCGTTCATGTTTGAGTGTGGACGCTTTCTGAAGGGGTTTGTGAAGCGTTATCACCTTGAGGTCATAAGCAAGCAGCAGAGCATCTAAGAGCCGCTCAATAGACTATTTAAACATTGTTAAGAGCAGAGTGCAATCCAAACCTACAGTCAAATACTTTCAGTCAGTCATTTAACATGTAGGGAAATTGAGGGTCTTCTCAGGGCACAATCACTACCTTTGACAAACTGATACATATCTTTGACCTACTCTGATCCTGCACACACAGCAGATAATGTGTTTGCCAGTCAATTCAAATAATCTAAAATATAACTCAACTGGTCAGCATCCGTCAACAGAGCCTAATAAACATTACATGAGTTGCACACTGTACCCATTCAGTTGTAATGCGGAACTGTAAAGGGTTGCATTGCCTATGGAAAAATAAGCTATTAAATATGCCTTCAGTTCTTGCCCTCACAGTTTTGACCTTATGTCAGAATAGTGCAAGACTACCATACAGCCCTAATTGGGAAGATGTATTCTGACTTCCCTTGTTGAGCTGAGACTGCAGCAATGCTGACTCATGGCTGGGCAGCAATAGCTAGGATAAATGATCAAATAAATTACAACAAATCCATCTATCCATCTATCCATGTTAAGGACATTTCAGCAGGTAGGATGCTAATCTGAATGGTCCTTTATTTTTGTGTGCCCTGGTCAGAGAGCAGCCCTTCCTACATATTCACTACTAGGATGTTGTGCAGTCCCAGGGAGAGACGCCAAGATCGTTTTCCGGCATGTGGCAGTGCCACGGCGACCACTGCCATTACCATGGCTTGAGCCGTTCAGTAACGGTAATGCCAGCCCAAACAATGGTATTTTGCGACCGGCACGCCCCGCCTCCCCCCTATAATTTCACAACAGGTATTGCCTTTACGGCAGAGGCAGGTAAAGCTAAATATAATTGGTCTTTATTTACACTATATCACAACATAACACCGTAAATAAATGGATTTATTCATGTCTCTGGTCATTTCCGTTGTAAGGATATGTGCAATCTGTTTGTTGTTGCTTTTGAAATGACAGATGCTTTATAGAACAGTCGGACTTGCTCCGGTGACGGTAGTTAGCATAGCCTCCTGAGCAGGTCTGACTAATCGATAACAGAGAATTAGCCCTATATAGCGTTGGCTACAGAGGCAGGTTGATATATGTACCAGGGGGTGATATTGCCACCAAAGGCTCCCTTAGCTCAGCGGGTAAGGAATTCCCTTTTGAAACAGTAGACCCGAGTTCGCATCCTGCCCTGTTTTTTTCTTTGCATCTCTTGACTAGACATTTAGATTTTTTTCTCTATATTTCATCAAGGTAGGTCTACAGGTTCCTATCGTTTAACACTGATTCACTGTAATAAACCTTTTTGTACTATTTGTGTGCCATTTCCAACTATATAGGGCTAATTCTCTGTTATCGATTAGTCAGACCTGCTCAGGGGGCTATGCTAACTACCATCACCGGAGCAAGTCCGACTGTTTTATAAAGCATCTGTCATTTCAAAAGCAACAACCAACATATCGCACATATCCTTACAACGGAAATGACCAGAGACATGAATAAATCCATTTATTTACGGCGTTATGTTGTGATATAGTGTCAATAAAGACCAACTATATTTAGCTTTACCTGCCTCTGCCGTAAAGGCAATACCTGTTGTGAAATTATAGGGGGGAGGCGGGGCGTGCCGGTCGCAGAATACCACTTTTGGACTGGCATTACCGTTACTGAACGGCTCAAGCCATGGTAATGGCAGTGGTCGACGTGGCACTGCCACATGCCGGAAAACGATCTTGGCGCACCTGGGGCCTCATTTATAAAGGTGTGCGTAGAAACCTTCCCAAAACATTGCGTTCGCACAAAGCCAAGAATGTGCTGCGCGAAAAAAAAGTTGAGATTTATAAAACTGTGCGGTGCACTGTTGCACGCAATCTTCCCTGTATAATTACTAGAGGTGGGCATAGATTAATTGTTTTAATCTAGATTAATCTAGATTAATTTTGGAATTAATCTAGATTAATCTAGATTAAAATGGCTCATTTTAATTCATTCATAATATGTGTGTGCTCCTAAATAATGACTCAAAGTAAGTCTTTGAGAACGTGTTTCTCAAGCCAGGTGGCGCATCAGACCAGGGGCTCATCTGCTTGAGGAAGCTGTTCTACTATGATAATTGGTGATGAAAATAAATAATGTTCAACAAGATGTTACTTAGTAACGCGTTACCGGCATCGGACCTCTTTTTTCAGTAACGAGTAATCTAACGCGTTACTATCTCCAAACCAGTAATCAGATTAAAATTACTCATCAAAGTCACTGTGCGTTACTTTTTCTGTCATTTTCCTTAGTGAAACATTTTACATAACTGCACAAATGACTGCGATTGCGATTTTATGTAAATAAATGTGCACGCATGTGTCTCTAAACGCTCCAACTGCTCCAACCGCTCCTCTCGTCTTTTTGGTAGCGCCCCTCTCTGACATGCAGCGTGTGTGTGTGCGCCTGTGTCTGTGTCTGTGTGTGTGTGTGTGCAGCAGCATTACGGCCGAACTGTGGCGCAAAACAAAGTTTTCCCCCCGATGAAATATAGCGTCTGCTAAGGGGATATTTAGGATTCGGGTACGGTGACGTTGAAGAGATAGAAGTGTTTAAAACTTGGAAACTTATAGTCACGTGGCGACCGGTGGCCACACACACCCACCCTGCGTTCCAATACCCGATTGTGTCGTGGGCAAGTGATGGAGAGAGAGAGCGGCGGGTGTGTGAGAGAATAAAGGCTCCTCAAGTGTCAACAACGGCCCCCGGCTATTATTATCTCCCCTGAGCCGAACAGGAGGTGGAATAAGAGATTAACGGCGATATTTTTTTTATCGCCGATAAGAGTCTTGCGTTAACGCAGCACGTTAACGCCGATAACGGCCCACCACTAATAATTACCCACCTGCGGTGAATTGTGCGCTGACGATCTCCGCCCGTGTCATCCCACTTCACATCCCAGTTTCATCCCACAATCTACCATACATGGCGAATGCTAAATAGCTGAATATGATGACGCTCTTAATAAGCACGACATTTTGACTGACATGGGGAAAAAAGGGAGGCAACCAGCCGCAAAGAAAGCGACTGGGAAGGAAGAAAGCCCGTGCCATGCGTCGCTGTAACTGCCACTAAAACACAAACACACACGCACGCGCTGATCACATTTCATGATTGGTACAGTCGTTATAGTCTTTGGTAAACTGTTTTGCCCAACTTTGTACTGTATGAAATATCACATATTAGCGAACCTGTTGGACTATATGTAGGCCTATATAAAATGTGTTGTGAGAAGTGAAATAATGCATTAGCCTATAGTCTATTCCAAAGCATTGTTCCCTTTCCGTGAGATCCACACATTTCCAACAACAACGTCAGATTATAGTTTAAACTTCCAGGGTTAGTTGTTATGGGAAAGAGATGCATAAAATAATTTGCTAAATTCATAACATGATTTTATCTAACAAAATATTTAGTTTTAATTAATATGTTTGGCCTTAACTTTGTACAAAACTACTTTTTACACACAGCCTAAAATATTGACTTTGCTCTCCCGCTGGCCACTCACGGACACACCTCCCGACGTATATGATATTATTATAGAGTAGAACTATAAGATTACATGTAAAAATATAACCAAAACATGTATAGACCTACTTGATAAGTAAATCAACCTACATCATTACTGCATGCCATAGACAACAGTAGCCTATATTCGCAACAATAGGTACGCACATGTAATTGATTAAATATATTGGGTGCCATGCATTTCACAAGGATATGTGTGTTTTTAACAGAGCTTTATTTCGTGGTGTTGCCATTGAGTGTCGCTGATTCCCCGAGTCAGGAAACCTTGCGGTAGCTCTACGCATGGTCAAAAGTTTGCGTGGGAATACGCACACTTCTCCGCAAAGAATTCTATTATAAATACCACCGTTTTGCCACTGCACATTTGACCGCACATTCTGCCTGTCTACGCAAGGTTTTTGTGCGTAGAAAGCTTTATAAATGAGGCCCCTGGTCCCAGGTTCTCCTTAAAAACGGCACTTGATTTTGGCCCTGTTAAAATGTCAACACTCTGCACACGTCTAACGAATTACGCTCAGTCAGCCATTTCAACTTCATTATAAGCCGAGCCGAGGTGACCCCTACCAAAGGGAAGTAGACATAGGATTCATTTCAATCTTGGTGGCCGTAACGCCAACCTCCTTATTACTGTCACACCAAACAAGACTACAACAAATAGGCTTTTACCCTCACATCAAACAGCGAGTTCTAACAGAACATCACAGTCAAAATTTTCCCTCTGGATTTGATTGAACTCTCAACTGTAAATGCAGCAATTATAAGAAATATAAAAATAAATGTAACATTAAAAAAGTTGAGGCATTCACCCATTATAGCTTTGGAAGGCATGACCGTATGCCCTGTGTGTATTTCATTTTCCAACAAAGTAGCACATTTATAAGTGACTCCCTTCAGAAGTTTGAGGTGAAGGTGTATAGTAAAAGTGTGTGTGTGTCTGTGTGTGTGTGTGTGTGCGTGCGTGCAAGGGAAGTGTATGCCTTGAAGTCCTGAACTTTTGAGAATGATAGATGTGAATATACAAATGTTTACAAGTTGTTGGATGATAACAAAGCAGGACTTGACAAAGCAGGATAACACTGGTCCTGAAAAGCAGAGTGTACAAGAATCACCTTGATGGGATTTTGCCACATTGTTGAGTCATTGGTGAGCAGCCACAATAGCAGTCTGGGGCCTTTTTTCCCCAAATATTGCTTTGAGCCTTTCAGACAAGTACAGACTAAGCTCAAACCTTGCTTGATGACTCAACCCACATTTGGAGGACGCTAGCGGGGCAAGGGCCCAAATTCCTACAAGGAAAATGTTTTGCGAATACTTAATTCAGTATAATGCCTAGAATGGCTACTGGTAAAGAGATATCAAAAATATATTTATTTACAACAAAGTCATGATGAAGTTTGCTGTAACACGTATACAGTTAATAAAGGATACATGGCAAGGAATAAAGTGAAGAGTCCCCTCACATGGAACAGCCCAACATGTACCTAGCCCTCCATAACGAGCTACTAGCCACATGTCAAGCTGTCAAAGTAACTGTCCATGCTAACTTTTGACTCTGTGTGTGTGTATGCATTCGTACGTGCATTTTGCGCGTGTGTGTTCTTTCACACTGTGCTTGCCTTCACAGCAGGAAAGCAGCAGGGAGGGAGGGTAGAGAATATTTCCTGGGAGCACCAATCTCCTGACCTTGATTCGATCAATATATCTGTTCAGCAGGGATTGCTGTGCCCTAACAGGAATCTATCATTGTATCCAAGGAATGAAACAAACACCCTATAAAAGGGGCACTCTAATAAGCAGGTGCCCAAGCCCCCTTTGATGTCAATGTCAACACATTCCTGCCCACAGCCTGCCCCTCAAAGCTGGGGAAGTTTTTTCAAACCTCTCAATGATTCATCAGATTATAACAAATTTATTAATTTTTACTGCTTAATTCCATAGCAGCATTTCAATGATAATCAAATCAGAATGTTGAAGCACTTCTGCTGTTCATTGCAGCTCAAGAGTGAGTCATCATGAATGATCTTTTGCTTCATCTTGCAGCTACAGTTGAATACATTTTACGATAGGTACTCACTGTGCAGTGAGGGACAAACACAGCAGCGGGATGCATACCAAAGCCAGGGCTTGCAGTTTCTCATCCAAAGCAATTCATTCAGACCAGCAGTGAAGAGCCACTATACTAGCTGTTGACCAGCACAAATAAGTAACTGCTTCAGCTGAATTTGCATCAAGACATGAGTCAATTGAAACAGCCCCATGCAGTCCACTCGGTAAGTATACTGTAAACTAGTAGTTTTAGCTGTAGGGTCAACTCATTAGCTCACAGACTATAGTATTTGAGTAATAAAATGTCTGTTGTACCATTTCTTCATACATTAAGGGGGAATGTACTGCCCAAGAGCCTTAAGCTTCCATTAGTTGCTTTTCTTTACAAGTATTTTCTTTTCCAAGGTCTCGCGGGCCAGAGTCCTTCCCAGCATGCACGGACCAGAGGGCAACTAAGACAGATGGCCGGGCAAATCACAGGGCTAACATAGACATCCAATCACTCATTAAGAGTCTACCTGACCTGCATGTATTTGGACTGTGTGAGGATACCAAAGTGGAAACTCAGAACAAGGGATACATAGGTGGAAGGCTGATGTGCTCACTGGCTGAACTCTTGCTCTTTGCCTTTGTGCCCCCTCTAATCTAAACACTTTTCAATGCAAATGCTTTAGACGAAAGTGAATGGAGAAAACAAAAAAAGGGATATAAACTACAATAAACATGTGATGTATGGTGTAGAAATGTAATCATAGTGAGTGAGAGTCTGGCAACCAGCGAAGCCAATCTAAATGTTAACGCATGTTAACAAGTGATCATAGCTCAGTGAAAACAGGAAAAGAAAAGCGGTGATAACAAATTACTGAAATCCTTGAGATCTGGCCGCTGCGAGAGACTCATTTCTCCGGGTTATGCATCCAACAGGGTCATTACATCTAGTAGAAAGGTTTTTATTACATAATAAAGAGTGCAGCATTTGTTGTGATTACTGCATCTTGGGTTTATATTTCAACGTGTTCTAGATAGTTGTTGTGTCTCAATGTTGTTATATGCTGCTGACAAGTGATTTTTATTTTCCTGTGTGGGAAAAATTCAGTTCTAGTCATTAAAAGAAAATAGACTGGTGAGGATGCTAGCATGTTGGCTGTACCCTGAAAGTACCCATATGTGCTGGGTTTATGTGTTGCAGTCGTCCTGCCCCGAGGTGACCTTTCACTTTAAGTGGTAAGAAAGCAAACGGCTGTTGAATGGTTAAATAAGTCCCTCGCCGAGGTGTTACGGCACCTTGGAGTGCTGTTGACCTGTTGGCTGGACAGTTTAGGAAAATAAACTGCGTATTATACCAGAGCAACAGCTGTGTGGAAGCTGTGCCACAGTAGGAAAGCATGTGATTACAGGAGACTGGATATGGCTGATATAAAAAAAAAATGTGTATTGGAAAAAGCCAGTGCACAGAGCTAAAAGGTGTAACCTTGCAACACTAATGCATCACCACGAACACAGCCTCCTTTGGTAGAGAGGTATACAGTGAGTATAGAGTTCAGCAATGAGAGCCAAAGACAGAGCTAATACATTGAATTATAGTCCATCAAACTGGCAATTTACAGCTAGTAGCCAGATTAGCAAAAAAGCCCCTGAACTGAGATAATGTGCAAATTAGGCAGCCATTAATGAATCTGTGACACTGATGGTTATTTACTCTGCACTTTACTGATGCCTTTTGCTCAGTGTGATCAACGTCCTTACTGAGCTAAGGTAGAATGTTGCCGTTTAATTTGTAGTGATTCAGAAATGTCGAAATATCTCACTGTAAAATGTTAATCTTACCATTACAAGAAGACAGTGATACATTATATATATATATATATATATATATATATATATATATATATATATATATATATATATATATATATATATATAAAGAAACAAACATGTATGGTAAATATATAAAGAAACAAACATGTATGGTAAAATTATCAACAAAACAGTCCGTTTCCATTACAGTTTGCAAATAGACTCAACTCAACCTACTATAGTAGTGTGAACAGTTTTCCTGTCCTATGAAGGACATATTGCTGATGCACTCACTTTCAGTTTGAATCCAGATAATTATCATTCTGCCTGTGCTTGTTGCCCTGTTGGTCATATTTTAGTTATCACTAAAAAAAATAACATAATAACGTCACCCTAGAACCAATGGCCAGAGCAACAAAAATAAATCCAAAATTGAAGTTAACCGGAATTTTACTTCAACAGTTTACTGATACCCAATGGTTAAAAGGACATGTTTTGTTCACAGTTAGACCATTTTGATAATGCACTAAGTAGTGGTCATTGTGTCTTCATTAAGCAACAGCTTGAGCCAATTTTGCAGTGATGTCCCAAAACAATGCATTGTTGTAGGATCAGTCGGGGGTTTAACATATTCTGGCTAAGGCCTTCATTGGTCTTCATTGGCCTCAATTTCTGTATCAAATAAAATGTAACAGAATATGATAGAATGTGTCCTGACCCCACTGAAGTGATGATGATGATGATGATTCATGCATGGAGATGAACCAACATCTGATACTATAATACCACACACACACTAATATGTATTCATCAGGAAAAAGACAGCAATGATTAGAGGCCTAATCGGCATGTGTGACGATGCGTTTCAGAGGGTATGTGTGTGAGCAGTCAGGCATGCTTCAGACTTGAACAAAATAATTATCTGCTTGATACTGATGAATCAAATGACAGACACACACACACACACTCGCCCACACGCACGCACGCACGCACGCACGCACGCAGGCGCACACACACACACACACACACACACACACACACACACACACACGCACTGCTGATTCCTTTTGACTGCTGTGCACCTGAGATTTTCCTCTCCACTACCTGGAAGTTGATAGTTTACCCTAAAACATATTTTTCACAATCTCTGGCAGTTAGCAATTAAGTTGGCAGCCGATGCATAAACAGTCAACATTCATAACACCACACACAAACCAGATGCCCGTGCACACACCGACGCAAATAATAACACATGGGAACATAGAAAAAGAAGCACACACACATAATGACAGGCTGTCAGTCCCTTACAAACTATTGATCGTGCTGCTTTTATTCAGAGCTTAACGGAATGGCAACAGACACACAAGTGGCCAACATTACTTATTGGCTACCAAAACTTGTGCACGTCAAGCCACACAAAGAAAGAACAAAGGGGTATGCACACTTCAATAGAAACATTCTTCTCTGTCTCAATTTTGTAGAACATGTTATTGATGAAAGAAGTCATCTGGAATAATGGCCAGTCAGAGGCCGAGCAAAGGGAGAGACACAATGAAGAAAGAGAAGTGGAGAGGGGACAAAGAGGGACAGCTCAGGAGTCTGAGATGGAATCAGAGAAATGGAAAGAGTACAACGACAGCTCGACAAAGAGATGACTGTTGTTCATCCTAACGCATGGCTATTTTATCTCTCCAGATAGTTCTCTCGTAAATGTCTCCACACTTTCTAACTAATCATACAAAGTAGGGTGGAGAGGAACTTGAACTTATTATTCAAAGGTGTGCTTTTAATCATCATTTGTATTCCCTGTATACACAAATGAAATCATGATTAAATATCTACGTTCAAGTGGGAAGAAGTTTTCAACTTCTTCTAAAAATGCTTGGAAATAAGGTAAAAAAAAACAAGGTGTTCACTGTTCACACCAAGAGAAGGATTACTTAAAAGAAAAAAAGTAAACAAAGAACTATAGCTGATCATGCCATGGGGACTGTTAAGCTCACTTTAGGTCACTTGGATACACATACTAATAAAGGCATATTCAGCATTAGTCATACATAGTAGATGGATATTCTTAAAGAGTGCATTTCTGCCTAACTTCATTGTTGTTGTTTATTGTATGCAAGTCTTTACCTTTTAAGACAACAGGGTTCAATTTATGATAAAGGTGGTTTTCAAATAGCCTGAAATGAATTCCCATCTAATATAAAAAGCAAGCTGCCAAATGCAGGAACTGGACTTAAAGTGTGATCAACCCTCGAACAAGTCACTACAATTGAAAAGCTGGTGCCACCTGGTTTAAGAAGGCTTAATCAATGTGTACAACAAATGATTTGTGTAAACTTTAATGGTAAATATTCAGATTTATTTGCCATTTTCTTACACTTGAAAACCTACCAACTGTGTGGCTAACGCCTGCTGTGAGAGAATACAATGTATAAGGTCAACAACAGCATAGAGAATAGGGATGTGTAGTCTCATGTCATTTTGGATCATTCGAAAAAGTGGTGGATTGCACATTTTCTTAAACAATTTAAAAGGGAAAATTGAAAAAAAAAAAGTTCAACACATGAGTATGTATTGTTAACACTCACTGTATCTGCATTGCGGATGGACTGGGCTTAATTAAATTTGATTGTGTCACTCATTTAGATTCCATTCTATTATTTTCTGCTCCACTCCAGTCTGTGTCTATAACGCCCTTTATACTCTTGTTCCTTTCAGTCCTTGTCTCTCCCTCTGTGTATGTAGATAGTGACATTCTGCAAATGCCAGCAGCTGTAGTAGCTGATAATCTGTCATTATAGCACATTCTTAAAGCCCTCTCAAACCTCAAGTATACACATACACAGACTTGCATGCACATGGGGTACATGGAACAGATAAGACATTTCATCTGTCATAGAGGGCTAGGGATATGGGATTCTATTATACTCTATTGTATTGTATTGTATTTTATACCCCCAAGCAACACACCCACACACACACACACACACGCACACACATGCACACACACACACAGCAGCAGCAGCACCAGGATGACTTTCCATCAGTCACCTGACACTATGCAACAACACAATACAATACAGTATGTGGTACATTTGTCATGATAAAACTTTAGAAAATGCCGCCAGGTCAAGGAATTCATTTCACTCATATTTTCTATTTTCTTTGTGGAAAGAAATGTCACAATGGTGACATTTGCTGCAAAGATGATGCCACTTCCACAAACATGTCTTAAGATTATATATATATATATATATATATATATATATATATATATATATATATATATATATATATATATATATATATATATATATATATATGTATATAAGTCTCAATGCATTAGAGTCTCATAGCTATGTGAATGAGATCAATCTACACAGACATAGAATAACACTTGGGTTGGCGCCATAGCCTGACACAAGCTGTTGGCGAATCGTATGTGACCATTTCTCTCTATCAAGGTCAGAGAGACGCAGGGGAGAGAACAAAGAGGCAATTTCTCACTCTTTCTCTCCCACCGTTTAATTTTTTTTCTGTTCTCTCACCTCAATTATATCTCACCATTTCTCCATCGCACTCCTTCAAGAGGCTCAGAGGTGAGTAGACTTCATTCACCATCCATCTTTAGACACAACTTACAATGTCACATGTCAAGTAGTAGGCTACCTGCTTGGACATTCAGTACTTTTTCCCTATTCTCTCTTCCCTGACACTGTAATCGTGAAGTAGCTGAATCAATATTCAAACCTATTTTTTTCTCCTCTTTACTTTCCATCTCTCTTTTCCTCCGTAGTGCATTCTTTCTCTCTTTCATTGCTTTGCCCTCTCACCATATTCAAACTTCATATTAAAAAAAAAATCAAAGGGAGAGGAGAAAAGAATATGATAGAAGGAGAAAGTGGATAGGACGTGAGCAGTGCTGAGCAGAGTAGTAGATGAGGAGAGAAGCGGAAAATAAAATAAAAACACAAATATTTACACAGAGAGACTTGAGATATTGTACCACAAATATATGAATTATTCATTTTCATACCATAATGACTCAATAACAGAGTTGCCTTCGCACAATTGGGGAGGGTGTGGTGACCATGAGCTCAGCAATAAAAACCAAATTCAGTCAGCGAACATAAAAACAAAAGGGAAGCCTAAAACAACCAGCCATCACCTTTCTCAACACTTGACCACATAAGAGAATATCTGTGAATGTTGTGTCATAGATTATAGTCTGCTTTACAACTTTTTACTGTTAAGTAATGCTCACTTTATTTGCCACAAACGTCAGTCTCCATGACCTTTAAGTATACAATAATGTCAGTTTCTCGACAATGCCTGTTATCAGAGTCGTGCGGTTAACCACACTCACCCTGGATATCTATAGCTCATGAAAATGAATAAATAAAAACATCTAATACATAACCAATTCTTGTTATCCATCGTGTGGATCTGTAATAGCCATAGAGTAGAAGATCATCTGCAGAAAAGCCCATACTGTCGAAGAGGCAAATCATTTACTAGCCATCAATATTTGTAACCTCAAAATGGCAATATTGAACATTGATACTACCAGGAATTTGGCAGAACAATGCTTACTTGCATACTTACACAACAAGTCATGCATTAATGTGCTCAGATTACTGCATTACACAATACAATGTGGTGTATGTAGATTCAAGGTATAGAAGCTGCATATTCCCCACGTCAGTTTATCATGACTTTTTTGATCTAAAATGCCTGGGGATAATAAATGGGGCATAAAATAACACAAACAAGCTTACCTTCCCAGAATCCATTGCGGTGATGACCCACACACAGTGTGCATTGTTCTCATATTGAACAGGGTAGTTAGGAGAAGTTATGACCCCTCTGGGCCCCCTCAGGTTGCTGCCACAGGTCCGAGCTACAGAAGAAGACAGCAAAACAGTGTGTCAGAGCAACAGAGAGTTTTAAAAAGCTTAATGGGGCAATGAAAATGACGCTCGCAGATTACAAATGTCTTCTTCCCTTAAAAAAAGGGAAAGAGTGTTTGACAGCAAAAGAGGAAAAGGCAAATTACTATAGATAGACCACAGGATTCAATGTACCCAAAACTGAAATTGTGATTTGTGGACAATAAATTGGGGCATTTTATGTTATCATGCTAATATAGTAATATACCGTAGCTTGTTAGCATTCTACTGTATGTTATCATTACTCTCAAAATAAGAGCAAAATTGTTGAGGAGTCATTGGTTTTAAAGGCATTCTCCATTTTGTTAAGTGTTGGACGTGTCATTTCTGAACTGTTGTCAGTGCTAGATGAAAGGTCAGGGGATGACCAAAATCACTTGCAATTATATGAGTGGACAAATGCATGTATGGCTGTACATATTTGTATTCAAACCCATCCAATAGCTGTTGGGAGATTTCACTATGGACCGATACTGGCTGGCGAACTTATGTGCTTTTCGCATGGCTACAAATTGTGACAATATGAATTGGTATGATGTTATTTATCTAAAACATTCCCCCTCTGCTGCTAAAGCTTTCAGTACCTTTGGTCGTGAAGAACTTGCAGTTGTTATCATCAGCATTTTTTATAATATTCTACCTAGCACTCTATTTTATCCATATTGATTTTGTCCTGTGTGATACTGAAGGTAATATATTTCTTGTCTTCAGTACCTCGTAAAGTCACCCATGTGTTATTGCCTTAAAGGGCTATTTGGAAAAAATAAAAATAAAGTTTCAAAAGTCCCCTTAAAAACCATATTGAGCACAGTATATTAAAAGGGCTTACTTGACATTTTCAGTCAGTTCTAGTCAACAAGCACTTTCACTGCAGAGGAAGTTTTATCTGTTCATATATTTGCCCTTTATCTATCATTATGAGTTAGCTGGAGGCGACCGCTGCCATTACAGAGAAGTGAAGGCCAATGACAATGGAGGCAAAAAAGCATTTGAAACAAGAATGAATATAAAAGGACCATCAGAATAAAAGTGGGGGTGGGTAGTTAAGTGGGAGATGGGTCGGACATAATGAAGTAAAAAAAAAAAGTTTGCAAATACAGAGAGGGTTGAGAGGCAAAGTGGAGAGAGGTAAAGAAAGAGATGGAAGGACGGAGTAGGGGAGGTGAAAGATAATAATGTGAGAAAGGAAAAGGACGGCGGGCAAGAGGAAAGAAAGAGACAGAGACACAGAAAAAAACCAGGAGAGAAATGGAGCGAAAGGAGGACCTCAGATGACTGATCTGCCTGTTAATTAGAAACGAGGGCTGAAACACACTGGGATATACACAAAGGTACACACACACACACACACACACACACACACACACACACACACACACACGGACACACAGAAACACATTCATGGTGATTCATCCTAGAGACCAGCTTCTAATTAACATTTAAGTCTCGGTAGAGAATGGGGAAGCTCATGGGTTTGAATCCCAGGAGAGTGATCACACCAGATAGGCACACTATACTAAGGCTACGCTTTATGGATTTCTTAACCTCCGCGTGCCCACTTGTTTGTGTGTAACAGTCTATTGATCCTCTCTTCCTTTCTTCTCTCTTTCTCTTCCTTTGCTCTCTCCTTTTCTCCTTCTGCATGCATTTGCTCTCTAATTACAGATATTTATGTTATAAAAATCTCAAGACAAGAAATCACTGTCAAATATGCTAGCTGCAACGTACAGTTTTCCAGATGTTGCTACATTGCTACATTCCTCCTCAAATGTACTTTTCTGTAGGGAAAGTAGGAAAGACGTACGATATATTTTTTTTAATTATCACACATAATTTCTGCTTCTTTTACAACTACATTGAAGTATTGTAAAATGTAACGCAGATTGAGTGTCTGTATTTCTGCACAATTCCCATGAAAATAAATGATGCCTTGTTCAGCATTAGATAAAAAAAACGGTCCAAGTGTACAGCTTATCTTTGAAAACCTTTGTCTCTGCAATATCATTTAAAATAAAGTTGTGTGCTTCCCCAGTCACTTAATTACTTAGTGTGGCGGCTTGGCGAAAAAGAGGAAATAAAGCTCTTTAGAACTGAAAAGTTGAATTGTTATTATAATCAGTGATTTAGGCTCTATCTTTTAAACTAATCATTGGTTCCTGAATGAAACAAAATATACAATCATACCAGGAACATTTGAACAGTGAAAATAACATTTCAGATAAGCTAACAAAGAAGTAAAAATCCACATGTCCGTCCATCTCTCTCTCCATCTCACTCTTCCTTAATTGCGACTGTCTCTTGCTGACAATGGTAGCCAGTATCATGAAGTCAGACAGGTTCCGGGATAGACACACAACAGGCACACACACAACCACACATAATAATACGATGTGACAGGGACCCTATAGTATGCGTCTGAGCACAGGGACTGCCTGTCTGTCAAACAAACACACACACACACACATACAGCTCAGGGCATATACTGCTGCAGCTACGAAGTATTTGACATTGTGGTTTGGACACTTGCTGTCAAATTTAGTGTGCACGCACACTAGGGTGGGTATGCTAGCTGTCTGCCTTTCATTGTAGGGCAATGAAAGCCAACAGGGTATTGTCAGTAAACATGTGAGCAGTGACATCTGTTGCACCAGTGCTCATTCACTCATGAATGTTTCCATGACATTGTAAATTTAGAGCCACTGCATTAGATAAATATCAACAAAATTACATAACCACCTTTAACTTCAAACATTTTAGTCACTTTAGTTTTCTAACTCAACTTCAACTTTTCTGAACACTCTGTGGCATTTTTTGGTTTCAACCATGGAAAACACAAAAATAAGACATGCCCACTGTTAATGGAGAAGTAAGTGATAATGTCCTTTTAGCTAGCTTCCTGTCAGTGACTGCAGTTTAGCAGTCTCCTCCCTTGTCCCTACTTCACCATCAGATGAACACGCAGCCGTCTTTGTCGGATAGTGTGGATGGAGAGCAGCGAGTCATCGTTCACATTGTCATCGAGTTATGAACTTCCCATACAGTTTAAGTGATTGCTGTATGAATATAGACTGATTTAACGTGTATATTAATAAGAAATATCACTTACTTCTCCTTTAAGAACTATTAAAAAGTTGCATTAAAAGTGATGGACATTGCGCTCCGGTGGCGTAGTGGATGGAGCGCATATCATATAGGCTCAGGCCTCGTTGCAGTGGTCGCGGGTTCTAATCCGACCAGTCGAATCCGACCAGTCGAATCCGACCAGTGGACCTTTACTGCATGTCATCCCCCCTCTCTCTCTCTCTCTCTGTGTCTACACATTTCAACTCTGTATTATCAAATAAAGCTTGAAAATGCCACAAAAAAAAGTGATGGACATGCAAGTGTAGGGGAGAATGGGGTAAGTAGGCACACATTTTACTCTAGTGAGGATTGCTCATCACCTAAACATCTTTCAATAGTCATTCCTACATTAAATTGAAGCTTAAGGTGTTGGCTTGAAATATGTACCCCTCGCGTTTTCATTAATCATGAAAGACACCCTTGCACATTGTGACAACCAACCCCATCAAGGGGTCGGTTGTCACACACTATGGGGTTGTTTGTCACAATGTTATCTTAATGGGAATAATCTTAAAATTAAGGCAAGAAAGCTGAAAGTTTAATTGCATTGTCAAGTTGACAAATAGGCCTACATAACTTACTGTAGCCCTGGCAGCTGGTCTAGTTTGGGATGTACTGGGTTGTTTTGATTTTTTGCACGCTAGCTGCCTTGTCCTGCTCTATTCTCTCCTTCTCTGGGATGTCAGTGAGGATACAGCTTGTCAATTTATTATTGGGTTCCTTTTCTGGCTGCAGCCTTTGGATAACATGTGACAACCAACCCCCCGAAAAATGTGACGACCAACCCCAACTTGAATTTATTGCTAGCATCAAGGCCAACAACCATCTGACAACTAATTAGCTTGCTAACCACAATCTAAACTATAGTTTACCCTTCACACGTGTTATGGGTAACAAGTATTTTGTTATAAACCCATTGTGTAAAAGCCTAGAAGAAAAATACTGAGGAGCTAAATATTTTCAATTTTACATGAAAAACACAAACAGTCCTCTTACCTCAAATTCAGCAGTCTAACTCTAAGGAAGACTATGTAGGTGACCTCTGATCCCAATTCTGGATATTTACATACCAAAATTTCACAGACAGCACCTTCTGGTTCCGAGATATAACGATTGTGACAACCAACTCGTGTCGTGTGACATATAACCCCGTTCTCCCCTACTTCATATGCTACATTGCCTACAGCAGTTGAGTCTCTGATGACAAGTAGGGTTTTGAACCCCTACGACCATTGGGGCCATTATAGTTTGTTAAGCGGTTCATCAGGGTTGATGGTTTAACTCCTGGGTCCTCTCACAGTAACAGAAGACTGAAGTGACCTAGAGCAGGACACCAAATCCCAGATTAGCAGGCCAGCACCTTGTCTGACCGCTGCGCCACCGCCAGTGTGTGAACGTGGCGGAAGGTATGTGTGACTGTGAGAAATTGTTAAGCTCTCTGCACCATTCTCAGAATAAATGTCTATAGTCTATAGATGTCCATGGAAAGCTGAAATACATTTAAATTATTACCACATGATTTGGTAAATGTAATAATGCAATATAAATATGTCCATAGTACTCCTCATATTTACTCCTCTGCTTTGTGGTGCAAAATATTATTGTTTGGGAGTTTCAGTGCATCAAATGCGTTTCTGTTATTGTTTTTTTTTATTTCTTGAAGTGTGGAGTATCAAAATATGCTATCTAAATCATTCAGTTTTTAAGTTACTTAATTCTTTTTAAGTTACTTCATTCTTTAGAACAAACTATTCCAAACATGTAGCAGACATGCTCTTACACACAAGTCATAGCAGGTTACAGAAGGTAATAATAATAATGGATGAAAGCGTTTTTCTTCACAGGGTTCCAGGTTCCATTCATTCACACACAGTCATACCGGTAGTGGTAAGCTACGATAATAGAATGGCAGCCATTCAGCGCCTACGGCCCCCCCTCCGACCACCACCTCAAACATATAGCAGCCATACAGATTCACACGAGGCAAGGTGGGTGAAGTGTCTTGCACAAGGACTCAACAACCATGACACAAGTGGCAGGGCAAGAATCGAACCGTCAACCCTTCAATCATTGGCCAACCCGTTCTACCACCTGAGCCACAGTCGCCCGGTAGGATGACTTACCTCTGCAGATGGGTCTGTGGTCACTCCACGCCGCCAGGGTGTCAGTGACTCGTTGACAGGTGATACTTTTGGATCCTTGCAGGACGTAGCTGTCGTCACAGCTGAACTGGACGCTGGAGCCAATTCTGGTTGAGGTGACACAACAGTAACAGCACTTGTCAAAACTAGATATATAAATGTATAACATTGATTCTAGCCCTCTGACAGCAGCACAGAGTCCCAGTCGGCCTCATGATATTAGCGATGCCGTAGCTTTTAAGATCTCTGTGGAAGACACCCGTCGACCACAGATCATCCAATTAGGATCTTAATTCCTCTCTTTCTGTAAGACCCTGTCTTTTTATTCACTCAAGCCTTTTTTTCTAGTGTCTGCTTTTACTTTGCTCTCATCTCCTTTCTTGGTAACATAAGACTACATGAATGAACTGTTTGTCAATGCTTAGTTAATGCTATCAACAATTAGTTAATGCGTAGTTAATGCGCAGTAAGCATTACATTGCGGTTCATTCTTAGTCATTAACAGTTAGTTAATGCTTTGTAATGCATTATATATGCTTAGTTAACTAAAGCTTAGTGAATCATTAACTATCATAGTGCTTAATGCCTGGTTGATGCTTATTAAGGATATATTTAAGCGGTTATCAACGGGTAGTTAATGTTAAGTTCATGCCTAGTAAGCATCAACTAAGCATTAACTAACAGTTTGTTTATGTACCCGAAATGTAAAGTGTTACCCCTGTCTTTCTTTTCTCCACTTCTCTGGCCTTCTCTCTCATCATTGGTTTGGATCATTCTTGGTTTTCTCAATCTCGCCCGCTGTCTAACATGTGAGAGGGACATTCACAGCTGTCTAAAGTGGAAGTCTGCATGGTGTCTTGTCTGTTAGGCTTAATGTGTCCCCCCCTAACCAATTCACACCACAGTCTGCCACCTGGCCAAACATTGGCTGTGCAGAGTTCTGGGTTGTTTGGTGGCTGTGCAACCTGTTGTTAAACACAGTGGAGTCATACAGAGCCCAGCTTAATCTCTATGTTAGTGCCATTGTCACGGAGAGAGAGAGAGTTGGATCATTCTATTTTACAGCTTCTGATACTTTGACAACAATGCTGATGACACTGAAACTCTCTTTCATCCGGCCGCTCACTGTGAAATTTACAATTACATGACGAGGAAACTTTTTCGCTGTCCCTCGAAAAAGAGCCAAAACATTTACCCACACGCAATTGTGTATGTGGTCGTCTGGCGAATCAACTGCTATGAAACACTACGTTAAGGCAATCTTGCATTCAATCTGCACTGCCCAACGGTGAAAACTGTTTTGTTTTTTCCCCCGCGGCTGTGTTCTCTCTCCCTTTTCCCTTGTTTCACTTCATCAAACCTCAACGCTGTTCAAGCTACTGCATCTCAGTGATACATTATGATTAGATCACACATCAGTGGTAAATAGCAGTATATTAGATTTGGATAGTAGTGACACACATGACCTGTCTACATTCTTGATCATCGTTTGGAAGTTCTTTGGCCTGAATATCTCTCTCTGAAAAAGGTAAAAATGAAATATTGACTCTTTCATAATTGATGAGAGGAACATAAGAACAATTTAGCTGCCACTGATGCTAAGTGGATGAGTCATGGGGACAGGTGATCATTTTGTAATTGCTCACTCCTGATTAAATGAAATGATGTCTTCCTTTCTACTGATAAGACGAGCGCCACCATAGGGGTGACATATTTTTAGAATCCCTGCGCACAACAATTAATCGTCTATTAGCCAAGATCCAACTTCGGACACAGCTAGAACTGCAGCTGTAAACTTGTACATATACAAAGTATCCACAGAAGGGCTGCTTACGGTCAATTATCTTCACATTATCGATTGTGTGTGTGTGTGAGAGAGAGAGATGTTCTTAGATGCTGTTTTAAATTGTTGTAATTTGCTTTCTTGTAGGTGACTCAGGTTGGCAGGTGTGCAGCTGTTCTGACACGAGGACCTGAACGTTTTTTGTTACAAGCCAGTTACATAAGTGTTCACATCTTAAAAGCCAGAGCTGTAACAACAGGTCCCCAACAGACAAAATTATTTATGATGATACATAAACCACAAAACACTTCAGTCTCCATGAAAAACACAGGAGAACTTGAGGAAGTTGCTTGCTCATTGGGTCAATTGTAGGATCTGGTCAATTGGTCCAATGAGCTTGTTACTTTGCAAACTAAGAGAGTGTGTGTATGTTTCCTTCACAGTGCAACTGTGCTCAGCTTGCAGCAAGGCACAAAATATGTTACTGTCAGTAAGCAGCCCAAAATAAAATGAAAAATAGCAACACGCCAGGAGTTCTCCTGATCCTTACGATTACCCCGGCTATTGTTCTGGAAACAACCAAGCTGTTTGGACTTAAGAAATAAAACAGCACAACATAAAGTGGGCAGGCGTCCCTCTTCTCATCCTAATGACTGGGCCACTTGTTTGCTAAGGTAAAGGATCAATGACATTATGCAATTTACACAGCCTTTTTTCTACACAAGATACAATAAAGTATTCATGGGTCGGTCATGACTTCAACAATATGAAGGGTGTCTTTAATATACTTGATTTGACTTGGAGTGACAGGGATCAGTTGAGAATGGAATGAAGTGAACTTACTGGAAGGCAGAACCCATCCTCTTGCCATTTTCTGGAACTCCGGGATCTGGGCAGACATCACCAGCAAGGCCACTTTGACTCACTGAAAAACAGGGGGAAAAAACATGGTGAGCTGTGTTTAGAGGTTATGATTATGGGCATACATTTGAACAGGGTATTGTCAAGGCATGCTGAAGGTTAAATCAGAAAACTAGTATCAGTATACCACTTTCTACACTAAAGATGAAAGTTACCAAAGGCATTGTATGCTATCAATATGCAATTCCAGTCAGGTGGTTAAGCACAACTAGGTTAAATCCAACTGTGCAGAATATCCCCAAATGTTGTTGAAAATCAACAACAGTTCAGGCATGCACTCATCTTTGAATTTTAAAACAGATCTATTCTCAGCTGACTAAAAAAAAATACACAGACCTCAATATGAAAAGAACCTTCTCTGTTTGTGTTTATTCATCTGACAGGTAGATATAATAATAATACAAAAAAGGTAAAGATGAAACGTTTGTCATCAAAGAACAGCGTTTTGTAATTGATCTATCTAAGGAAATAATCCAACACATGGCTCCTTTTTTTCCCCAAAAAAGGTTTTTTCTCTGCAGACATTTTGAGTCATCATAGCAGGAAAAGCACAGGTGAACCTAATTTTATTAAAGATGGCTCAGTTCCATCCAGCGTGCCAGTAAGCCATGACACTGAGCCAGCACACACGGAACCCTGAAACAAGCTCACCTAAATCGGATGAAGGTTTTTTTAAATAATCAATTATGCCCTAGTTGTAGGCTAGTGGAATGTATTTGGTCTTGTAGGTTTGCACTTGATGAACTAAATAAAACTATATAAAATAAAATCTAAGCTACACAATCAGTGTAGCTGATGTGTGCGGTTTTTTGGCAAGATTGTCAAATTGTTCTACTTGTAAAAAACATTTGCCAAGAGAATATCAAGGATTTCACACATTAGTTGTGAAAATAAATCCAAGTAAGGGATATAATGTGGAAAATAATTCTGATATAAAATTGAATACGATTATTTTGAATGAAATACTGTCGATGACCCAAAAATACGTAAGATTCTGATAAAAAAAATAAGAAAATAACATTAAATGCAGGACTTTAACTACTGTATATACATAGCATGTTTACATTATAGTACTGTGATTTGTTTTAAGGGTTCCAATACTTCCTTCAGAAATAGTGCACAATTTATCGGTGGACGCTGCATTGCTCTAGCACAAACTGTTAAAAAAACATGACATTTTAAATTTGTAATTTTATGAATTAAATTTTTCAATTTCTTAAAAAGTCACAACATACTCGTAAGAAAATCCAAATATGGACTGCATGTGAAACAAGTATGTAATGATTTAACAAAACCTTTAGGGAGACATCGTTAGAATAAAAACAACTTCTTTACAAAAAACATTTTGTGGTGGAAATGAGAACCAACATGTGCAGAGATGTAATGAGGAGAAGTGCATTCAGTTCTCAAATTGCAGCATCTCATTCGCTCCTGTTTCTCTCAGCTATCTGCATGATCTGATCTGTTCCTTAATAAGAAGAAAAAGAGCACAAGAGCAAAACACTATGACATGTTTTGCCCCTGCTCATATTTGGGATCTTGCATTAATTGTGGACATCGCTCTGGCTGGGAGCATCTGCTGAATGCCTATACGCCTGTAATGCAAATGGAAATGAGACCAGACAACACATGGCAGAAACCAGTTAAAACCAGCTCTGTCTAACCGCAGCTCTGTGGATGAATAATGGTGGCTGGCAAGACAACTAAAGAAATAAAAGGCAGAGAGAAAAAAGACACAATAAGTAAAATAGAAATGAGGAGAACGCTGACAAGGGAATACAGTCGCAGCAGAAAAAGAACAGAAGAGAATTTCCCCGAGGGTTATAAGATATGACATGGAGCAATATCTGACCTCTTAACATCTCTCTTTCTCTCTCTTTTTCTTCCTGCCTATCTCCCCTTGTATCTTTCTCTTTTTCATATCTTCCCGCATTCGCCTCTGCTCCCACTCACTCCTTTTTCTCTATTTTTTCTCTCACACACATTAACTGCAATTTAAAAAAAAAAAAGGATGCCGAAGTTTTGTGCACCCCAGCATAAAAGATGGATGAGTGATTTGCTGCAGTTGTGCGATTGTGTGTGCTGAGGGGTTGTGAGTCAGTGTACAGTCGCTGCGGGTTTTTTGTGTGAGATATGATGCAAACAGAACAAGCTGTCTTGTTGCTCCGCTGTGTTTTTGATGTTCTGTCCAAAAAAATCACCACACAAACACTCTAAAAAAGACACGTTCTATGTCAGGCTCCCTCATCCCTCTCTCCCTCACTAATGTTCAAATGGCTTCCATTGGCAGGAAATACAAAGGTTCATATTGACGGAACAAATCCAGCTCATGCAAACAACATGAGATTGTTATAGTGGAAGGGGGAAAAAAAGCTGCCAAATATCACTGCTGGGCTGATGTCAAAAAAAATCCTCAAGCAGACTTAATCCCATATTTGCACTTAAAAGACCGCTCAACATTTAAACACAAGCCTATGATGCATACTGTCATTTCCATATGATCAAAGTGCTTCCTGCAAACCTTTCATCTCTGCAAGTCAACTTTTTAGAAATATGTATAAAAATAATAAAAATATATAGGCTATATAAAAAAAAGTGATTAATTTTCTCATTGGTCCACATATGTTTGGCATTTCTGACGCCTGCAATAAATCTCCACTTTTTGTTAGCCAACCATGTATGTAAATCACAGTTTCAACGCACTGGTTGACTCTGTTTCCTGCCATTTGGCCTTAACTATTTACTTTGAACTCACCCCTAACTGTATGTAATATTTCTCTGAGCGGTGCTATACAGTATATTATTGCATTCCCTGCCTGGAAAATACTAGTACTTTGGAGTTTTTTAAGGCATATTGTAAGGAGCCCCCCGATCATTATGTAAAGGATATCCATTGAGCGTAAATACAGTTTGTGCCTGCTGCAATGGTGAAATGCAGTTAAGTACATTTACAATGCAGCCAGATCAGTTGTGATTGTGACACCTTTTTTTCTTCAATGACAGTATGACATTTATGAGTAAGAGTTGCTTAATGCAAATTTCACATTAATGTTTACATTACATCTAATCGATTGTGTGCTGTTCATTTAGATTGTCTTCGTTGCAAGAACACAGTTGTTGACTTTCCCGTAAGATAGAGTTACAAACCACTGGCTCAGTGAATTGTAGAACAATGCTACATAACATGGCAATACAAAAAAAAAAGATAAAACATTTGCATTGAAATTGCAAAACCCTGCAGCACAATGGGTTATTTATTATATCAGCTGACAGATGAACCAATAAGTAAGAAACCATGGTCAAAGAGTCAATGAGGGACGGTGCAAGGAGAAAGGGAGAGCGTGGGAGAGTAATTTTTTTTGTGAATGTGTGTGTGTGTGTGTGTGTGTGTGTGTGTGTGTGTGTGTGTGTGTGTTTCAAATCAACTGACATGTGTTTCATGTAAGAGCTTTTGAGGTGCTCTTCAGGCGCCTGCTGGAAGAGGAAAGAAATGTGTGAAGTGCAGTTTGTGTATACGCTCTGATTCGGCTCCTCTCATTGCCTCTTATCCACTCTGCCCTCTCTATTACCACCACCTTCCCGCGCTCACACAAGAGCTTAGGTCTACAGCCCCATGTTCCCAGCATCACTTTGTTGAGACCACTCGATTCGCCACATATCTGTTAAGACACCGAAACAGAGCCACATGTGTGTAAAATCCTAACCTGATGATCACAGACTGCGTTACTGTGAGGATCTCCCAACAAAAAAAAAACTACCTTGTCTGACAATCCTGAAGAAAACACTGATTATGAATCATGCTCTTACAATGATGATTCATTACAGTTATGGGTAATTGTCTTGAGAGATGAACTCCTTAATCACCATCTCTTAGCCTCTCTGTAATAATGACACATCCTCAGCAGTGTGCTAATGTTACCGCGGAGAGAGGTTTAACTGCGAGAAAGGGCTGTCTTGATTTGAACCACTACACTGTTCACGTTACCACTCGTAATTCATATATATTTTTCTTCCAATTGACTCATCTCTTGAGTGGAAATCTATCTATCCATCTGTCTGTATATATCTGTGTGTCTGTCTCCATATCTTGAGTATCACATAAGATTCTCATTAATAGCCGTTCTCAAACTGATTGAAACGTATTCTCATGTGAGTCCATCTATTTGACTGTGCTTTAATATAGGCTAGCTAGAGCCCGATACAGTCTTTTAGATTATGATTCATAAGCGCTGCATTCTCTAGACAGCAGGCACAAGTCATTATCATCCGTCTCTGGTTCTTTATAATGATTATTTATAGCATAACGGCTGCACATTCCCTGACATACATCTATAATATTACCACTGGGATCTCATGCCGTGTAAAGAAGTGTTGTTCAAAGACTGGTTAGGGACCAAATATGGATCTCTGCATTACTTTGTTAATGTTATAATGACCCTGGTTCCCAGTCTGATGGCCTAAACTGTACAACGCTTGGGTAACCTCCTTGAGCCTTTGGCCCAATGTGTAAACCCACATTAACTCAGTTTGGGTCCCAGTGATAAACAGTATGCAAGTATGTTTTAATGAGCATGGGTCCCATGGTGTGAAACTTAATCTGTGATTTAGGTCCAGAGCTGCGAAGCCTTAAGAGTTCCCTGGACTACACGTTTAACATTCATTATTATCATTCTTTGGCCCCCACATTGTGATAACAGATAACAGCGTGTGTTCTTTATAGTGCAGCAGTAATTCTATTTCTAGTATTTAAGGTCAAGAACCAATGGTGAGCACTGTGTTTTTAATTTACTTTTGTTTAGTGCAATGTGCAATCGGACCTGGACCCTCTGGTGAAAAAGTTTACTACAGGTCATAATGTTAAATGCAGCTGAGCTTTACAAATGTTTTTTTTGTTGTTTTTTTTTTTATTTATGAGGTAGGCATTTCTGGCTCCAATGTTAATTTATTTACATTATGATACAATACATTTACATGTCGGCCAGAAGGAAACCTCCATAGAGTCCAATGGAAGGAGAGTTATTCTATTAGTTGGATTCAGCAAAAGGACTTCAGGCAGTTCTCTCACATGGAAACAACTTTGGAACTTAATGTGTTTGCATGTATATATATGTGCATGCCTGGGGTTAGTATAAAAGAGTGTGTGCATGTGTGTGTGTGAGAGTGAGAGAGAGAGAGAGAGAGAGTTGCTGTTTTAAATTGTTGTCATTTGCTTTCCTGTAGGTGACTCAGGTTGGTAGGTGTGCAGCTGTTCTGACAAACACAAAAGACAAAATAAAGAGAGAGAGAGAGAGAGAGAGAGAGAGATATTTGAACTATTCACTGAGCTCCACATCCTTCATAAATATAATTATAAAATAAATAATAAATTAATAATATTAATAATTACAATAGTATGTGATCTGGGATCCCCGGGCATACACATGATCACACTCAAATACACACAGAGCATAGCTGTTTTAATTTGAATTGCTGCAACACATGAAGAAGCACACAAGCACATGATATTTCTATTTCACATATTCAAACATACACGTACACACACACCGACCATACTAACGTTAATTGCGCCAGCATATGCTTGGCAGAGCATGTAAATCAGCAGAAATATTGATGAAGGTTTTGTTATGAAGCTCAATGCTAAGAACTTGATGAGGTCTCTGTGATAATTAGAAGGTCTCTGTGATAATTAGAAGGCTTTGTCACATGATCTGAATAGTGACTACTGTTTCAGATACTTCTCCGAGCTGCCAAGAAACATGTCTGCAATCCCACATTGTAGAGATGGTTTTTCCTTAAATCACATGTATCATTTAATGTATTTTTTTAATGCCTGTTTTGTCAATATACTGTTTAAGTGCATCTGGTTTCTCATTAGCTGCTGCCGAGGTGAAAACCATATTTCTTCCAAGTCCAAATAGAAACGACCACCCATTTGCAATCAACTAATCAAACCCAATTAGCCCAGACTATACTTTTAACTGCTTGCAATATCAATGGGGGACCCTATTTGCATTTAAAATTAGACTTTTTCTTGTGACAAATTGATTACATACCCATTTAAGGCACTAGAATTAACGCTTGATAAAAAAATAATATATTTATCTCATGACTAGCTTTGAAGTATGCTTTCATTCAAAATCTTTCTCTCCTCGTATAGAATTTCAAAAGTTTAAGATGAAGGTTTTACCATGTTACAAACAGTGTCATGAAAGGCACAACACCCATTTAAAATGTAGGGTATTATGCATGTACAGTATGTACCCTGTATGATGTATGAAATGAGCTGAGCACATTTAAAGGACACATGAAAAAAGGGCGGAGAGTAGAAAATAATGCAGCAATACACACACTTACAAGATTCATTTTAACTTAAACTCCATAATTGACCTGATTAATGACCCCTTTTGGATTGCACCTTTTTCTCTACTGGCTTACAGTACGTCTCAGAGGTGGGTTGTCAAGAAATGTACCCTTAATGGAGAATACACTGTCTGCTGGATTCTTGGCTGCATCTCCAGAGGGGAATGAATAATATGCAATGGGCACATTTCCAGTTTTTTCGCCATGAAGAATATCAACACACTTAGCTTTTGGGAAATTACGTTAGTTAGAATATAAAAATAATGTGTAATGTATAACACGATTTATCCATTTGGGAAGCAATAGCTACAGCCAGGAGAGAGTGAGTCACTATGTTTCATTGAGTTCATTAGAGACTGTATTTGATTGTAGAATAGAACCAGCACAAGGAAGCGTACATGTGCAATCAAGCAAACACTTTGAAATCATCATCATCGGGGCTGTGGTGAAGTGGGTATGTAGGTAGTCCACTGGAGTGCAGGGTTGGTGGTTCGATCCCTCGTCACATGTTGAAGTGTCCCTGGGCAAGACACTGAACCCCAAATAACTCCCGATAGATAGCTTTCCCCCTCGTGGAAGCTGATGCTATCAGTGTATGAATGTATGTGTGAATGGGTGAATGTGTACAAAACATTGTAAAGCGCTTTGGGTCTGTGAAAAACCAGTGAAATGCGCGATATAAGTGGAGTCCAATTACCATCATCACAGAAACAATGCAGGGGCACTTAGGTATGACACAACAAGGTGAATACCAAACAACAAATTGTATTTTGTTGAAAATAAGATACAAAGATCACATACAGTAGTATGGCCTCCAGATTAACCATAGTCTTCTAGTACCAACTAAAAGAAAATCTTATATGATACGCTTAATTGTCCGGTCAATGTCATGACTCTTATTTTCACATTCTTAAATTGAGCATTTTAAAGCTTTCAACTTGAAATTAAATGCAAATACCGGGTGTATTGTAAATATGCATTTGCTTCTATAAATAATCATCATGTATAGATGAATCATATTGACCTCTGACTCTTTGTAGGAAAAAAAGAAAAAAAAAACATTGAAAAATGAAATTATATGAAACCACTGTGCCTTCCACTTCAAAGATGGATCCATGCTGTTTGTAATGTGTAGTAGTATGTACAGTATGATCAAATATTTACACTACTGTTCAAAACTTTAGAATCGCCTGCCAGAAAAGCTTGTTCGGAACAGCCAGATGGCTGAGAGGACTACTCTATATTTTAGTAGAGTCAGTCCTCACAAAAAGATGTTATTTTGGTTGCAAAACAAAAGAGAAATGTTTTGCAGATGGAGAATAAAACGCTGAACAATGGTCCAGCCAGACTCAAATTACAGGAGCAAAACAAGACACAGACACCGCTCAGCAACAGAGAAATGAGAATAGTAGAAATCACCAGTCATTGATAAACACAACTGTTAACGTATGAACATTTTTAAACAGTGGCAAGTATCTGTTTTAGTTTTTTGTCAGGTGCACAATATCTCCTCCAACGGTATTCTTAAAACTATTCTTAAAATGGCCTAATAGAAGGTGACTATATGGGGTTGGGGGAAAGAAAGTGCATATGCCGGTAACCAAATGTGCCTTGAGTCTGGTTTAAAACGGGTGTTCTACATGACTAACTGTCGACAAACACACACAACCAGAAGAAAGTGGTTTACTTACAGACAGCATTTTTGTGACTGGAGTCTTTACTTGGCATCATCTTCACCCCTCTGGACTTCAACTCTATTGCTTTCTTCACTGGAGAGAGGAGAGGAGATAGGGCTCATTAATTTAAGAATACACAATACGTTCTTAAACGTATATAACAGTACATCTATTTTAAGTGCTTATTTTCTCTGGGTTGCCATTCACTGCACATCAACAAAGGGTGCAGTCCAGAAAGTGCCTCACTCCCACGACACACCTACAACAAATGCAAGAGTGGCATAACGTGAAAACTAGCACAGGGGCAAAAAAGAGAAGATATTAAAAGCCACAGATTAGTGGGGACAAGAAAGGAGAAACAGGGTGAGAAGAGCAAAGCAGTGGAGCAACATTCAAATAAATGTATTCCATTTATTTCATCCAAAGCATTGCAGAACAATCTGTGCATCAACCAAAATACATTCCACTGAGGAACACACTTGCCATGAAAAGCACATATCTTTATCTCTCTCTCTCTCTCTCTCTCTCTCTCTCTCTCTCTCTCTCTCTCTCTCTCTCTCTCTCTCTCTCTCTCTCTCTCTCTCTCTCTCTCTCTCTCTCTCTCTCTCTCTCTCTCTCTCTCTCTCTCTCTCTCTCTCTCTCTCTCTCTCTTTCTCTCATTCACAGGCACGCACACACACACACACACACACGCATACACACATACACACACACACACACACACACACATCAGAAAAGACAGAAAGAGAAATTACAGAAGTATCAATGGCAATTAAATATGAGCCTCCACGTTGAAACCATTAGGCACTTTAATATGCTAAGTAAGACTTAAAACCAGTCAATTACATGACAGGAAAGGTCAACTCCAGTCAGGTGATTTCAGACTTCTGTCCCCAATAATTGCTATTCTCCATGACAGAATATGAATATGAATAACCACCTTGTATCGCTATCTTGTGATATACATATAAACACACAATATATATATATATATACAGTATGCTTCTGTATGTGTGTGTGTGTATATATATATATGTCATAGAAAAGCTACTTAATGAGACTGAAAGAGTGTGATATACCTTGGTATTGAGCACTGAATCCTTTCCTCCGGTGGTTGCTGTCTGAGCTGAAATGCATCCGAAGCCAGTTCTTATTTGAAATGACTGGTGAAGGCAAGGTGGTACCAGACAGCCTGAAAGCAGACACATAAGAAATGCCTTTAAAAAAAACATAGGTAAAACCAAACACAACTTGTAGAAGAATGAAGGCAGTGCCAAAACTTAAGACGTAGTATTCACATCTTTAATATTTTCTGGAATGTGTAAGCCATTATAAATGAGTGTATAAATCCTAACCTATGGATAATACAGCAGCGAAATACAAGGCTGATGAGAAATAGAGTAACAAAACTGAAGCTGTTGTTGTTGCACAGTGTCCAATGTTGCGCACTGGCACAGACCCCCTCTCCAGCAAATGAAATGCATTTTTTATTATGTTAGTGTATTGTAATGTATTTCCATTTTGCGTATGGTCCACAACGTTGGCAAATATCATGCAGACAGAGAGATTATGTCCTCTTCCAAAGATGGACAATGTTTGCCATAACCTTCTGTTGCATGCGTGCACTCGGTTCATGGCCGTGCTCATGTTCTCAACGTTACCTATTTCAATAAGAATACTTAACACAAATCTAGTTGATTAAAAATGAACGAGTGCAGAATTTTAGATCGGGGCACACCTTATTGCAGTTGTGAAAAATGTTGTGAAATAATAACGCGTCACAAACAATCGCCAATGCAGCCTTAAACAGTGTAGAAAAGAGAAGTGTGAAAAACACCAGGATCCAACCAGCTTCATTTGAGGGGTTGCACAAAGAAACATCCCTGTTTGAAGCAAATCTTTTCAGAGTTCAAAGTATGATGTTGATGCCACTTTGCATTGAGGTACTAGGGCTGGCTGTTTAGGGAGATTTGTACTGAAAGGCAATTTGCTTCACTGGCTTAGAAAATGTCCATCAGGGAATTGAATGAGTGACATTACAATAAAAAATCACCACTAACCAGAAGCATAGCCCTGTGGTTGTACCGGGGAAACAGATGCACTTCGTAATCCGAGTGTGCTAAACTAAGGACTATTTAGCTAATTCAAAATGACATGCTGAAAACATGTTATTTTCACTATTTGAAAATATCAAAGAATAAAACCTAGCTCTGACTAACTGAAAATCCAGAGGAAGCCATATTGTGAAGTTGTCTAAATTACGGCAATGATGGTAGTGGTTTGGGGATTTGAGATATGTATGATTCATTGTGATTCTGGGCTCAGAATACAAGAGCTATTATGTAACCAGATTTTTTTTATGATAAAATATATAGTAAAGCAGAGTCGTTGAATGGAGACAGTGAAGTAGGAAAAAGTCAGAAAAAGTTCATATGTTCAAATACAGTTTTGAAATCATCACTCCTGAGATGATGAGTTGGTTGCCGATGGTAAGTCTTGCATCAGCTTGAGCTGCAATCGCATTTTGTTACCAACGGCAACCATATTTAAAATGTGGGAAAAATGTTGCACTGAGACAAAAAAAAAAAGGAAATGATGTAAGAGACAGCCTGGAAGCCAATGTTCTACCATCCTCCAAAGAGCAACAGGAGCCACTGTAACCGCACTTTAATAATGCCGCAGGTGTACTGAGTAGATAGAGAGAGACAGTGAGAGAGGAGGAAACACAGATAAGAAAAGGGCAAAAACTAAATATGAGAAGAGGGAGAACATTGTTTTTTTTAAGAATAATATTAATAGTGCTTCTTAGAGGAGCTTATTGGGTGCTTATTATCGGAGAAACAGCATTGTATATCTGTTAATGAGATAGCTAAATAAATGCAGGGAAAGGGAAGATGAATAATTTCAGATAAGAGAAAGCACTGCCAATGTGTCTACCTGAGGGCAGTAGACAGTGAATAGACCACAGTGCACTAATTTGTGGGCTGCCAATGAGTCCACTAGTGGACCTTATCAGTTAATGTGATAGAATAGACATGCATGGTTGAGGTGCATACATGTTTTAATTAAAGTCTGACATAAGCTTAAAAAACAAAGGAAAATTATTTTTTAGGGACACTATACAGGTGCATATAAAGTCACACTTTCATAACATGGCAGACAGTGAATACTACACACTGTAACTGTATACTGTAGGCAGTGATTTGGAACACAAACAATGTTCTGCACCTGACTCTGATTTATGATGGCCATAGTCAGGTGTGAAGCAGAATTGATGTATTTCTCTACAGACACCAATAAAGTATTATATTATTGGGCTTTTACTCTTGTGAGATTCTTTGTTTGAACTTTCAGTGCACTTTTAGTCCGGTCATGTTTGTGAGTGTGGGATTTTATGTCAGCTTGGCTTTCTAAATCAGCCTGGTAAAAATGTTCTTAGACAACATATCGGGTGTAAAAAGATTTATATGATGAAACAGCTCACTGTTATATAACAACAGAAGCAGTGCCTTCGCTGTTTGGCCTCAGACTCAAGTCAGTGGAAATATGACTCACCCTTGTGAGGAAAACTGAATATATTGCAATGAGAAAAACAATTCAACAAGTAATCATTTTCCATTTTGTCAAGGAGAAAAGTGAGCTGACACCAACATTGGAAGAAACAATAGTGTGGTCAAATGTACATCTATCTACTGAATGACAAGGAGTTCATGTTTTAGGGGTAATCATTACTGCTCAAGGCTGTAGCCGTGGAGTCAACAATATGGGGGACCACATCTGCCATTAGGGGCAGGGGGTCTCTAGGAATGGTCGAAAACAATGTCACATGGGATACTGACCTAACTGTTACCTTTTAATGACTCAAGTTAAGTGTTCCTATTGGTATGGTATGGTGTTACAATAATAAATGTCTCATCAACAACATTGGGAGCATTAACCGATCCTCATATATTATACAAAGCTGGTGAGTGGGATATGCTCAGATTGTGTGGGCTAGCTAATGCAATCACAAATCACAGTGATATAGCCTACGTAACATATTACATTCTAATTATGATGAAATTACCTAATTATTATTTCAGATGGTGGGACAAGGCTGCCTTTTTGCCGCATCATTAAGGGTAATGTGTACCCCTCAGTGTATATATTATAATTACGACCTTGATTAAGAAGATTCACAGGAGAATATTGTATCATCTAAACAATGGGCTCAGCTGATCATGATGTTCTTCAATTTCACATGATTTTAAAGACCCATCTGTGCACTTTATATAATTCCATCAAGGCAAATAATAATTGAATATAAATCCAACATTGTATTCTAATTTAAAACTACTAATATATTGTTGGTTTATCTGGAAAGAGAGACTTTAACAAAACTCATCCGGTCACTGTTTGCCACATTTTTACATGTGCTCATTTAAACCGAACACACCCAATTACAACAGCTGACAATGCTGGATTCTGTCCTACACAAGATTTCCAAAAACATCCTACAAAAATGGTTTAATTGACCTTTGCAATACACATGGTGCTGTGCTATAGTCTGACAACTACTGTGTTCAAATAGACTCGGTAAAAAGTTTAAATAGCTGTGAACGTAACAGTATTTTACATCTTTGGAAGGTTAACCAAGACTTAGACTAATTTGTCATTTTAAACTGGATGAAACTAAAACCAATATTATGTTTCCTCAAAAAAAGGCTGTAACCACACTTACCAACCAAGATTAAGCCAAGGAAAAGTCTTATAATAAAGTATTGCTAGTTGAGATATTCACAATCCCTCACAACAATCCTAAACTTTGCATATGCACAGTTTTCTTTTTTTTCTTTTGTTCTTTAAACACGATTTCATAGCCAAACAGTTTTCCTTTGGTTGACCTGATTGGCTGAAAGGGCGTCGTGGGGTATAAGTCTGCTTTGTCATGTGACAGTGACATATTTTTCATTCAGTATGTCAGGTTGCCAGAGACTAATGGCCAGCTCTCTCACTGGAGCCACCTGTGTTTAAACATGTCTGCGCTTCACTAAGATTAAGGGTGATAAGTGGTTCCCAGAAGAGATCTTTGAGCATAGTGCTTTGGAAGATTTGTTCTTGTCAGGTCTCTATGCTTTAACAAATGCGTGTTTATTTGTCTATTTTGATAATTTGGTGCCTCCTTCCTGCTCTCTAGTGGTAAGAAATCAATTATCAGAGCACTAACACAAAGAACAGAGAGCTGTCTGAATAAAAGACCCTTTAAAATGTTTTGTTTTCCGGTACCATGATTTAAGATTAAGTACATGTTGATGTATGTCTAGAATTGGTTTCACTGAATATAGTCATTGTGTGGTGGGAAGGGCAAAAAGATAATGTAATATGAAGAAAAGTAGAGAAGTAAAAAGTGTGAGATAAGCTGCTCCTCTTCCATTACTCGTGGGGTATGCCTGACATGGGAGGGAGGAGGAGGAGAGAGGGGTCAGACATGAGAGACTAAACCAAAAAAAATTGAGAAGAGTAAAACCACAGATAAAAAGTTTGAAAGGAGACAGGCTAAGTTTGTGAAACAAAAGAAGAGAAGAAAGGACAGAATGGGCAGATTATAAAGGACAGGTCCGATATAATCTACAGCAGGTTATAGGACGACAAGCAAGACATTTGAGAGGATGAAAAAACCTCAGGGTGAAAGAGAGCAGAAAAGTACAGAGGACAGAGAAAAAAGACACATGGAAACCTGTGAAGAAAAAAGCATGGGCTGATGGATGAAGAACTCGGGGGAAGTAAGTGAGAGAGTGTGATTCTCTTAAATGAACAGGAGGTTACTACACAAGCCGCGAGGGGGAGGTGGAAAGGTAAGAAAGGGGGAGGGCAAGGAAGCAAAGTCTAAATGAGGTTGGTCATTACAAACACCCGGTTGCAGAGGATAGAGATAAATGAGAAAGCTAGTGAAGCTGGAAGGAGAGGAGTGATGGGGTGGAGAGCAGGACAGAAAAGAAATAACTCACAAGGATAAAGAAGAGGATGGTGTTTGTACAGAAAGGGGCAGCAGAAAGAAGAGGTTTAAGACAAAACAAAGACAGGATGAGAGCAGAGGAGAGACGATCAGACCAAAAAAGAGGAAAACAGTTTGACGCATCCAAGTGGATAAGACAGTAGCAAGAGAGAGGACAGAGAGGAGAAAGGGACAAATAAACTAAAAGCAGGATAGAAGTATCTCTGTGCGTGCTTGCTGTAGCACTTCCATTGTATTAGCCAGTAGCTTTCTAGGAATACATGTACATCACAAACCCAGATAGACATTTTCTTTTCTGTCCATTGTACTGTTAGTCTAGCCTTGGCCCATCCTATTGGCAGCTTGGATTGCTGCCAATACCTTATCTTAGGTTCATTCCACTGCTGCACTTAATCTAGGTCCCTGTGGATGTAAGCATCTGCAAAATGACAAAAGGGGCACTGTAAAAATAAATGATTGGATACAAGTCAGAAAAGTTGGAGAGCACACATTATCCATAACAGATAGCCGTTTGGTCCAAGTGCTTTGTGCAAAAACCCTGGTTCGCCGCTATTTTTAATCTCATAACACACCCACACACCCACACACACAGACTAACAAACACACACACCCACCCACCCACACACACACACACACACACACACACACACACACACACACACACACACACACACACACACACACACACACACACACACACACACACACACACACACACACACACACACACACACACACACACACACACACACACACACACAATGAAATGCAGAGCCAGTAAACATAATTTAAAATGTAAATGTAATAACAGGAAAAGAGATGTGTTTCAAAGTGGTGAAAAGGGACTTAAAAGAAGGCTGGTGGTTACAAAAAGAGTAGCAGTGAGAGAGGCAAACCGCAGGAGGAAAGCAGCACAAAAACATAATAAAGAAGAAAATTCAAGGGAGAAGGTAAAATGACATGAAGAAAGAAAAGATTCATGTTTCAAATATTGATGAGTGCCTATTTATTTGGCAAATGTAACTGAATCTTTCATGGCAAGGTACTGGGAATGGAAAAGGTTCATCCAGAGATATTGAGGCCCTTTTGTGGTGCACTTTGAGTTGGCAGACAAGCCCAGAAAGAATCAAGTTGCTGTCATAAAAATAATAATCTGTATTTGTATAGCACCTTTCATACATAAAATGCCGCTTAGAGTGCTTTACATGCACAAAATAAAGATAATACAATACAAGCACTCTAGACACCTAAACCTTCCTCGAGAAAAGTCGTGTTCAGGGCTAGAGGGGAAATCTTCCATTTATGCGGCACAATGTGGGCTGTGTCTTGGGCGTATAAGGTATTCCCAACAGTGTCAACGTAAAATAAAACCATGCAATTGTTTTTTTACCAGTTTTCTGCAAGAGATTTTTGCTGAAGTATAGGGTGTCAGAACAATCTAATTTGTTCAAGCAAGGCAGGGGAATTTGATTATGGTGTGTCTTCCATTTTCTTCTGTTTATGTTTAACACAGAGAAGAAATCCGCAGTGACATCATTTTGGCATTCCCCCTGTTTGCAGATTATGTTGTCCTTTATATCTGAATCCCCTGGAGATGTCAACAATCATCAGCTTCATGACTGCAAACATAGTTGGTTGTTTGTTCCATGATGATCAACTGCTTCATGGATATACCATTCCATATATCCATACAAGTGACAGCCAGTTCTGCGCACCAAAGAAGACAAAAATGCCATCACACCACCAGGTGAGATGGGGTTGGTGAGTAGGGTGTGACCCTAGATGAGTGTAAGAATGAGAGAATTTTGGCGAACAGCAGGAACATGACACTGATTGAAAGAGGCCAGTTGAGGAAGTTCTTAAAAATGGTAAGGTTGCCTTACCAGCCAACTGAGAGGGGGTTCAGTGGAAGAGCCAGGGCCATCTCCAACCTGGGGGACTGTGGATCCCCCAAAGAAGGTGAAAGAAGGTATCACAAAAGTGACATCTGGGCTGCTGATCTCACTGTAAGAAGTGATTTTGTCGTGGTTAAATTACTAGAAAATGACCTGGATAAGTCACTAGAAAATTGATGATTGAATGGAAATTATTAATAGCTACTCCTGTTTCTATTGCAGCCAATAAAGTAATTAAAAATTAAATTGTTTGTATAACGAAGAGAGAGAGAGAGAGATTCAAAGAGAGAGGTCTGACTGACACAGAGAAAAGTCAATAGAGATTAGAAAATAGGACCGATAAACAGTTTACAATCCAATGAAAATCAAATCGTTATAATATCGTACCATACTTCCATCACACCCATCAACACTGACACATCTTCTCTCATGTGTCATGGATTTAGGAAGGAAGACTGGTGTGTGGGCATCACACAATATGGGTCCCAATATCCATACTTCCATGTTATTAAAGTATGCCAGAAAAAGAGGCAGGATGTCAAAATACATGCATCTAACATGCAGTATGCAAACAATACCTAGATGGCCTGGGTATGGGGATTTGGGTATGCTGACCCACAATCCTCTGTGCAGTGGAAGTCCCATCGACTGTGCCCCCGAGAGAGAACAACCAGCAATGCAACAGATCAATAAGCAGCAGGATCAAGTTCAAGGTGCTATGTTATGATAGTAGTGTGTTCCAATTGTATGCACACTGCATGCAAACTACATACTTTACAAAAGTTAAAAAAAAAAAAAATATATATATATATATATATATATAGATATGTGATTTGTTCAGTTACTCTGTTTCCCAATTAACTTAATAATTGGCTATCACAGCCTTCTATTTACCCTTAGTTTGAAGATAGGAGAGAAGAAAATCCGATGTTGAAATTCAAAGATTACATCAGCCTCTTTAAATCAGCATAACAAACTACTGCTTATTAAAAATCCTTCACTATCGTGGTGATGATACATTACAGCAAGTTTGTGAGATTGCAGCACTGGCAACTGGGTTAAAAATCAATGTGAATAATATAGTAAGCAATAAGGAACAAAATATGATTAATTGCTGTTGGCCGCAGTCTTTGGATATAACGGCCTTTAGCAGAGTAAGAATTCATTCAGTTGAAGAAAATGACGATACTAATACACTGTCGGGCTTTAAGCATTTCAGGTTTCCTTGGGCTTTGAAATACCACAATAAAGGAGGAGTGGAGGACAGGAAGGTTGCAGGGAAAGAGAAATAGGGGATAGCCAGAGGGAGCACAGAGAATAGAGGGAACTGAGAAAAATGAAGGAAGCGTAAATGTTATAAGCGTAGAGGTTATGGTGTAGAAAGGAGGAAGGGAGTTTAAGAGCTGGGAAGACCTGAGTTAAATACTACATTTGATAAACAGAGACAATTTTGAGTAATCGGATGGACAATCTGTGAAGATAACAGCTGTAACGCCATTCCAGATAGCTGCTTGTATTGCATGTGAAGGGTTTATTCAAGATAAGCTGTTTATGTGTTCTTTATATTCAGGTCACCAAAATCCCAGTGCACATAAATAAACAGGTATAGCGGGCTCCCCAAAGACTGGGAAAACAAATGGAAAAGTTGCCTCGATCTATTTGCAAATATTGGATATTGAATACTGTCTGTATTCCTCAGGAAATATAGACTGTATCCTTGCTATCCTAAATAGGACAATGCCATGTACATAAACAAGCAAAAAAAAAAAATCGTATTTATATATTTATGTTGGTCTGAAATTGTGATTTTATGGATATTACAGGATGACAGGATATGATCAGTGTATAATCATAACATTGGCAGTTGCATGCATGCAGACTTTCTGACTATGAATACTGGTAGATTGAATTGGTGATGTAACTCAATAAATCCAAAGTGTCTCATATAAATGTTTTTGTTCAAATGACTTATTTCCTAGATTAGTCAGAACCGTCATTATGATTCATGGAAGGAAACAACATGATGAAATACATGCACTGAGAGGGACTGATGACCCTCTCAACTGTAAGCAGAAGCAGCTTTGTGACCTGTTGACATTTCACTTGCTATATGGAGGCAAAACGATACAGACAGGGCCATTCACCGTGATACAGCCTTTGGAGTATAGCAGGCACCATCAACACAAATGCCTTGAGGTCTTCCTGTCTCCCTGACCCTATTTCTGTCACTCATTCTGTCCCCCTTTTGTCTGCCTTCATTCTCTATTCCATATGCACAGCCTTCTTTACATTTCACCAATGTCCCGGTGAAATAAAGTTCACATTAGCCAGTAACTGCACTCTATCGCCTCTCTGACCTCACTCAGCATGAAGGATTCAAAGCAGTACAGTCGAGCAGGCTACCATCCTGGATATTGAGAGTAAATGTTGGATTATCCAGCAAAAATAAATAAAAAATCGGAAATGAAATCATAGTTTTGTGGTCCTAATGCAGGTTATAATTGTATGTGGCAATACAATTAACATCTGGAGAAGGGAAACAAGGAATGACATAACATGACTAGACTATAAGTCTCTTCTGACAAACTGAAAGCAAATAATTCACTTTCTCCAGTAAATAAAAAAAGGACAACGGTCCTGGCAGTGTGTGTGTGTGTGTGTGTGTGTATACTGTATATAGTGTATGGGGTGTGAGTGTGTGTGTGTGTGTGTGTGTGTGTGTGTGTGTGTGTGTGTGTGTGTGTGTGTGTGTGTGTGTGTGTGTGCGTGTGCAGCAGTGTTTGAGGTTATGTGTGTGTGTGTGTGTGTACAGGTTACAGCTACTCAACCTGACATTCAACCCGCCAGCTAGCAGACAGGAACATGAAACAGGAAATTGCTTTTGGGACAGCCAATCAGGAAAAGCTCTGGATAAACAGGAAGAACCCGTCACAGTGGCCGTGTCAGGTGTCAGTCATTTTTACAATGACTTGCCCACATGCCTCAATGAAACTGTCAATCATCTCTTAATCCCACCTCTGGAGAAAAGTATTTAGGATTGTATTAAATTGTGCATAGTGGACGCCTATTCAATTAAGTCTTCTTCTTTCAAGTAAGGCCTGTTCAGTTCCTTCAGTCCTCAACCATATAACTGCTACATATCCCCCCGTATCTGTTTTGCCTTTGCATCTGCACTGTTACTCATATAATAAAAGGAAAAATGCAAAACTCTGCCAAAACAACAACACTTTTTGTCTCACACAACTCATTTTGTTGAAATGTGATTAACCCTCCTGTATATGTTCCGGGTCAAATTGACCCGTTTTGAAGTTTGAAGATCTAGGAAAAATAGTTAAAAGTATTTTTTTCAGTATGAAACTTCTTCTGCTTGCCTTAATTAGGGTAATCAACATATAATATGAAAATAGTTCATCTCACATAGTTGCAACCACCCCCTGCATGCTTATATCACATAGATACTGTTCGGGTAGTAAAACTGGAGGTAAAAGGGTGTCAAATGTAAGACTATTTCTTTCTTTACAACTGTGAGACATATTTCACCCAAATCACACACACACACACACACACACACACACACACACACACACACACACACACACACACACACACACACACACACACACACACACACACACACACACACACACACACACACACACACACACACACACACACACACACACACACAGAGACACAGGTGCAAGTGTTACGACTTTTGACGGGAACCATTATGTTCTCGCGGGAACACTCCACCCACATTCAGTGGCCACTCAGCAGGAGAGGGGCAAAACATATAAAAGATTATCTGCATGGGAGTCCTACCAACATCACACTCTGTCAGGCAGACCTTTACAAAATGAGAAGCAGAAGCAAAAGGATGACAGTCCAGGAGGCTCTGGAAGTCATCATTGATCATGCTAGTGAAATAGAGGAGGATGTATCTTGAGCTAAATTCTGATTCTAATGATTCTGATTTAGAACCAGATGAGGGAATAGCTATTCCTATTCCTCCAAGCAACACATTCATGTACAAAAATGGTGAAATACAGTGAATACTTAATCCCCAAATATGCGTCAGGCAAAACTCACTGCAGAAATCATAATAAAGACAGTGCCAGGGCTAGGGCTGGGTATCGTCAAGGACTTCGCGATACAATACGTATCACGATATACTGGTCACGATACGATATATCACGATATATCACGATATATTGCGTATCTTGATATATCACGATATATTGCGATATTCCATAAACAAGTTGCCTTGTCAAACATAACAGCACAATATATTGATAATTGCACAGACAAATTAAGTCAAAACTATTTCATTCACAACTTCCTTTACTATTTTTCTTCCTTTTTTTTGGTTATGGCAAATTATCAAACACTGCTGCAGCTGCCATAACATCAAAATAACAAATCCAATTCACTCTTGTACTAACTGTACAGGACACAATGAAAATGAAAACACATCAGTGTGCTTTTGTGACACAGTGAATCTTAATTAAGAATTTTTATAAACAAAACTGATCTAACTTCAATAGTCAGTTTCCTAGAGGCTCAGTTCCTGACAGCAGACATGGGTTTGAATCTGACCCATGGTTGTTTCATTCCCTCTCTGCCCCATTTCATATATGTATATCTGCACTGTCAATAAAGCCTTGAAAAAAAAAAAAAATTATAAAAAAAAAAAAAAAAAAAAAATCATAAAAAAATTAATAAAAAAAAAATCGATATTTTGATATAAAAATCGATACTGATATCGGGAAACTAAGTATCGCGATATATCGATATTTCGATTTTTTGACACAGCCCTAGCCAGGGCCCACTACGATGGCAGTGACTCGTGTGACTGACATCAAGTCAGCGAGCTGGTCATGCCAGATTCAATACAGAAAATCATTCTGGAAATGCCTAATGTAGAAGGGAGGCGTGTTTTAATGGGAGAAGTGGAAGAAGCTGGATAAAACACATTTAGATGCGTATTTGGGGCTCCTCATCCTGGCTGGGGTCTATAAGTCGAATGATGAATCGACAGCCAGTCTGTGGGATGCAGAGACAGGCAGGGCTATATTTCAAGCCACAATGTCTCTTGAAACTTTTCACATTTTCTCCAGAGTAATCAGATTTGATAATCGAGAAACAAGGGCTGGTATATGGGAGAGAGACAAGGGGCAGCTGTTGGGACAGTGTGGGACAAGTGGGTAGAGCAACTTCCACTACTCTATAACCCAGGCACATTAAGCATTCTTCTTCTTCTCTGGGGCTCCTCCAACAGGCTTTTCAGTGTAAACCTGCATGTTCAATGCATAGCTGGTGTTTGCATCACATGCTGCCCGGATTTTTATCCCATATTTAGCTGGTTTGGAAGGCATGTATTGCCTTAATGGGCAGCGACCTCTGAATGCCACCAGCATTTCATACACTGTGATATTAGGGCCTAAGACTCTTTTGCAAGGGAGACCTGTTTTCCTTTCCCACGTTACCATTCACACACACATTCATATACCGATAGCAGGCTAACTATCGACATTCACACGAGGCAAGGTGGGTGAAGTGTCTTGCCCAAGGACACAACAACCATGACACAGGTGGCAGGGCGGGGATCGAACCTCCAACCCTTTGATCATCAGCCGACCCGCTCTACCAACTGAGCCACAGTCGCCCTAATTATAGAGTAATGTTGGTCTTTCAAAAGTAATAAAGTGGTGAAACATTTAAAAAAAAAAGTTGGAACATTTTATTTTTATTTTTTTTAATGAAAAACGAGTGAATTATCCTAATTGAACAATTCCTTGTTAGAGGTAAGGAACACCATTGCACTAAATATTGATAGAATAGTTAGTAATGGAGTTAGTAATGAAATGTTCACACTGCTTTTTAGGATTTTTTTTGGTTTAGGACATCTTTTGAATAATAAACATGCACCGGGTCAAATTGATCCGGGAACACCATTGCTGTTCCTGACACATGAACACAACAGGAGGGTTAAGTGGTTATTTCACTCAATTTGTAAATCAGCAATCACTTACATTATATTGTATTATCATTATCGTACACAAACAGCATTTCAGTTTGCACCAATTCATGTAACTGGATTGTGTTTATGCCAAATTCGAAAAACATTTTACCTTGGAATAGTCTTTAAAAATGTAATTAATAATATTTAATTATCATTTATTTAATGTGCGAACATTTTATTTCCAACCTGTGAACAACTAGGGATGTGAGGACCGATCATTTAAAATCAGAAAGGGCCCCTTCAAAAGGATTCAGAGGTTGCAGTCACCATTTTCCAAGTGGCAAAATGTTGGGTGTACCCTCCGGAGCACTCCCTATCTTTCCCCTGCATTGCAGAGGGTGGGTTGACAGGGGTCCTTGAATGTTACACTGTCAGAGTCGAGCCATGTGTGTATGTGTGTGAGCACTTGGGTGTGTGTAATCTGTCACAGCCTGGAGAAGCGATCAACGGCTCAAACAGTCAGAGGGGCCACTTAAGACCTGACACAGAGACACATACATACACAGACACACAAACCATGTGAATGCCACTGTTGATGTGTATACCGTTCTGCGGGTGACAGGACTACCCGGGCAATTATTCCCCAATCTTTTTTGTTTGCATCTGTGCTGCTATCCTCTCTGCCTCCTTTACTCCACTTATTTATCTGTCAACCCATCCCTTTCTTTTCTCCCTTTCCAATCATGGACATTTTTTTTTTTTACACAGAGATGTCATTTATCAGTTAAAGTCAGTTGACTAGAATTGGAGCCACATGGTTTTTATAGGAGATGATGTTCGATAAAAGAACTGCTATGATTTATATTTACCACTTGAAAAAGATTAATAAAAATGTTAGACTCCAAAATGGTATTGCCACTGTTACACACACCATGCCTCATCACAATGTCTTCCCGGGTACCGACATACCTGAGTCGCCTAGACATTTGTATTTACTGAATTGAAATGTCACCTTGCACAGTTTTGTGGGTTATCTTATTTGTGACTGAAACAGGCAGAGAAAGAGTGAATGCATCCTTATTTTTGAGAAGTATTTAAAAGATATGTTGCAAATGGTTAAAAACAACAGATTTAATATTTTGTTTATCAACCAGACAACAATGCAGATGTCAAATGATCGTAACAAAAGATTACAGACTGGTGTAGAAAGGCATAAAAAAAAATTAATTTCCTTAATATTTATAGTTATAGTTATTTTTCAGTCACACACTGAATCCCAGGAGCTGTACATTTATATTCAGTAGACACTGCGCATTGGCATATGGGTTGTTATTACCAGTCTAAACACAATTCCTTTGTACTTTCCCTACTCTAGACTTTTTTTTCACAGCAGTTCTAGTAACTTCAGCAAGCAACAACCCTGCATGCTTAACCAATAGGGCCGCCTCTACCACCCCCCCCCCCCCCCCCCCCTGCAAAAACACATCTAAGCCTTTAAATGGAAATCTGTTGATATTCTGAACAAACCAACGTGAATTCCAACGGCGCAAGTCTATAAACTAGAGTGTTTATGTTCCAACAGAGTGGCAATTTTCACACGCGACCGCAGACAATGGGAGTGAACACAACAATTTGTCACCTTCCCTGTGGGATTTCAATACGTCAGGAAAATCAACATGACTCCTGCGTAGGTCATCAATCAGTAGTTGAATCTGTCCTCTCCAAACAACATCGTTAGTCCTCTTTTAATATTAAACAGCCACCCCCCTGAAAAGAAAACAAGTTAGAGAAAATTGCAGTGAAAACAACAACCATTCACTTTAAAGTGAACAAGTCAGCTAACGGAACAATAAAGCCTCTAGTCCACACTTTTTTTGGTAAGAGGTATAGATCGTGTCCCCACTAAGTTTACATAGAACAAGGCTGTGGTGTCCACTTTGTTTGCATGTCTATGCTGCTCACCTCTCATCCGTCAGTGGTGATTGTGCGTGTCTGCTTACAATTATCGGCCCACTTAGCACGTGGAGTGTCACGGCTGCTGATTTTCACAAAGACGTGTGTGCCCTCCGACACATAGCATCTATCTAGTCCACACTATGCTCCATGTATGAAGAATGCCTCACCATATGCTCGGCGCTTCTGTCCCGCTGATTTCCAGGAAGTCGTATTTGTCCTCTAATAAGAAGTCGTTGAAGACGAGAGCGATAGTGTCTCCCGGCTCGGAGAGGATTGACCATGTGCAGTCCAGGTTGTTGTCATACTCCCCGGGGTATCCAGGGCTGGTTATTGAACCCGCTGTGCCTCTTAAAGTACCGCCACATGCTCCCTCCGCTGTGGACAAAAAGAGATCGTCAATGGGAAATAAATAGCACTATCCTGTATAAAAGGGGCTATTCAAAAATAATTTGTGTTTGACTGATTGATAAACATACCTTGATAACCACATAATTACGCATTTAAAAGTGTATTTTAGCAAAATTTCTTATTTTGGTCCTTCAACTAACATACAAGATTAATTTATCATTAGAAATCAAATATATGTAAATCCTAATAAATACTAGTATTGAACATTCTGACATCGTCATTGTACTTTTTGTTTTTGTAGGCTATACTTCCCATTACATTTAGATGAATACATCCTCGGTATACATCTTCAAATTATTCAAGTGGATAATGGGAAAAACAAGGCATATTGACAAGACATAGGAAGCAGACAACCCGATCATTAAAGCGATGCCTCTGAAAAACACTAAAAATGTAAAGTGACTTTTGCAGAGAGAAGTCACTAAATCCCTAAGCTGAGCCCTTTCAACCATCTACTGGCCCCTGATTGTGAACAACCTGGACATTTCTCTTCTTGTCTGTAGACTAATGAACCATTCAAAGGGCTTTGCTTGAGGATTTCAGGCTCCATCTGGTTCACTAATCAATGCACCGGGGCTTCTCATCTTCCTCCGTCCTGTGACCTCATGTGAGGGTCCTTCAATTCTCAAGACCCCGGCAATTAGGCTTTATGTTTCGCTTCTCAGCTCTTGTTTTTACTTGAATTGTGAGAGGCGGCTTCTGAGCATTGAACTAAATAAATTGTACTCATGAGCTAACAGTGCTAGTCAAATGTGTTGTGATATCAGTCCATGCAAGGTACAATACAATGTTAGGAACAACAGGTGCTCCAACTGGCTGACATAGAAACACTGAATTTAACAAGTTTACTGTCCTTCAACACATATTACAGAGATAGCAAGAAGTAAGTAAGAAAAAAAAAATACCTTACCTCGACAAAATGGTGACGGGAAGTCCCACTGTGCTCCAGTGCCGGGTGATACAATGCACGTAAGGATGCTGTGGCCTTCCAATATAAAACCTGACTCACAGCTGTATCGGATCTTGTCCCCCATGTTGTACCGTGAGCCGTGAATGACTCCGTTGGGAATGAGGCCGGGGGTGCCACATGTGTGGCTGGGCAGCACTGAAACAGAGAAACAACAAAAACCAAGACAATGAATCAAACTACCAAAGAAGAGCAATGCAGCCAGCAACAACTCAACAACAAACGTTGTGAGAAAGCTTAGACGGGCGTTGCTACCCAGAGCTCTAATAAGGCACAGGCGCCCCAACAATTCTGAATGCTTGCTCTAAGTATGAAATGTTCTATACAACCTGCCCATGCTTGGCCCCACTATTACTGCCATTTATATTATGCTGCTGAAATTGAAACTACTTGGCTTCAGGTAAAAGGTAGAGGAAATGAATCTCTATACAGAGATGCATTTTAAAGACATGAGCCCCCAGACATTTGGGAGTGAATTCAAGGCTCCCAAGCATTCTCTATTGCTTTCAAATGTTTCTCTCCTGGATGGTTCAAAACTGTCTGCACATTCAAAACATATCACACATGTTTTGGGATGTTTTTATTTTAGGGCACGTGTGTCACTGCTCATGACTGAGCACAAGTGTTGACTCACATGAGAGAAAAAGATATTCCTTAATTCGTCCCGCAGCGCAAGAAGGGAAGTTAAGAAAGGAGCTGAGCTGCTCAAATGCCCCTCTGATATGACCTTAGGGCAATGAAATGAAAGTGAAGGGCTTGTGTGCTAGGGGAGGCGCCCCAAAGGGAAAAACAAAACACGCTTAATGTACGCTCTCAGGTCAAACCAGAAGGGAACATGAACAGCTCTAATGCCCCTTGTCTGACCTTAAAGCAAGTGTGGAAGCTGACAGGTTAAATCCATTGGTTTGAAAAAAAGATTTAAAAAAGGGCACCCAGGAACTCTGGACAGAAAGGACAGGGGCAGAATCTGATCAACTGTGTTAGGAAGTTCAACTGGTCATAATGTCCACTATTTATTTCAAACTAATATAAAAACATCTCCTCGTCCCTTTGAATAACTGAATTATAATTGTTTTCCTCGTCCAAAACTACATTTGACAAGTTTACTTTTGAGCACTTCACGTTGTAATTTAATTTTGCCAAATAGTATTTTTTATTGAATTGAACGTATGTATCTCCATGTTACCTCTAACGTTACAGAATATGTTAGCGGGTGGACTATTGACCGGTGCTTTGTACCGCACAACACTGGACCGCAAGGTGCACACGTCAGCTTGTATTTCGGGGGAAATCCTCATATAATGTCTGGTTAAACTCTGCTGCTGATTTGACATTGTGTATTTTAAAAAGCAAATATATGTTCTAAGTAATTATCCATCTAAATCAACAAGCCATAAAGGCAACTCACACAAGATTTTACTGGGGCACAACAGAACAGCATTGGGGCAACTGGCCCAGTAAACAGGGGTTTAGCGACGCCTTCAATGTGTGCAACAAGATGCTGCATAACTATCTTCTACCAGTATGTTGTGGAGAGTGCAGTTTCATTTACAGCAATCTGTTGGAGCAGCAGAATCAAAGCCAGTGACTCGTAATGGACAACACTACACAAACCCTATTTTAAGTGGGAGGCTCTTCCAGAATCACTGTAATAATGATTGGTACAGAAGGTCATTTCTACTAACAGCAACAACCATCTGTGCCGGGGAGGAGACTCCTACAATCGGAATAATTGGACTACCCACATGTAAATGTTTAATTGACCTTCTGATTTTTTGTTTTATCTACCTACCTATCTATCTATCTACGTATCTACCTATCTATCTATCTACGTATCTATCTATCTATCTATCTATCTACGTATCTATCTACGTATCTATCTATCTATCTATCTATCTATCTATCTATCTATCTATCTATCTATCTATCTATCTATCTATCTATCTATCTATCTATCTATCTATGTCCATCCATACTATCCAGAAATCTAAAAAACATGAAACTGACTGTGTGGTATTGAGATGTCTGGCTAGCATTTTTCTTCCAATGGGCATCTGTTGTTGACACTTCTGAGATGACACAACTCTACAGCGGGAGCAGCGACATGCAGCTCATGGTATGACAGGGCCAAATCCAATGTATGGCTGTAGCCAACAAGCCTTGGCCCTGTAGAAGGGCCATCGGCACAGTGGCGGTAGTACAACCTGGACAAACTCCACACAGTATATATCCCCTACCGTGTGTGTGTGTGTGTGTGTGTGTGTATTTGTATAACTGGAGCATGTTAACTTGCTGGGTTTGTAATGTGTGCATGTTATGTGTATCCAAATGGCTGTTCTTCATGTGTGTGTGTGTGTGGACATGTGCATGCACGGCGCAGTGTGTCTACATGTTAAGGTGTATTCAGTCAGTCAGTCTGTGTGTTTGTGGATGCTGTTCCAATTAAACGCTAGCATGGTAATTAGACAAAGCTTCACCAGGAGACCCTGAGAACTAGGACAAGGAGAGAAAGGGAGGGAGGGGTTGAGTTGAGAGGAAGACAAAGAGGGGTGAGGAAAAGGAAGAAAGGAAGACGGTGAGACAGACAGGGGACATGAGGGAGAAAGAGGGGACTAGAGACAGACTGGTGGAAGGGAGAGAGAGGAAGAGGAAGCAATGGGAAGTACACAGGAAAGGGGAGAGACAGGGAGCCCAGTCAGACAGGAGAAAGAGAGGTGAACAAATTGCAGTGAGCCCTAAACATGTATAATTTACTCTAATTGACTCATTATTTGGTTTGCATGAAGTCATGCATCATCGGCAAGTTACTCACACTCGACCGTGCTGCCCTTTGTGCAAACATGCTGCCTGCTTTGTTTTTAACAAGGTGAGACAGACACACAACCAAGGTCAAAAGATGAACTGAAGGATGGGCAGAAGGAGTCAGGATCACAGTCAGAATCAATGGCTGTATTGATCCCCAGGGGGAAATTAGGCCATGTTACTGTTGCACCCTTTCTTGAATAATAGGTAAAGAGCAATTATAAGAAAATAGAAGAAAAAATAATAATTTCCAAAAATGTGCATTGTACTACTGCACAACAACATACAAAAATATAAGAAATATATGCATCATACAACAATATATAACAACAGGCTAATAATAATGCTGAGAAATAGGTATTACTGTCAGAGTATACCACAGTATTGCACGGATGAAATATTACACAAAATGACTGTTATGTTAAGTCACAAGTGCACAGTTAAATCTACACTACCAAATATGGTGCTGTACTGTAGCTGATGACAGGGGTGAATATGTCCAAGAAGGAAAGAAGCAAGAAAAATAAGAGAGAATGAATTGAATCATGTGTCAAATGTCACACTGGTGAACGTTCAGTGTCTGCCAGGCTGAGTCAGTTATTCTATTATAACACAGACGATGGATGTGAGATACAGTACGTATGAAGTTGTGGCCCCTGAAGGTTCCATTTGAAAAGATCTGACAGCTTGTAACGTATAGAGGATTTAACATACTAGCAGTGACTGCTTTTTTAATTGAATTAAAAAGGAACAAGGCATTTTTGATAAGGAGACATTAGTAATATTAAAAATAAATGTATTAGTGTATTTTGACCATTGCTATACAATAAGTACACTCCAATGAGAATGACACAAACCATGCAAGGGCCTGTTTAGAAGGTCATAGTGTGGACTGTTTAATCTGTTTTTCATTTGCCTGTTAATATACAGTAGTTTTGTCCATATTGTTTAACCAGATAAATATGTATTTCTTACCAAAACAGAACATGAGAATATTTTGTTGCTGCAACAAACACTGCTGAATAGCATTGTCAACTTAAGGCAACATTATGTTTCTGTCCCATTCTGCAGCTTAGTGCAATGGTATTAAGATTTGATTAGACCGATAATGCCAGGTTCACGTGGGTGTAGTGTGAGGCCTATAGGTCTAAGCAGGGGTTAATACCCAGGCAGGACTTGCACTTAAGCTATTGCAAGAAGTTCTTAATCATTGAAATCGATTCATCCATATACTGCATTTATGAACATTTCAAAAGTAAAGGAAAGCTTGAATTAGCTGCTTTTGATAGGAAACACTAGCATCATTAATTACATAATATTGTTGTTCTAAATCCCAATTTCATTTGTTCTGATTATTTGCAAGTGTGGGTCAGTTGCAGTCATTTCAAAATAATGTCCATTATAATTCTGTAGCAATCAGCATACAAGCTGTGATCAGATGGGTTACAAGCTGATACTCTTCATGACCACACAGCCTGAGGACAATGTAGAGCTGCTCATTATCTCATTAAATAAGCTTTTTTGTGGGAATGAAATGTTCTAAACACAAAATCACAACATATCAAATTATCTCATCACTGTCAATGGTCACACGCATAGATAAAAAGACTATTTATTTTTCTTAATCAGAAGCTTGTTGTTGGGGTGGTACCCTATGCATGCACTGCCCTTATTGAAAGTTAATTATTTGTCCAAGTCACTAAAATATTCAGATACTTCTTGATACTTCTTTTCCCCAATGTGGGATATGGCTGATACACCTGGATCCCGGTTGCTATGGCTTTCACTGCTGACATATTGAGGTAGACATACCACATGGCTTCTTTTGGTACATGTCAGCACACACAGGGAGGAGAGCTCATATGTACAGATTGAATTGCTGGGGGCAGACATGGCAACGTGGTCCCTCTCTGACTTCCCAGCAATTATCCCGACTAAGCTGTTTGAGTGCTGGTGGGGAAGTGCTTTTTCCACTTGCTCCTGACGTTATCAGTGGTATAACTTTGTACTTGTTAGTGTGTGTGTGTGTGTGTGTGTGTGTGTGTGTGTGTGTGTGTGTGTGTGTGTGTGTGTGTGTGTGCGTGTGTCTGTCTGTCAGTACTGTGAGTTCCTTAGAGCCGGTCAGTCTGTTGCCATGGCGACCCTGGGCCAGAGCAACATTTTAATAGTGTTACTAAGGGAGTAATGGCAGAAAGGTGATGAGAGTGAGGCTAAGAACTGAGAGTAACCTGCACAATGGGATAAAGGAAGGACAGAGAAAGAGCGAGGAGAAGGGGAGGAACGAGCGAAGGGTGACGGAAGGAAATGATGAGAGCCAGAAGGAATGAGGAAGTGAGGGAGACAGGAAGGTTGAGAGAAGTGTTAATAAAGGCTTTTGTTAAATCATTCATATGATCGGTGTCTTGCGGAAACCTTGTATGTAGACAAGTGTCTCTGCTTCTTTCAGTTTTATCCTTTCTAATCTCCCCTTCCCTCCCTCTAAGTAAATCCTACATTAGCATACGTTGGATAATAAAATGATAACCCTACACTTCACATAAAAATGACAAAATGTTCAGTTATCAGTTATAATTTCAAAATCTAGACATGGTCTTTCTATAGTCTTTACTGACGTCATGTTTCTATCTGTCTTTGTTTGGTATGAGAACATCCATCAAGTTATAAAGTTACTGCTGAGAAGAATTTCAATATCCATTGCAAAGTCCTCTGCACTACGCTCCCTCCAACAGTATATAGCGTGACACATATTAGCCATTCATTAACAACAAAGACAAGTAAACATCAAACAACTCCTTGAATGTGTGGTAATGGATGCACTTGCTTCTGGATGAAAGCCAACCACCATTACCTCTTGCCTTCTCATTGTGGTACAAATGAAGTGCACCAGGGAGAGAGACACACACCATAAGTCAGCTCCATGTAAAAAAAAAAACCTTATATCACTAAAGACGGCTGGGTTACAATAGTGACTGGTTTTTATGGTAGAAAACACAAAATGACTACAATCACTTATCAAACTAGAAACCACACTTGCAGCACAATCCCAGTATTACTGTTAACGATATAGATACAACAAAAATAAATTGAAAATAAAAGTAAAAAAATAATAATTAGGTAGCTACTATATGTTGTGTAGGTGAGTGTGAGCTACCTGAAAACATAAGGAATGAGTGGAAAATGACCCCTAGTTACCTGTCTGTAAGAAAACAACTGGAGTGAACTGTATCTGTATCCAGAGCATGTATTTTGCCACAAGTTAAAGTTGGAACAGATGTTTTGCAAATCTAGCTCCTTGTACCTGGCAAAAAATCACTAATTTCTTGTTTGGTTTCCAGGGGGCTTTAAAGTTAAACCCAAGCGGAACCAGAACAAATGGCACACCGTGTGCACATATTGCCAAACGGGGATTTGGACAGATGTTAGCATTGGAAATTTGTCTGGGAAAATGAATCCTTCAGAGTGATTAAAACGTTAGCGAACTAGCTCACTTTTTAAAAAGATTTTTTTAAATATACAGTAGTTTGGCTAAACTCAAAATACAGGTGAAATACATGTAAATGTTCTTCATTCACCTAAGACATTAAAATGCTGTCACAAGCACGCTCATACTTGCACCTAAATCCTTGGTCAGTAAATGGTTTTGTATAGAAAAGGATCTTCAGACCAGCAAGTCCATTTCCGCATAGTCACAACTCAATAATGGGGTGCCCTACTTCAACTGCAGATGGGCCCTTTAAGAGCAGAGTTTGTTAATTCAGTAGTAGGCTACATTGCATGTTGGGTGCAGAAAACTCTTTGACCTGCCATGAATCCACAATTTGAGTTTATACAAATCTCTATCCCTCCACATCTCTGCTGGGACCCTGAGTTCATATTGAAAGCATCTCTCAATGGGTGCAATCCATAATCCATTAAAACCTCTACTCAGCTCCCATGGTGTACATGTATTAACAAATAGCAATAGCCATACTCCTTTAATATGTGATTCTTGATGTAGAGTTGTTGCTATTGGAGCAATGCCAAAGCCTCTGAGCTAAATGGACTCCCCGGCACCGCTATTTCTCCCACGGTGTAAATGTATTAACAGCTTCACTGACACATTGTACATAATAACTCTAACCAACTAAACACTAGAGGGTCTCCTGGCATACTATGGAGGACCCTCACCACCTGCTGTGCTCCCCTTGTGTCTTTGTGTCAAAAGCTATAATGTGAAATTGTCAGCAGCACTCACTGATTGAGTGATTTAAAGAGGTGTTTTACCTTCCGAGCACACCTTTGCTACAACCAACTGTGCCTTCTACATTTATTTTTGCTATTCTTTTCTTGGATAGGTGTAAGAGGAGTATTGATTTTCAGGGTAATGGCCCTTAATGGAGAGTTACCAAAAAAGGTTGACTGCCAGCTAAATCAGTTGGCTTGAACATGGAAACAAATTACTCAAGAGCCGCTTTCAAGTGGGGTTACATTGTGGCAAATGATTGGCACGTGCAGACATGGACCTTGAGGGAGTCTTTGTGACAGCCATATGGCCTATTCAGCGCCTTTCATACTGGACACACAACCCGCTTAAACCTGGTTAACATCGAGCTTTTGTCTGCAGTGTGAAAGCATGCAATCGACATTTAGTCCCGGGTCAAATGACTCTGCAGTAGACACAGGTATTTATCGGCTTGATCTCCAATCGGCGTTGAATGTGAACAGCAGGTCTGGGTGAACAGGCTAATTTGCACAATGATCTAGGCACCAATGTCTAACATCATCACACCGGCAACACACTATCGTTTGTTGGTTCAGCATGCAACAGGGATTTCCTGTTTTACATTCTACAAGTTTGAATAAGGGACAAAAGTACAAGATAGGGTAAAGTGATGTTACATAGACAAATTGTCCAATATGATCACAGATGGGGTTGGGTGAGAGGTTGTGTGTGGTGATGTAGGCCCCCTGAGCTGACATAAGTCATTAAACATATTGTGTTTAGTAACGATATTTATTTATTAATTAACAGTTGCTCCACCTTAAGATCATACAGACCACTTTAAGGTCAGACGAGTAAACAAAGCTAACCCGAAATGCAAGTATCTCCTTGTGATATCTGTGTGAGGGGTTTTACTTTTTTGCAACATCACTATGGAAAAATGTCCTAGCTCTTTTTTTAAACCAGATGATACTTTATATGAGCCCAAAGCTCAAACAAACAGTATGTGGTTATGGTTCAGTCAGTTCATATTTCAAGCAGCATGCTGCACTGTACATCCCAATGATAATGTATTACAGATCAGAGCTTTCATTATTACATGTATTGCTTTGGGACAGAGAGATGTTTTCTTATCTCAAATAGTGTCTGCACTGTCCAAGATAATGAGAACAACATATCCACATTCTGCTTGACAATACTGGATGTTTGATTTTCCTTTTAAGTGTGCCAGCCAGTGATGTATCAAGCATTAATTCCCAATGATCACAAGTGAAGGAGGGCAATCAGAGTACAGACTTCACTTTGTTCTACAACACAGAGAAGGCCAAAGAATAAACCACAGCCTAATGAACCAGGGCTTGTAGAATCTAAAGTTACGTAGAAAACAACACAAATGTATTAGAACTCGGGTGTGTGTACAGGCGGTATCAACCAATGCAACAGCAAAACACATTCTATCCACATGCTGCTCTCCTGTCTGCATTCATACCACATTTAGCTGGGGGTTAAATGTGGCCTAGAGTAAATGTATTCAAATGTATTAACACTGCCTTTCCTATGTTCCCCTGGGAAAAATGTATTAGCACAGCCAAGTGACATTTTCAATAGTGCATCCAATCAATCACTTGCAAAACAGAGTAATCACTGTAGCGGCTACACTCTGTTAAACACCAGCTCTTCTCAGCCTTTCTAGCTCCATTATGGAAGCAAGAAATATCGGTTGCTAATATACAACATCCCCATCGTGTGATGGAAAACATAGGCCTACCGTAAGACAGCATTTTGTTTCTATACCACTTGTGGGCAGTAGAACAGGTTGTAAACACAACTGACATATCATCACCTTATACACAGGATATGGCTAAGAGGTTGACAAACAGTTACATGTGTTACACATCCATCAGACATTAATAAATACAAGCATCATTTTGAGTTTTTTTTTTCTGGAGTCCTTAAGAGTTAAGGTCCAATATTCCCTCTTTTCTTTAGCTCTTTCTTTCAGTCTCGTGTATTAGAGCCACAGGATAACTGGGTGAGTATTCTCTGTAGGTTTGTCATTACAAGAAAACATTACATTACACATTGTTGCTGGATATATATATATATATATATATATATATATATATATATATATATACTCAATAGTGTAGCTCTCAGGATGCTCCAGCCATTTGTTTGCCATGCATTTCTATTCTTGAAAAGCTCCTTCGATTGAAACTGTTAATTCCACATGCCAATGCTGTGTTATATGGTTTTGATACAAGGTGGTTAGAGCTCTGGTGTATGTGTACCATTTCCTCTGAGATGCTGAAAGCCATGATTTACCAGATAATGATTCTCAACCTTTTCAAGTCTGAAGCATTGAGATGTATCTGCCGATAATAACACTATTGTAGCAAAGAGAAAGAACCTGATACATTAAAGCTTGAGGGATTTGAACTATAGTCCTCCTCCCCTCTCTCCAGAAGGGCAATGCCACCTCAATCCTGTTCTCTCTTGGCTTTCTCTGAGGTTGTGAGCTGGGATGAATTAACTCTATTTAGCAGCAATGGGACTTTCTAGAACTATTCAATTTCGGGACATACACAGCGTTGAGTGCTCCATTTTGATTATTTTAGCCTCTCATCAACACTTCTGTTTGGGTTAACTGAGGGTTCAGATTTGGCTTAATGTTGTTCCACAGCTCACAGGCCATAGCTCTATATAACAATGTCTCCTTGTTTGTTGTATTTTCGAGCAATGATGTGCTAAGCATTTACTGGCTCAGATAAAAGGTAAAGGACAGAATAAAGTAGCCTTAATAAGATATGAGTGAGTTTCACTTAACATACAGAATTATCTTAATCTTGAGATATGCTTGAGGTGAACAAGTTCAGCTCAAGTGAACTGCCTTTTAATATGGGTCACAGCATAAAGATTTGGATTAATAATAGTTAATGGTTCTCAGCAGTAGGTGCAAGGGCTGGCAGAAGTTGGCCTATAATTACCACTTTCATGTTGTTACAATTAGAATGATAAGAAAAAAATGACATTCAATTAGTACCAGCTGTTGTACAATTTGTATAGGCCATCTTAGTAAAGATATATTAACCCTGAACCCTAAACATATTTTGATTAAAAAATATAGAAATTGTAATTATGTAATATAACGATCAAGGACTTATCTCTGAAAGTAGAAATATAATTAAGATTAAAAAAGCCACAATTCATTCATTATAATAAACTATTTGGAATCCCTCAGCTAAACATAGGGAGTTGGGACAGGACATCTGATTTCCCTTTTTTGAGTAGTATTTTTTATCAAAAGTTCCAACAATATATATACATTAACTTCCCGAAATATCTTGTATAAAATTAACTTAAACATTTAGTATTACATCAGATTACCATCAGAGAGGCTGCCTGTGATCAGGGGTAGACATAATTTAGAGAGGACAGTGAAATGGTTTATGTCAGCTTATTAGTATGTATCTATTTAAGGAGATGCACAAGTCAGAGCCTTTTGCTGCCATTTACCCAACTTGATGATAGCAGTTAAATGTGTCTTTCCGAAAGAAGAAATACATTAACTAAAAACATTAATTTTGCTAGGAGCTCTTTTAATGGCATGTGTACAATAATTACACAATATCACTTTTGTGCTCTTGGCCATTGGTTGCTATGGAAACAGTGACCCAGCCAGAGGCAACACAGTGCTGCAGGGGACAACATCAGTCAACCTCTGTATACCACACCACAGTTATTTGCTCTTAGAAGGACCATCTGCACTAAAGCAGTATCCATCATTTTTTGATCCAGGATGGGTCCGAATACTTTTGTAAATACAGTAAGTGCAACTAGCATCCAATATGTTAATCTGGAGTACCCATACTTTACTATGTGACTGACTGTATTCCAAAACAGTATTTATATACAATACTGTTTTTAAAACATAGCCACATGGCAAATTATTTATTTAAATTCAATTTTCATTATTTTGAGTACGGTTCACAACTTTGGCCAGAAAGCAGCCTTGTGACTCAACTTTGCACTAATTCATACTGTAGTTGAGGCCCCGGACTGTGTAGCCAATGTGAAAGCAACCAGTGAAGCAGCAGTTTAATTGTGCTACTCTCCGCGAAGTGTGTCACATGAACTGACTCGAACAAAAAGAAAAAAATACAAAGTCAGCAAACAAAATGTCAGTCCGTCTTTCGGCCTTTCTCTTCACTTGTCTATTTATCTACGAAATAAAAACTCCACAGTAAGCCCTGCAGGTCAGACAGTCCCGAGGAAAAGTGGGCCACAGTGAAAATAGCATCTCCTTCAGCCAAACAAAAAAAAAACATCCATTCCCATTCTCCCTCATTGCTCCCGCTTTGCTGCTCCTTCTCTTCCTGCCTCTTCAAGAGCACCGCTAACACATCCTGGTCTTTCTTTTATCCTTTCTGTCTTGATTGCTATGACAACCCTGACCTGCTCATCATGACTTCCCATAGTAAGAGTGGCCTGCCCTGTTGCTGAGGTGTGTCAGAGTGGACAAAAACACGGAGAAAAGAACACTACACTTGCGTCATCATTACTCACATGCACATTAACATAATGGATAGGTAGCCCTTGCACTTAAACTAAATCCCTGTATCTTCATTAATACAGTTTGTATAGTTATGTGTGTGGAGAGATCAGATTGAGACAGTATGTATGTATGAATGTACATCGGCTTTTTGCAGAAGTGAATTTGTATCACTTGTTGTAATGTAGGTGAAGTATTGGAATCCACGGTCTTTATAGCAGCACATTTAAGGTTGATAATTAAATGTATAGGTGACAAAGAAACGACTGAAAACAGATTTAAGAAGGGAATGGTTTACAATATTAATATTTGACATGCCGTAAATATCAAACAGTTATGGATGCTGAGAATAGAAAGGAATAGAAGGAATTCAATTGGTTGCTCAAAGGTTTGAATGGACATTAATCATTGCTGTCCCCGCTGCTTGTAGCACCCCTCTCTCTGTCTTTCTCTCACAGACACACTCACAATAAACCACACACACACACACACACACACACACACACACACACACACACACACACACACATACAAGGTCTAATGCATCTTCATTTAGTCCTGCTATCCTCTGGGCACATTTACATCTGTCAACTCGCTATGCAAAATGGATGGATGCTTTTTTTTTAGTGTGTGTGTGTGTGTGTGTGTGTGTGTGTGTGTGTGTGTGTGTGTGTCTTTCTTCATACTGCATGCAAATCAATTCATCTCACTGTGTGTACATGTCTTTATGAGTTGTGTATTTATACTTGTACACATTTAAGCACAAGTCTGTCTAGATGTTTTCCAATATGTACGTGTGAGTAGATGCATATTTGCTTCAGTCTCTGTCTTTGTAAACATACACTAAGGCATGTGTGTGTGTGTGTGTGTGTGTGTGTGTGTGTGTGTGTGTGTGTGTGTGTGTGTTTGTGTGGGTGTGTGTGTGTGTTTGTGTGTGTGTGTGTGGGTGTGCGCCTGTGAGCAAAACAGTCAATTTTTCTAGATGACAGTTCATGGTCCCCTGAGCAGAACAGAATCACGGGTAAACTGGATGTCACAAATATTCCCATATATCTTCGGTCTGACACAAACAAAGATACACACACACAAACACACACACACGCACGCCTACACAAACATGCAATATAATGATTTTTTTTCACCATTATTTTGTATTAAGTGTAATAGGTTGCATCATAGCTCATGGGGAAAAAGCATTAGGAAATATAAATGTATAAATGAGACATTGTGTCACAAAATGTACGCATATTTTCCACACTTTCTGATACCGTTCTGTTTGATGTAATGTGCTGCTGGCTAAAAGACAGAAAATATGTGATTTCATATCTTTTTCATCCAAATATTACATTTTACAAAATGTAATAGGTTTTATCTCAGCACGTTTTACATAAGAGATTTAAAACCGAGAAAAAGAAAAAAAATACTATTGTTTCTATACTGTGTGACAGACCGAACCATGTAACATTATCTGCCGGGCAGTTAAGGGGACCCACAGTTTTTCTCAGTAAATGCTTGTCTTGGGGTTAGAGTTAAATTGGGATAATGGCTAAAAATGCAGTGTTAAAAAAGTGCTTGCTTTATTATCCCTAGTTAAGTGTCAGAGGAAAGCAGGGGACTGTGTTCGGGGAATTTGAGTATGTAAGGGTGTAACGTATGCATCATTGATTCTTTAGAAATTGATCCAATAAAAAAATCAAGAATGATTATACTTATTAGGTTTGACAATGTGTGTTAACAATATTGTCTCCCCTTGAACCACATGCACATTTACGTATAATGAGGTAAGGTTCAATACTTACCACAGACAACTGTTCATGTAGGTTTTTTGAATGGGCAGACTTGCATTTAAAGGAAATGCAAATAAAAACAATACATACATTTAAAAAAAATCCCTATGAGTAATGTTGGATGAGTTGTTAACACTGTCAATGCCGAAGCAACATTCCAAAATGACTAGCAGTCTTACAGTGAGCGCTATTCCGTCAACTGCTCATGTCACTCGAATAAAACCTAACCACAATCGATGTACACCACAGACTTTTTTGTCTGTCAGCTGTAAATACGCTTACACAAAGCAATAAGGCACTGATGGATTGACACAGATGAGATAAGACTGCTTCGTCCAGATTAATCTCTGTTGTCAGGACCTCCACAATCACAGGTACTCCCATGATCCAGCATGACATCAAACAGACAATGAAGGCGGACAGTCAGATTTCGGTGACTCTAGTCTACATCCAACCAACCAACCAACCAACCCTTTAAACTGGCTTCCCTGCACTTGGAAAAAAATGTCTGATCTTCCACACCAAAGAACCTGCTCAGTAGCCAAACCACTGTTTGTGCTATACATTTATTCACACGCTGTCGGTGAATGTTCAGCTCCACTGCAATTGCCTGTGCACAATATTGCCTTATTTATCACTATTTTCCAGCAGTCGTTTCATCATTCAAGCAACACTGTCACAGCGGGAGGCCCATTGTTTTTCTGTTCTGCTCGTTTGAAAGGTTCTGCTCCACACCAACTCAAAACGTCCTTTTGAACTGCTGTGGAAAGGTTTCGACAAAGCCATTGAGTGTATAGCTACAGTTGAGAAGTTAGTTTTAAACATAACAAGAGCAAAAAGAAAAACAGCTTATATTCAATTATTGAAACATAAAAAAATTGACTGCAATTCCACAGCAACTAGACAATAGAACAGTTTTATTTACCTCACAAAGAGGGTTAGGAACTCTTGTTTTAATTCAGGCCAAAAATTCAACATGTGACCTATAATAGTCCAAGTAAAAAAACAACCATACAATACGTTCTCAAAGCAGCTAAGCACCTCCACAATACCAGTAAACTGCCATGAGGAGCTTTAATAATAGGCGTTATAGTGTGTTGTTAAAATATTTGTAAAAATGATGGCTGTCAAAATTAACGCGTTAACGCAGGGTGAATAATTTCTGGAATTAAAGCTTGGGTGGAGGATTTGGGGAGAAAATGGCAGTTGGGATAGAGATTCAAATCCAAATACCTCAACCGCTCCACTTGTTCTCTTTGGTCCCTCCCCTATGGTCCCTCCCTGACACGCTTTACACCAACAAAGTCGTGCCAAAGTGAATGGACAGTCCCAACAGCCAATAAGCACAGAAGATCAGAGCCTCGCTCTGATTGGTCAAAGTGTACAGCTCATGTTAGCTTGGACCAATCAGAAATCATATACCCCAGCTTTAATGCACTAATTTTTTTAACGCAATTAACACATGAGCGGAGTGACCCGCCCTATACATCCCACACGCTCTGCTCTACAGTCACTCTAGCATTGTGGCTGACCTAGGATCAGTAGCTGCGCACGGCCAAACATAGCAGCACACTAGCCTATGTTTTTAACTGCTAACGGCCACGTCTGTGTCGCGGTCGGCAGTTGATGTCGGAAGTAACAGGACGAACAACAGTGTCTGCTTTGTTCAGTGCATGGGAGGAAACAAACATCTACAGTTTTCAGAGGTGTGTGTGTTTAAAAAAGTGGCATCAACATAACGTCAGCTTTCTGGCAGAAATTAATTGTCTCCAGAGCGTGGGCTGATTTACCACATGCACACGTACACACACACACACACACACACACACACACACACACACACACACACACACACACACACACACACACACACACACACACACACACACACACACACACACACACACACACACACACACACACACACACACACACACACACACACACACACACACACACACACACACACACACACACAGAGACACCGCAGACTGCAATCAAGTTGTATTCAGGAATGCAAAATACTGACCAGAAATTATTGAATTTAATGGCATTCACATATGGGATGAAAACACACATTTATTCATTAATTCTGGTGTAGAGTAAATAAATGTCATTATATGGCTTTGGCCTATATTTGCTCAAAGACATAGAAAAGAGACAGCCACATTGAATTATGGTGTGGTAGGCCTTTTTTTGTTTTATTTTAACCATCATTACTTTTCCATTAATAAAACAACCAATTTTAAATGTATATATAGGCCTATCCACCTCCTGTCATTTATCTTTCTGTTCGTACAGCCATATACAGAGGGAATTCAAATTTTTCGGGCATATTTCGAATAGTAGAATTAATCGGGATTAATCCACACTACTGTGATTAATCTTAATACACATTGTAATGGTTTGACAGCCCTAGTACAAATAAAACTCAAAACATAGTTTTTTAACATGTTAATATAAGTGCAAAATAGAGAGCTATTCTGTTATGGAGTAAAGTGTGATCTGATTGGATAACACTGCAGAACATTATCTGATAATGCACCTCTTTAAATCCAAAATGTGTAGGATATGGTATGAAAACTTGTTTAATTTACAGTTTTGAACGGAAGGAAAGTTTAATTTTGAACCAAAGGTAAGGGTCAGCCTATTAGTTTTACCTGTTAAATAAGAGTGACATCAAACCATTGTTGATGTTGATATGGACCCTCTGGAAGCTTCCAAAGTTAGTGAACAGTATTTTTGCATCCAAACCAAATGACTTGGCAGGGTAACACAAATTCACATTTTTGTAAAAAAAAAAAAATTAAACATCAGGCCATTAAAATGCCTTGGCTAGTTCCTGTCCAGCACTTCTTAGAAAGTTAATACTTTCGTAGTGAATCAGATGGTTAATGTTCCCAGTTATAAGCTGGACACTATTTTAGTGTATTATAAAATAAATATATTGTTTTGTTGAACGCAAGCATGCCAAACTTGACCTTTGACACTGGTTTGCTCCACAAAGCTGGAAAGTTACGTTGATGTCACTTTAAGAGTGTGTGTGTGTGTGTGTGTGTGTGTGTGTGTGTGTGTGTTTGTGTGAGTGTGTACCGTAGTTTATCCCACTTCTTCCTGCCCACCTGTCTGTGTGTGTATGTGTGTTCCTCTGTGGGTGTTAACCATAAAAACAATGTAAGTCCTGTTAAACCTACCCATATTTCAACTCTAACACTCATCTCAGCTCAATGTGTGTGTTTCAATTGTTGTGTGTGTGGGTGAGAGATAAAGTAAGAGATAGAAAATTTGTGTAGGCCGGTGTGCACCATTATGTGTGTGTATTGTGAAAGCGAGAGAGTGTGTCTGTTTGTGTTGTTTGAATCAGTGTCGGTTTGTGGGCGTTTTGTGGATTCTGGATCAATACATGTTGTGTTTGGGGAAATAAACAGCCCCCTTTAGGGCTTTCTGGGGGATAGCTGAACACACACACACACATACATGTACACATAAAAAACACACACACTCATATGCACTTAACCCTCTGTGCTTATGTGCTCTGTCTGCAGCATATTTACAAGATAAATGGCTGACTGTGGGGAAGAGTGTGTAGTTCTTTGTGCATGTATAGTATGTCTGAGATAAGCTCAATGTCTTTAGAGTACACTTGTACTAGGTGCATTATGTATGACCTTCAGTATCACACACATTGATGTTCCATTGCCAATACTGAAGGACACTGTCTCTCATAGCCACATTGACTCAGTGGTTGCTATGGCTGTTGCTGTTTAAACACAAAAACAACACAAACATGAAAGACCAAGCGACAAGCTGTATGTCTGGGATCTAGTGATGAAAACAGCCAATACAATTGAACTCACAATTCACCTCGTTATGTAGACGGTCATATGAATCAGACAGGGCACTCCACATCTCCTCTCCATGCATGTGCCTCATCGTCAACCCCAACAATGTTCACACTTCTCACATGTTCCCATTTTTATGATAAGAACTTTCTGGCCTAAGAAATCTTCTTTGAGCCTCACAATACTGAAAACAAAGCAATTGTTGCGCACACACAACTCATCCAAACACACCGTCTATTGTCCAGGTGCAAGATTGAAACATTCAGGTAGTTGAAAATAGTGGCACTAAGAAGCTATGTGTTTAAATGTCATTAATCTGCATTAATGGTTGTTCCACAGGACCTGTAGTGGGTTAAAAACCATAACAGATTATAAACTTATTTTGTACTACAGTCATGGCTCACCTGTTTAATTATACTGTATGCAAATGAACAGACAAAACCACTGGAGGCTCTGTATGATTACGGTAGAAATATGGCAATAAAGGACAGATCTCCACTTAGAAACTACTAAAAAGCTTAATTTTAGTCATTTTAGTCCACAGGTGTCAACTATAAAGTGTTATACATTTTGCCAGTATTTAGAGGGACACACTGAGAACTGATCACCAACTATAAGCAACTACTGCAAATGACCAAGTAAAATTAGTCAAATCACCTGACAAAGATATTTCTGGAACATATGACAAAACTGAGTGCAATATGCCAATGTGTACACACTGGATTACAGGGATTTACACCTATGTTTCGAACAGTGGATTTACCATAATATTTCCTATTTCACTGGATTACATTCCGTCTGAAAAGGACTTCTGGATATGTAAATGGTAAATGGACTTGACTTATATAGCGCCTTCTAGCCGATTTTCTCAGCCCCAAAGCGCTTTACATATCTTACCACATTCACCCATTCATACACACACTCATACACCGATGACAGTAGCTGCCATGCAAGGCGCTCTCTGAACCATCGGGAGCAATTTGGGGTTCAGTGTCTTGCTCAGGGACACTTCGACATGTGGCGGGGAGACGGGGGATCGAACCTCCGACCCTGCACTCCAGAGGCGATCTCCCTACCCACTTCGCCACTGCCGCCCCCCCATGTAAGTATAATAAAACACACGCACACACACACACACACGCCCAGATAAAACATGGTTTAATGATAATATATAGTATATTTTATTATCCAAAAGAACAGCTATTAATCTTCTATACACAGGCATTGTAGTGTGTGAGCATTTCACATCATAAAACAAAAAATCAGTGTGTGTGTGTGTGTGTGTGTGTGTGTGTGTGGGGGGGGGGGGTGTATAGATCTGTTAACACCTTAACAATTTCTAATTAAAAAGGTCAGCATGTGTGCATTTGTTAATAGCTTAAAACAGGGTAGCATCATACGTTAATAGTGTATTTGTGCGCCTCTATACCAATACATATCCCATCCCAATCACTGAATTTGTGTGTGCGTGTGTGTATCTTGCAGCAGTCAAGATCATCTCAGTAGATTGAAGGCGTGAGCCTGAAGCATGCTCAACATTGAACGCACCTTGGTTTTACCATATTGTACAGCTCTTATTGTCGTTGTTCAGTGTTTCCATTTAAATAGTGTTCATTCCAGAGAAAAACCATTACTACGCTTGGAGAAACTCATATACTGCTTCGCACATGCATACCTGCGCATGCACACACACACACTCACACAGGCACGTACACACACACACACACACACACACACACGATCATGCACCCACAACCCCTGTGCTTGTTAGATGGAATGAGTTTGACGGAGTGATAAGCCATAGTGGGCTAAATGACAGACACAATCATTCACCACTCTATAACACGTGTCCTAGTCCCCCAGACACACATTTGTAGATAACACACACACACACACACAGTCACACACATACACACTTCCACTACTTTAATCTTTTGTTCTCTCCGTCACGCACGCACGCACGCACGCACGCACGCACGCACGCACACACACACACAAACACACACACCACTGATTCATTAACCACTTTGTTACATTCATCCATCTTTCAGCAGAGGGTGAAGGGCGGAAGGGAGGAATAGAGGGAAGAAAATAACAGAAAGAAGTCTGGCATGAATATGAGGCATGATAATTACAGTGGTATACTGGTACCGTTATAATACAGCCCAGGAAAACAGTGCATACAAATATAAAAAAATAAATAAAAGAGAAGACAAGGAAATGAAAAAGCGATGGAGAAAGAAGAGAAAGAGCGCATGGAGAAGGTACGTTGAGCGAATGAGAGAGGCGAGTGCATTGGAGAGAAACTTTTGATGTCATCGTGTGAAACATGTCACGTAAAAAAACAAACAACAGGGGGAGGATAATTGCAAGTGTCTCACAATACCCTCAGCGTTCACGCTCACGCAAACATTACACATGCACCCATATGTGACACATCTAAAACTGAATACATTAAACAATCAACTGCACCTGTAGCCCACACGAGGAGTCATCTTCCTCTGCGGATTACATTTCTGACACCATCACAACCGACACAGAAAAATTAGAGAAGAGTACCACCCATGCTAATATCACCACCAATTATGATAGTGACAGTAGCTACTACTGGGAATGCTAGCCTCTTGCTATGATTTTAGACCACAGTAACAATGTCTCAGCATAAAACACATTGGCTGTTTTGTAATAAACTTTCCACCAGAAAAGGAAAAACAGAGATACAATTAATAATAAAAAAACAGAATGAGTGTGGAGTAAAGTAATTGTAAGAATTTATGAAATATATAAAGTAGGAGAGGAGGAACAATTGTTTTTTAATCTATACCAGCTTACATATTTTCAATTACATTTGAATTAACTGTTCGGTTCTCGTGCTTTGACTAAAATCCTTCTTAAAACTGTGTTTCTACTTCTAGGTAAGCACCTCAAATCTTACTACACTTTTCGACATCCTAAAGCGCAAATGAGTGCCGTCGTAAAAGCACAAACTACGATAGCTATTCCATTATGTATGTGTCGGGGACTGGAAGCAAATTTGTGCTTACTTTTACAATAATTACTCGTCATTGTAAACTAGCTGCTGCCTTTTCATTTGAATGTGAACTACATTTGTGCTGAATCATAATTTGGAGTGTCATTAAAGCCCACCAGGTTGCCCTCCCAGGGGAAGAATGTGAAGCAGAACCATACAGGTTGCAGCCCTACGTGATAAAAATGTGTTCTGCCTCTCAGTGGTTAAAGGAGAAGTAAGCAAAATTTGTTATATGTTTTAAATCTCTCTATATTCATAGATAACAAAGGTCTCCCAGTCATCCAGCTTTGTGGTAATTGGCAGTTAAAATTTTGAGTATCCCGCTCGTTTGTTTCAATCAGGAGAAGCAGTGCTATAAAGAGGCGGGTCTCTGTGACCATGAACGATGACTAGCTGACAAAGACGGCTGCAAGTTCATGTGGTGGTGACGTAGGGACTGCTAACTGCAGTCACTGACAGGAGGTTAGCTAAAAGGACCATATCACTTACTTCTCCTTTAAATAACTAACAGTCTCACGTTTGTTTTTGTTGTATACTATGAATCGTTGTCACAAAATAAATGAATGTAATTGAATTTTAACCAGGATTTAGAACAGGTTGCATCACAACTTTCTGCATGCTGGTGCCAGCACGTGTAGCTGGGGCTCTTTTTAGTATTCGTGCCCCTGGCCTTTCAGACAGCCCGAGTCCACCACTGATCCCTTTTTTATATGTTTCTTTGGAAAATGTACTATTCCATTCCCAGAAGCTGCTGGCTGTGAATGCATTTTTGCTCTCAACATTTCATCTGGATTGAAATATGCTCATGTTTTCTGGGGTTTCAGAAACAATAAGTTTACAATATTTGCAATGTCTCAGGCAAGCACTTCAGTGTCTTGCCACGCGCATCTTAAGTGTGGTAGCCAGCATGCTGTATGACCTAACGTGTTTCTTGGACAGGGCACTGTAATCACCAAAACTGCATGCACCTGTAAGTGGCGTACCTGTGGACTATGGTTGTTTTCCGAAAGCCATACTAACGTCCTACATCCTACATACTCACCATCTATATACTGCATACTGTCTACTCAACGATCGATTGTGTATGTGAGGTGCGTCAAAACATTTTCAGTTGAAGTATACTCAAGCAATGAAGAATTTCTCTTCTTGTTGTAAGATTCAGGCAGTTTAGACGCTGTTTAGGGTATAAACGCCCTCTACAGATTAGATATTGAACTAGATTTTTACAGTCCTGTGTTCATCATCTGTGTTTTAGACCTCTTGTTTTATAATTATGTTTTGAGGCGGAGGATCCCTCCGACGCTCTATGTCCGGCTCTGTACAGCACTCAGCTGTCTGTCAGTTGAGCTGGACGAGCCGCGGTGTGTGGAACAGGGATCTGTTTTGATCTCTCTCCACTATCAGACTCACATCACTCATTTCACTTAGTAACTCTAATGTTGTTAGGTATTTATCTTCATCTCTTATCTATTGTAAGAGTTTATGAATGACTGCACGTACAGTTGTCAGATCGCGGACCCCAAACAATGTCGTTGCCTAGCAACTTCCTCGAAAATATTTAATTTTCCTGGGCGGGTAGAATTGACCCAGTGCATTGTGGGGCGGTTGAGTAGGAAACATATACAATCGATTCATACCCAAAATCTTCCCGGAAGTTAGTACTCATCCGGGAATTTTTCGCATACCCAAACTCGCATACAAAACCGTCACATACTCAAATTGAAGTCAAAATTAGTATGAGTAGGACGTTAGTATGGCTTTCCGAACACAGCCTATGTTCAATTGGGGACATAACATGTGCGACAGGACATTTCAGAACTTGTCTTTTGTATTGCACTCCTTGCAGAACGAGCCAAGCCTTTTCCTAACTGCATTACCATTCTTTGATATTAGCTGTTTTCTTGGCAGTACGGAATATTTATTGTTTTCCTTTCCGTTAGCACTGCCATGACAGGTCTGATTGGAATCTATGCTATTTCTAAAACAAGCTGAAAGCAGAATGGAGGAGGAAATGCATCGAGTTCAACAGCTGGATCTAAGTGTCCCTGTCCCTGTGTGTGTGTGTGTGTGTGTGTGTGTGTGTGTGGAAGAAACACACTGTTTGCTTTACTCTAGTCTCTTCCTTCCCTAGATACAGAGAGAGCTTAGTTTTCACAAATTGTGCATGTTTATATGTATCATTGAGAGTCGAGAGCTTAGTTTCTACACATTGTGCATGTGTGTTTGTGTCATTTTCACTATCTGTACTTAGCTGCAATTTGAGGGCCAGCAATTGGTGTCTTTGGTCTACCAAATGTTATGGTTCCAATGTGAAACGTTTTTTTAGGAGAACGTTCAGGGCGGTGTACACATGATTTGATAGAATGAGACTGTCTGAGAACGTCCAAGGCCAGGCATCCCACCCGTCTCCTTAAGGACCTCCCTGTATGTTCCCCTTTGTTTTACACTAATCGTTTTCCCTGTTTCTCCTCAAGAGCCACAATTTGTTGCCTCTCCTGTGATCCATAGCTGCTTCTTTTGGGCCGTTTTGAAGGTTGCTCCAATAAAACGAAGTGTGACCCAGGGAATGTGTATTTCATTTGATTTGTAGCTTTGTTTTTTTTCTGGCTGATATGTCAGCCGGACTAACCAGCAGCTCGGGCACAACAACTCCTGGACTTGGAGTGCAAATCATACAATTCATTGTGTACCTAAGGTGGATAGTTGAGGTGAATCCAGAGGCTGGTGGCACACACACAGTGCTGTTTTTAATCATATCTGTCAGTTGCAGAGTCAGTTCCAGAAGCACTAACAGTATAGTGTCGGAACAGAGCACTGACATTGCCACCAAACACATTGCACACACAGGTCAACAAAATCCTCATCCTCGGTTGTTCAGTTAATTAAATTTCATAGCCACGGGTCAGCAGCTCACTGAGCAATGTCGACAGTGACTGGACCTTGTTACAGTGACTGAATTGTGTCTCATTTCTGTCAAGGGAATGTAACTAATTCATTTGCCACCAGGTCACAGCAGCAAGGATATTTCAGTAGGCTAGTATCATTCATAGCAGGGAATGGGCCCATGATTACAATAGTGGTTAGGACCTGTCAACTACAACAAAACCATACCCTTTGGCAAGTAGCTTTGGATTTAATGCCCTTCAACAACACTAAACCAGATTACACAGCTGCAGTTCTGTGAATTAACCTCGGCAGACGGAGGATCAAGGCTATGCTCCTGTCGAGGGTACTTGTTGTGTGGCATAGTTCTTTAGTGTTGATCTTGGTTGCTGTCATTGGTGCATAGACCATTTTTACAAAAAAGCGAAGTGTGAACAGTGTTGGGGGTCACAAGTATTTGAACATACATTTAAGCATAAACATCGTCAAAAAACAAACTTAAACCTGCAGTGTGTAGAATTTTGGGTTTTATTTCCTAGCAGATTTTGTAGAAAGTAATTATAATATCCATAAGTATATTTAATTTAGTGCATAATGGCTGAAACAATTTTTTTGAATTAGTTTTTTCCCCCTTAGAAAGGGTCTCATATATGTCCATATTTCTGCATATTTTGGACCAAGGCCTTGTGCCGCCATCTTGAAAGTGTCATAGTTGGAATGTCATCAGGTGCATTGTTTAAAATTTAGAATTCTTCTTGTCCTTGAAGGCCACTGTAGCTTCTGTTATTATTCGAAAGGGGTGGGGTTACCTGGGAGTGTTGCATTCTAGAACTTTGTAGAACTGTCTTGATGATGTCATATTACACACTGCACCTTTAAGCCCTCCTGTTATCCTCAATGTTTTATTTTACTTTATTTTAACCTGTTATCTTGGAGTCAATTTGAACCAAACATTTTAGACCACCAGAAAATTATGATAATCAAAATTGATTTTGAGTCAGGTAGGGGAGAACGGGGGAATCTGAGGCATCGGGTAATATGAGCCACCCCCTGTATCTAGGCAACGGAAAACATGTGTGGTCATATGAGATATATGTTTTCAAGCCCCTCTCATTTCCCCTTGGCCATGAAAGAGAGGACTTCATGGTGATGTGGTTAGCAATTTTTTTTCACCAAAATAGGTATTTTGCATGTAAAAGTACATTTTCTTGCTGTCAACTTAATCAACTGTTGTGCCAAAACAAATGTATTCACGTAGAAAAACTTCTATTATACGTGTTGATGAACTACCAACATATAAAAACCATGTGATGATATTAGCTAAAGATTAGCCTGAAATGCTAAGAGAGGTAGTTTTTTCTCAAATCAAAGTTAAGTTTAGTCTTAAACATATTTTAATGTAATATTACATAACATATGTTTTATTTTAATGTCGTACACATTATAGAAAAGCCATCATGCCAAGGAAATACACCAGGAAGATGACCTGGGGCAACCACACGGAAAGAGCACCTTCTCATCTTTCTCTGTAACCTTCAGGGCTGGAAAGTAGAGTAGGCCTACTTGTAGAGTATGACAGGCTGATGGTATAATCCAGTTGGGTGTTCTCCTGTGTTCTGAGTCCCAGGATGTTCTCGCTGGTTCTGATTTTCCTATGCTTTGACCCCCAGACACAAGCTGGCTCTAAGGGTCCTGTGTTCTGACCCCCAGACTGTGTTCTAATCTAACTGGTTATATCTTTCATTTGAATCTTATTAAAACCTTTCGAATTATATTTGATTTTGTTCAGAGTTACTTTCAAGTGTTTAGAAAATTTGCTTTGCTTAATTGACCAAACCCCATCATTATTTTACTAGTCCGACATTAGTTCTGGAATGTGTGGCTAGCTTTCAGGATTCAAACTGTTACAATATGTGTTGTTATGGTAGTTTCAGATTGGAACAAGTAAGTGGATCAGTTTACCCCCAGCTGGTTCACTTTACCCCCTTGATTTTTCTGGTCTGTCTCAGTTTACCCCGAAACTGGGGTAAAGTGAGCCACATGACAACTTTTTTTAAAACAATCATATTTTCACTGCCCTTTGTCTCGAAAAAAAATCTGCTAATGCCCATTTCTAGGAAACATCCTGAATTAATGGGAAATGTGTAAATTTGAGTGATAAATAATTTTAGCTCGCTTAAGGTACGAACACACTGCACTCCGCGGTGCGGCAGTTGGCCGCGCGAATCGCAGGTTCCGCGCCGCGTGATCATATTGGGTCATATTGTGTCCGCCGCCCGACCAGAGTAGCCTTCTCCTACTCTGGGGATATGCTGGCGCTGGTGCTAACCAGTGCTGAAAGCACCAGTCTGCTGTGCTGATGGTGCTTTACCCAAGCTAACCGGTGCTAACTTGGTTCATAAAGCAAAACTGATAGCTGTACACAGCAGGCAACAGACACATAGGCTATTCACAGAACTTATGGGAGCAAACTGTGACTATTATGTTGTCATCCATCTTAATTTCCTCTGTCAGTCGTCCCGAAGCGAGTGACGTCGGGAGGAGCTCAACGCTGATTGAGATTTTTCAAATACAGAGGTCAACAATGTCCTGTCCTCACTACACTACATTGACAAGTTTGTACAATATTGAGAGCAACCCACTGTAAGGTTGCAAGTTGGTCCCATCCAAGTATTTCCAACTGTCCCCATACATGCACCTGTCCTTTAAATTAGTCATCTCAAATATGTCCTTCTCAATTGATGCTGTTATAATAAGTTCAAATGCTGATTTGATGTATTTGATATGGTTGACAGTGTATCAGGTGGGGCCTGGAACCATTTTAATGACATTAGCAGCGCTAAGTATACCCCATCCATCAAGTGAGGAGCTGGACCATAATAAACTTTCCATTTTGGTCTCAGACACTTTGTCCTTTATGTCACTTTCCCTGTCAACAGGTCATTTTCAATTAAGAGGGAGCGTAAATTGTGACAGTTTACATTCATCCTTAATGATGGCCATACAGACCAGAACTTCCAAAGTGTGAGATTTATTTAAACAGGCACCAAATAAAATGGTGCTCTGCTCTGTATTCTATATTGATGCTTTTCCATTATGTTGTAAAGGGCCGTTGGTTAGTCACTACAGCTGTTCACGTGAGCGGCCAGTGTTAACGTATGGTCATGCTTTCGGTGCATGCACACCTGACGTCTCCTCTCGTGCATCTAATTAGAGAGCGAGCGGGTGATGTAGTTGCCGAGGGAACAGTGTGACAGCGGACTTCTGCGCGGACGGCCTGAGAGAGTTGGCCGTGTGTTTTAACTGTTGATTATTCCGGTATTGTGTGTGTTCATATACCTGTAAGTACCTCCCCCTTTATGCTTATGTAAGGGCGTTTTATTTTGATTGTTAGAAAGCCATTACTAGCGTTTTCTGTACTGTATAATATGTTAATGCAACGGCAGCGTCAGAACGCCATTATGTAACATATGAACGTGACGCATATTATTTAATTATTTAAGGGATCGCTGTCATGTTTAATATTACTGTTTGTTTGACTGTAATATTGTTATTAGCCTGGTGTGTATAAGCAGTATTGTATTATGTGTGGCTAAGTATTCTTTCTGTATTTGTCTATTTACAGAACCACACTCATACCAACAGTTGTGAACCACAGATGTGTATTCTGCATTATTTCATTAAACCCCATTTGGACTATACATCCTTTGCGCATTTTTACCAGATGCACCACAGCGTCTTCTAAGCTATTTCTTACCAGAATATAATCTCTCTCCACAACACATTATATGGTGCCGGCTCGACTCTACTCTACTCTACTTAGCTCTTTGGTATCAGGTACTTTTCATGGAGTTGTTTTCCATTGCAAGATAGTAGCCTACCGCCTCTGTGTAGCTGGTCACAGGGTTCTCAACCCTCACGCAATGAGAGTGAGACACACGCATTTCAGGCAATTCACACGCTCCACGCCACACCTTGCATTTCTCACGCAAATTATAACTCTGCCAAACTATTTTTTTTATATATATATAGCTTCGATAAATCCTGGCCGTCACCACCATCACCTAGTATTGCCACCCGTCCCGTTTTTCCCGAAATTGTTCTCTTTTTTCACCAGCTGTCCCGGGGAAAGAAAAATCTCTCCCGGGACACAATTTGTCCTGTTTTTTGGGGAAAAACTAATTTGATTTCCTTCGTTCAGTAGTTAAGGCCGTTTCACACGGGCCGAGGAGTTTGTTGCGCCCACTAATACACTCTCAATGGAGAGGCGAGCGGGCAGAGAGAAGCCGCAGCATTTCGTCAGGCGGCACGACAAGCGTGCAGGGGCGGTCTTAACGATCTCGGGGCCCGTTTCAAGACCCTGTGTGGGGCCCCCCACATTTTTTTTTCTATGAATAATGCTTGTGCATGCTCCCCGCAAAAATAAAAAAAAAGATTGTGGAAACTAGTTGGTTCATAGATGGATTATGAGATAATAGGCCCAGACTCTTAAACTCTGCAACTGTAAAAACATTTCAGAAGATTGGTCTGCAGACCCATGTTATATGGGTCTTGCTTTTCTATTTTTCACCTACTAGTTGAGGGGCCAAGTTGGTTTTAGTGCTCCCACATTCAAATGCGGACGCCGAAATAGTCTTCTCCATGGTTGGTCTTAACAAGACCAGCACCAGAAACAGACTAGCCCTAGAAGCAACATTGTCGTCCATTATGATGGTCAAAATGGCTGGTGTGGAGCCACAGTGCTTCAAGTGGGAGTCAGAAAACCCCTATCCTGAAGGCCTCAAAATCTGCCACTCGAAGCTACAACAGCGAGCATCAGTAATATCCAGTATCCATATTTGCTGAACTGAACTAAGAGTTTTACTGAAATAACTACCCCGAACAACTACCCTAGGCCCAACACCCATCTCACTAGTCTGGCATTTGGTATTAATCCAGTTATACTTTCATCATAAAGTTACAACAATAGGCTATATTTTACCTAAAACAAATAAATTATACTGAACTGAACTTGTGTTAAAAACACACAATAAAATTTCACTCGCGCGCTTCGCGCGCTCGCATGGGAAATCCGCTTCTGTCTCACTCTAAACAATTTCCAAAAGTTGAGAACCCTGTGGTCATCATAGCAACGTTAGCAGCTACTATTAGCATCTTTGGATTTCTACTCAGTCTTCATCAGGTCTGTAACGTTCTGTCCTTAACCAGTAAGAGCAACTTGCCGAGTCATAACAGGCTTTCTTATTGTTTGATTGATTATTTTCCATATGTGACGTTATCCAACATGTAATACAGTATGTGCACTTTCATCTCTTCGGAGAGTTGCTGGTAGACTCTCTAGTTGCCTGTCCAGCTTGCGCTGGATTTTCTCTCGTCTGTCACATTTTTTTTGTCAATGTTGAAAGAAAGTAGAAAGAAAATAAATATAGTTTAAAAAAAAAATCGATTAATAGATTAAAAATATATACGTTTATTTAACTGCAGCCCTACTGTATTCGGCTGTGTTAGGCTCATGTGCACCTATGAATGTATTAAATGGTTCTGGATGGCCTATACACGCGCTAGTGTGTGTGTCCAAGTGAATGTGAGCATGTGTCAATGTGGAGTCTTTGATGTATGATCAAGGATTCTTATTGTTCACGGCAGGATTCTAGCTAGCGTAAACACCCCACAACACTTTCATCTAATAAGCACACAGATAGCCGCATAACTACACACACAGGGACACCCGTGCTCACGCACACACACAGACACACACACAAACACACACACACACACACAGCAGAGCATACTGTATACAGTATCTAAACTTAGAGGCAAATGCACAGAATTGATTGATTGCTGAAAAATTAAATGGAAGAAAAGGCAAAGGGTGCGGTGGTGGAGTTGGAAGGCAGCGGTCTTGCCCAAACTCTTTTCGTTCTTTCTTTTGTCCCTTCTCTCTTCCTGTGTCATTGTATCCTATCTCCATGTCTCTTTTGAATCCATATTTAACCTTTGAAAGCTTTATTATATATTTCTATTCTTTGGTGAGTCCCATCTTCCCTTTGTGAACTGTCACTGGGTATTAACTATCACTTGGCTTTTTTTTTTTTTGCTTTCACACCACATTACCTCCAGTTCTTAAAGCATTTCTATATAACAAGACCCTGAGTGTTGTCTCCACGGACCCCATACATGACACTTCATTCTCTCATCTACCGTTCCATCCTCTGTTTCATATCTTCATTGTTTCCATATCCTTCTATTGGAATAATATTATATCACTGTATAATTTACATAATATGTCCATGACCTCCCCTGATTTTTTTCTTTTCTCTCTAGATCTTTCTTATTATTATTTTTCCTCTGCCACTCACCTTTTCAATAGACCCTGGCTCTTTCATGCTTTCAATTCATGCTTTCAATTCAATTTTTAAAAGCCTGGCTTTTAAATAGTCTGTATGTGACTAAAGCACTGAGGTATTATATCCATGCCCCCCGCACACATCTGATCACTTCCTTTTATACTTATTTTGTTCTTTTTATTTTCTGCATGCCTTGCAGTGATTGAAATTAAGTCATTCCTGAATTATGGGGGGCAAAGGGGTTCTGTGAAAATATATGTGGTTGCAAACATCTGTAATGTCTTTCAAATTAACATTTTAATTTTAATACACAAGGAAACAAAATCTGTTTTCACTGACATAGTTTATATAAAAATATGTGTTGTCTGACAGGCTGCAGGACAATGTGTGTTAGCGGTGATAAAGTGATAGGTATTTAAGTATTATTTATTTCAATTTCATAGAGGATAATCAACAACAACTTCATATGACTTGGCTCAAAAACTGTATAAACAACAATGTTAAAATCGCTACAAAAAAACTTGTAAACTGACAAGCTGAGGCGCGATTTCAATTTCCCAAGAAAACATGCTGACAGACTGAGGCGGGATTTCAATTTGTTTTTATCTCTTTCAATTTACACAACCTACACTCAGGCACTGCTGTATTGTTATTTTCTTATTTTTTTTATTTATCCTTTTGCACACTTTAATTTAGTATTTTAATAGGTGACACTTTTTATTTCTCTTTTTGCCCGGTTTAATTACAAGTTTTAAGATTTGTTATAACTTGACAGGGGTAGTTTTATATAGTAGTTATGTATGCTGCTACTGGATGTCAGAATGTCCCACAGGATAAATTAATGATCTATCTATCTATCCATCTATCCATCTATCTAGCTATCAGGAAAAACTCATGCAGAGGACACACAGAGAGAAGGAATATCCCAGAGGACTGGACCGGGTACTAGTTATAATCTAAATGTGCTGCCCTGAAGAACAATAATAACTTAACATGTCTATCCTTATTTTGCTGGCTAACTTTTGGCCTTAAAGCAGCTCCGAGTAACATTTAAATATATTTTAAACAGCCTCACGTTTCCTCTCAATCATAAATTACCTTTAACAGCAAACAAGACCATCAGTGCAAAGAAAGACGTTTTTATATAGTTTTTATTCATGCGTTTGGTCTGGTCGCACACCCAGTCCGATTTTCGGTTCACGCGTGCATGCTCTATGGTCACATATCCGTATTGGTCGCAGATTTCAGTGTGGCGCAACAACGTGATTTGAGAAGCCTATTATTATGTTATATGTCGTCATAATGACTGATAACGGGGCTGAACCATCAAAGAAAAAAAAGAAAATTCAATGAAGAAAAACTAAAAGGGAGAGTGATAGGCGGGCGGGAGGGCGTTGCCAAGCAACGTATACACAATTTCACGGTAGTGAACTAGACTGCAGTGTTTACTCCTAAATGAATGAGCGGTAGCCTACTAAAACAAAGTTTACTTTGCCTCACCAGCATCATCAGATGACCATTATTCATCTGAAATAGTCATTATTTACAACAACATAAACACATTACCTCATCGTGATCCATACTACTGTAACTGCCGTCTCTCGTTCATTCGCTTTGTGTGAGGACACATAATCTTTCAGCTCCGTGAGAGAGAGTAGTTAGGTGACACTGCTGCATCAACTCATTGCAATCAGGTGTGTGTAGCACTGACTGGCATTAGTTGATGCTGTGTCACTAACCACTCTCACGGAGCCGAAAAGAGTCCGGTGCCCTCACACTTTCAACACACAGACATGCACTATATTGCTCCCTGATCATTTGAATCTCGCACACCTGGCACGAGCTAACAGCTTCACGACAGCTGGCGTCGTAAAAATACTACTAATTTTGTCCAAAGGGGTCGCCAACGTGCCATGTTACTCGTAGTGGCTTTAAAGTTTGAATGTGTGTGTGTGTGTGTGTGTGTGTGTGTGTGTGTGTGTGTGTGTGTGTGTGTGTGTGCTTGTGTGTTGACTCATATGACCCACACAATTTTATGTATGTCACAGTTTTGAGGTGAAGTGACCAAAACACTTATTTCTTCTAACCATTGGGGCAATAACTGATATACAAGCCACATCAGTTAAAGTAAACATTAACTGTTCATTAATGTTCTCTACTTCTTTATAATGGGAACAGTGAAACTTACCAGTGCCCTTTCCCACACCTCGGAGCAGTTAACCCATAGGACGAATCAGATGCTTTTTACATAGCCTACACCAAGTTAGAAGTTCCTGCTTTGCCTGGCTGACAACTAGATAGGCCAACATGGGGCTGCTCACTTGAACCTTCTTCTCTTAGCTTCTGTGAGGAATTTACATTATCTGTACAAGGTGACGTGACAGATTGTCTGGGCCCTGGTGACTTATCTCACTGATTTCCCTGTCCGACTTCAATTGCTGCCTTTCTCAGAATATCTGCAGGGAGACCCCCCCCCTGTCTGTCTTAGACTTTGACTGCTCAAGCTTGCTTTTCAAAAAGGAGAAAAGTACAAAAAACATTCTGAGTCCTCGTGAAGGAATGTTTGTACCATTTTTAACAAGCTGTTAAAACCAGACCCCACCCATGGCAGCCATTACTTAGGTTGCGTTCCGAATCGCATACTTTCTACTATATAGTATGTAGAAAAAAGATTTAGGATGTCCCGATTCTTGTGGCCAGATTTAGGATGGTTAGAAGTACCCGGATGTCCTACTTCATGCGGCCAAGATTGTTAGTGTTGAAAAGTGCATCCTATTTGGGTGATTCTGACCCACAATCCAGTGCGCACGTGAAGTGACGTAACATCGACGAAGCCTCCATATGAAAACAAACGGGGATGCGACGGATATAAAAGCAAGAGGCAAGATCAAGGCGCAATGTTATGATGAAATAAGAGAGAAAAGTATGTCCCAATAGTATGCCTACTGCATCCTAACTAGATTCTTTTTATCGTCGGATGTAGTATGTAGAATAGAAAAAAGAAAGAGTATGCGATTCGGAACGCAACCATAGTCTTCTGTTTAGGCATGTCAATTTGAAGAAAGCATCAAATTAAATTATACACTGATTTAACGTAAGTCAAGTTATTGTTTTTCAACAGTACAATGGGCAGTAAATAAGCATTATAAAAATGTGTATGTATACCTTTTTTTTACCTTAAAAAAACAATGTTCTGGTTGTAGAAAAACAATTTTCTTTACAGAGACATGCCACTTCTCCTGTGAACTCAAAAAGGCAATGGGATTGTAGTGAAGAAATCACCACACTTCTTTTCTGATTAGACGAACTGACAGTGTTACAACTAACCCCAGCACTCCCCGGTTTCCAATAATATGAAAGCATTATGAATAGCATTATGGAGAGAAATGCTTGTGCGGTGACAGAAAGCATGTGACGCCGTTTGGCGGGCAGCAAGACAGTGACAAGAAAGGGAGCATTAACTTAACAGAGATAAACAACATCCACCAAAGCCCCATTATCTGAGCAAAATGGAGCTCTGAGGTGACATAACAAAACAGTGCAATGGTTTAAAAGCCCTGTGTCGGTTGGTGCAGCTCTAGCAACACATAGGTAAATAGTTTCCAAATGATGCTTGACTGGGAAAGGATGTCCCGATGGGTGAAAGTGTTGATGCCTGTGTTCATGCATGCCATATCCCTGGCTCCTCTCCCTTGGGTCGGTAGTGGGAGGAGCTGAGGAGCAGGGGAAGAGGTAAGAAGTGAGGGATTTGTTGAGGCATGAATAGGTATGGAACCCTGTGTGGATTTTCTCATTATAAAGTCAAGAAATGCCTGGATTTTTGTTTAAAGTCCTTGGATGGCCATGCTATGAGAGCTAGTCAAGTCAGTATCCCTCCGAGTGTTGTCTGTCTCATTATTTCCTCTCCCTCTGGGTCTTTCGCTCTCATCCATCCTCTTTCATTTGCAGCCGTACGGTTGGAGTTTGTAAGAATATGACAAATAGGACAGTTTAAATCAAAGAGAGCAACCTTTATTGGGCAGTATCATTGCTGTTTATTTATGTATGTATTGGTACAGGGGGTGTTGTCTCATAAAGCAGAACTTGCCCTATCATTAGGTAAAGCCTTGGTTTTAACAGGACAGGGTAAATTGAGACTTTAGTTATGATGAATGTTCTCTAGTGGGCCTTAAAATGATGTTGCACTGTTATTTGTCTTCCTACTGTAGCATGCATGTGTGTTATTTCAATTATTTTGTGTGTGTGTGTGTGTGTGTGTGTGTGTGTGTGTGTGTGTGTGTGTGTGTGTGTGTGTATGTGTGCGAGTGTGTGTAAACTCATTTAGATGAAACTGTGTAGCCATCTTGTAGCTTCCTGTTGGTGTTCATTCGCATGTTGTATTGACTAACACGCATTTATTTCCCTCGGGAAATGTTGATGTTGCAGTGAATTGTGCCTTGTACATGATCAAACCGCCCACTGACACAGGATTACACAGACACATTAATATAGAGCCTCAAAGTCAGACCGTCATAGACACATCTTCAGTAGAAGTGGAAGCCGTTTTGCATAACCTTGTTTAACATTTACTGACATTTATTTTAAATTTTTAAGTGGGAAATAAATCCAGTGACTGATACCCACCCAAGGACAACTAGGCAATGAGGTTAATTAAAATGACCATATAAAAATGATGTGTAGCCCAAAGCACCAATAAATGATAATGACGGACGGACACATCTTCCAAGAAGTCTGACAAAACAAATCCAACTCATCCACGTACTAGCTCTTTCTAGAGATTATGATAATATGTCCTCAAAGAGGAAATAGTAGGTCTTAATTGTATCTTAGGGCTTCATATCTGTGTCTGTGTTCATTTCCATTAGCTGATAATAACAGTATAAAATGGTTAAAGATTTGGATAACGCTATTAACTGTGGGCTGTTATTGTATTAAGGTAAAACAAAAATAGAAAAAATACAATTGAGTAGTTCAAAGGGAAGAGTAAAGAAGAAATGTGTGTGAATGTGTGTTTTTATGTGTTTTCAAAAGGTCTTTGAATTCAAAAGACGTAGATGGCTTCATGATGTACAGAATTTGTGAAGCGTATAAAGCATGATGCATGCATAATCGTGGTCTGGTGAAATATCTGAGAAATACCATCATAACCCTTCGATATCAACCGCTGCCATCACCACCACTGTCATCTTTAAAGTATCACATCAAAACGATAACACATCATTTGTCACGCCTTCAGCTGAAAAATAGCGCATTACATCAGAGTTTTTGTTCCTACTCAAAAAGTATTCATCGTCTCGTCTTTGATGACAAAACCGACCGATCAAATAATTTAATCTCAACACATTTCTTGACAGCCCATTGCGAGGTATTGGCCTGATTCCTTTCTTGTGTCACTGCGGGATCTTCCAGCTTTTCTTTCTCTCCCGTCTCTGCCTCTAGATATTCAGATGACTTCTGAACAGATTGAACGGAATATTAATTGGCTGCCTAATTTATGCTAATTTATGCTAATCTACACTCTCATCGACTCTCAACGGGCTCGTTATCTAGATCGTTTAGAGCGGCCAGGAAGAGATTCAGTCTGTGTGACCCTGAAGGTTGCCAGTTCAATTCCCAATGAGCTGAGACCTCAGAGCCCCGGCAAGCACATTCAACCCCGTGTGAACTGGCCTAAAGCTCTACTCTTAACTGGGTAATGCACAGACACAAATATCCAACCCATGAGTGGACACGTACGCCGCAGCCACATGTAGGGCAAAACTCCCTCTATTATCTGTGACACACACACACACACACACAGTTAAATGGATGTACACACACATGTAAGAAGTGACAAAGCTATTATTACAAATCTATCTGAAACCTGACTGTTGTCCAATTTACAAAAATGATGTTGGACATGTTTTTGTAGTGCCCTTCAAACGGTTAAAGTGCTTGTTTTCCTGCTGAGACATGCCAGGCTTTGTTTGAAAGAAAAGAAGCAAAACAACACAATGATGCAATAGAGCACATCATGCCATCATGTTTTCGAGATATCTGTTTTTTTACCCTGTAAGTGCTTCACTTGAAAGGCTTAGGGCTAGAGACACCAGGACAGGAGGGAAATCACATGAAAATACAGGACCTAATGGGTTGGAGTGACGCTCATAGTAAGGATATTACACTTTTATAATGGTGTTAACCATGGAAGAAACTATGAATGCCACGGTGCTATTTCAGGCCTAGCGATTTCTTTGAACAGAAAGCCTGTGTTACACACTGTGGGTGTGGAGCAGTGGAAGAGGAGAAGTGTACTCACGCATATTGAAATATGGGACCTAATATTGTACCCGTACGAGGGGCTAAAGGCCAGGACACACCGGCCCGATAATCGCCGTCGGAGAGTCTGGAAGGGGCGGGGACACGAATCTGTTTGGTGTGTGCCGTGAAATCGGTCGTCGTAGATGTCGTCGGGCTTCTTTTGCGGGCAGTCTTTCAGTTGGAGCAATTTGATTGGTGGAGGGCTAGCGAATCAGTGAAGCCCGGAAGTGAGGTGGGTAGCACAAACAGCTAACAACAGTTAGCCATTGTTTTAATGTGTTTGTTTGTTTTTCGTTCAGCGAGTACTCACATGCATCAACCCTTGTTGACTGCTCGACACCATGCTCGACACTCTCTGCTAAAAATGGTGCTCTTTATGGTCCATAAATATAAATACGTATTTCTATCTATGTTTATGGTCTAGACAGCTGTCCCATCATTTCCGGCTTCCGTATTTTTTTGGGCCACAATACAGATTAGCGCCGCCTGCTGTTATGGAGACATTACGTCCCGCGCAAGCGCAGAGCGTACGGAAAGTCAGTAGTCGGCTCGGTGTGTTCTTGGCACTTTTTTGGCCGCGACGGGCAGACTACATTTTTGGGTAGTCGGACCGGTGTGTCCTGGCCTTAAAAGTCATAGCTTAGCTTTACGGATTTGATCTTGTAAGGCTAAACAGCTGGAGAACCCCTATCAAAACAAACTGTAAACTAGATCATGTATGGAGTAAACACACTGCTACGCTTAACATCTATGGGCCTGTTGAAATTGTGACCACAGCCACTATACACAGCTTTGTGTGGTCTGCTGTACATTTAGTGCTAAACTAGATCATAGCTGTGCAATGTTGGGAAATAGCATGTTGTGACTAGTAAGCAGCACAAATAAAATGATTTTGCTGGGTGTATTAAGCAACCCATACTGTCTATCACCTTTCCAGCCGGCACAGTATACTTACATGTTTCTTTAAATTGACATCTGCACACACTTATTATGTTCCCTGTTATTTTTCTTAAGGTTTCAATTCCTATCGCTTTATTGCTGGGGTTGGCCACACTCACATGTGTCTGTCTCTTCGCTTTTCGCAGCCGTGATGACCTAATTTCCGTGCTCACTTTATTAAAGTTTGGTCTTATCTTATCTTGTCCAGTCGTCTCCTGCCAAGGGTGCAACACAATAAAGATGTTTAATTAAAATTTTCCCGTAGCTAGTGTGACCGGCGGACTCATGTATGACACATACACACTCTGTTGAAAGCCACTGGCAAAAAAACAAACCACCGATGTTTTTCAATTTCTGATCTGATCCAGCCCTGAGCGATGCAGAAACACAGACACCTACACACACACACACACACACACACACACACACACACACACACACACACACACACACACACACACACACACACACACACACACACACACACACACACACACACACACACACACACAAGGCACAACGGACTGAAAACACCTCATGTATTCATGAAAAATGTATAAGCTGCTAACCGTTCCAGCTCCACGTCTGCGTGTTTATCAGTGTGTGTGTGTGTGTGTGTGTGCGCGTGTGGCTGTGTAGATGTGTGTCGCGCATTGGGCCTCGATAAGATCGAGCTTAGTTGAAACAGAGGGAAGCACTGAAGCGTGACAGTGTTTGTGAGGTTTTGTGTACGATGGAGGATTTGAAGATATCTTCTTGCTCTGTTCTTAATAAGAGCGACAGCGCCTTTCTGTCTGCCACCAGAGCCAAGAAATAATGGATAAAGCATCTTTCCACCTTAAGGTTTCAAGGTCTGTAGGGCAGTACTAGTGGTTTCGGCAACAACCCAAATTCAAAACATATACATTATAATGTGACAGATTAGATGAAAGAATAACCAATTGTGTTGGTTACTGATGCTGACCAGAGTTACGGTTCTGCCCTGATTTGACCGCTCATACCACAAGACCAGCAAATACAAATTGTCAAGAATCTTTCATAACAATGGGGACGTCCTGCTCGAGGTCAGGAGTAATTGGAGAGCAATTAAACAGAGGCATGCTGACTCCAACACAGCAGGAATGAGACCAGGCTTCATAATTACCATGCCGACATGACAATCCTGTAAACTCATCTCTTGTTACAGGTGTAAAGACGCTCTTTGCTGCCAAGCACAACACCATCCCACATTTTAAACAGCCTCTTATTGGTTGGTTTTGACTTTCTTTACATATACAGCATATACAGTATATGTATTTATTTTTCATGTGTGTGTGTGAGAATAGGGTGGACAGTCTTCATTTGTGTTTATTTCAACACCATTTCAACAGGAAAGCAAGATCCGAAAGCATGGGACATTGTTGTTAAGGTAAAAACTTAAATCAGCAAAAACCTAAAATGAAGCCGCCTCCAGGCCCAGGATCAGGGTAAATATTGGATACTGTATATATAAAGGTATAGAGAGGTAAAGAGATTTCACGTATAGAGATTTTCAAGTAAGCAAGCAACAATTGGGTAAGGATCAATTCTCTATCACCTGGAAGCTTCATGGTGGTAGCATCAACAATTAGCTATTTAAATAAAGTATCATGAAGTGTTTATCTCAACTAGAACAGTATTGTGAACTGGGCTCATTTACAGTACTTATTAAATATGAACTGTCGGATTAAGAATCCAAAACAAAAGTAAAAATATTGCATTTCATTATCAGGATTTTATATCTTGCGTTATTATACTATATGTATATCAAATGCACACAAGGTTATTGTTACATTGTTGTGAACTACTGATAAAGGAACTAACTACTTGATATACATCGTTGTATTCGCTTCAGTGAAAGATATGCCACTTGAGAGGATTCTTGAGTGTAATTCTTAGAAGTTTGATAAATATGGAGTCACATCTCAACCTGTTCTGCTGTACAGCTTAGTTAGCAAATTCAAATGTGTCCTATTCTTATTATGTATTCATAGTATTGAATATGATAGCAACCCCTAGCATGGAGAACATGAAGTCTTAATTTAGTTGAGGAAAAAACATAGTAAATGTTTAGAACACAAACCCCAATACAAACTCAAAGGCTTACTGTCTCTCCGACATTTTTGTGAACACGTACTTAATATTCGTGTTTCCCTCTCACTTTTTTGCCTTTCTGCCCTTCACTGTCCTTCTGTCTGTCCATCTGTCTGTCTGTCTGTCACAAGCTCTCTCTGAGACACACACACACACAAAGGTTTGCCCTGTCTTTTTAGCTTAAGCCGAGATTGTCATGGAGTCATGCAAAGTTTCAACTAAAGAACGTCAACCAAGCACGACAGATTAACACAGGCTGGCTCCACTAGATAGAGCACACACACACACACACACACACACACACACTCACGTTCTCAAGGACACGCACACTCTGATTTGCTAAGACTGACTGACTGACACATCAGACATGAGTGGATGGCAGAGAGAGAGAGGGAAATGTCTCGTAAGTAAAAAGCAGTAATTTCAGATAAAAAAGAAACGTAGCTGGGACCACAATTACAATAATAAAAGTGAGCTAACACTGACAGAAAGACAGAATTGGAATTAAAGTACATACTGTTCAAATGTTTGGAACTGCCTGCCACAAAAGCTTGATTCGGAGCAGTCAGAGGGCTGAGAAGAATACTATATTTTAGTAAAAAGGGTATGAAGGGTTTGCAAAGAAACAGTAATGTTTTGGATTTAGAGAATAAAGCATTGAACAATCATCCCTTCGAGCAACAGTTAGATGAGAATATAAGAAATCTCTGGTCATTGGTAAAATAAACCAGGCGAGCTCATTCGGCAAAGCTATTCGTTAAACTTTGAACAAAATAAGTTTAGTCTAGGGTTATCACTATTGGAACTGGATCACAGAATATCAACTTAATTTACACTAGACTGACACATCACTGTTTAAACCAATTTAATCTAACCACTGAGCATACTGCCGAAGGGCCCAGAGAAAAAACACTGCGGTTCAATAATGATCAAGGATCCCTAACGCTTTTAGGGACTGGAAAACAAATTCAAAATCGAAGGGTGTTTTGGTGAAAGATGACAACACTATGCAGCACTGAAATAACAGTAATAATTATTCTCTTGGGGCCCAAAATATTTTCAAATGTAAATGATACATTTGGTGTCTCAATTACGCTGTCCAAATTTCCATTATTGAAGGAACGAAAATCGTTTTCAATACAACAGAAAATTCCCAACTTTTGAACAGTAATGTTAATGACTGAGTCATGAACGGCTTTGGACTGGTTGTTCAAACTGGTTCACCCCACCCCCAGCCCCCCCCAATGTTCTAAGCTTCAGCTGACTTAGTAACACGACCTTATCATAATATCCATGCATTATTATTTTGCATAATTCATTACCTGAAGTGCTAAGATCAAAGTTTTGCGGACTTTAACCATATACTTTGTTCATAGCTGAGTGGATACTGACATCAAAGACCAGAGCACGATAGAATGTAAGATAGCTTTGTGTAGACTTAAATCAAACAATTTCTCAGAGTAGTGTGAGTGCCTTCTCAAAATATAACCAACAACATAAATATTGCTATCTTAAACAGCCTGCCTTGTCCATCTCCATATCGCTGATGTTACTCCATGTCCCCATTTAAACACTAATTATTACCCATCACTTCCCAAGCTGTCATTCACGTGTTTGTCTTTTAACTTTTGAACTCAATTCCTACTGGTCTGTGCCTTAGAGTGATCCAAAAGCTATGCAGACACTTACACATACATTCTTTTTCGCAGGCCAGCATATGGTTGTGTGTAAATGTCACAAAATGAGTGTGGTAAAGATCAGATGAAGGAAAATATGGCATGTTACATGTTTAGCATGAAGTGTTTTGATAGAGCGCAGTTTCACTTAGCAGTGATTTTTTTTAGACACAGTACTTGACCTATTCCGCCCTCTACTCTCTCTGTCTTTCAATCCCTGAATATTAAAGAGCTGACAGCAACTTGGCCATAAATATTAACACTCTCCATGCATATGTAATAGCATTTAGTCATCATGGATTCAGCACTCCCCCTGAAGGGATACCGTGACTCGGTGAACAGTGAAAATATGTTTTACCCACCAGCTAGTTGCTATACAAAAGGTTTTCTATGCCGATAGTTTCGTTAGCATCACTAGCTAGATGAGTCACTGCGACTCAGACTCTTTACTTGTTGTCTCTCTCCTCCTCCCTGTCTCGCTCTCCAAATTATTTTTTTCGCGGTGGTGTAGTTAAATAATTGAGGCGGTTGGGTACGTTGAGTCTCAGTTAAAATAGAGGCGACATTCGCAGTGAAGTACTTGATAGCTGACCTCTTCAACCTTCCAGATTCCAGTCTGGATAAATCTTCTGCACTGCATTGTCACGCCGACACCACCACAGGGTCATTAATATTGCCAGCAGCCATTTACACCGTGGCAGGTGGGTTTGCCTGGTATTATTTCTCCGAGTGGGAGACAATGACATGTTGAATTTGTTACTTTTTCTTACAGGTGCACTTGACACATTGAAAATGGAGCACTGTTTGTTGCGAGCACATTTTCCAACCCTATCCTCACTCACCTCTCTCGTTTATTTTGTCTCTCTCTATCTCTCTCTCTCTCTTTCACCATGCCTCTACCAACCAATCTCTTTCACACAGTGAAGAGAAATGCAGTTGAACAAGTGAAGCACTGTTACAATCAAGTGTACAGTCAAGAGCCAACAGAGGCAGTGGAGTGGTAAGTGGCGACCCGGAGAGCAAAGCACTACCTGGCCGATGCTGGCTGGTCTGTCTGGACATTTGACCACTCCAAACACACTCGTACATTGACATGCTTCAGAGCCCCTGTTATGAAAAACAGTACCCCTGTGATGTGCTCAGGGGACTTCTTGATATATATATATATAAAAACATAGAACCAAAGTAACATGTCTAGCCCCAATTTAGGCAGTGCGGAATAGCAGGGAGGTGTTGGGGTAGAGCTACTGTAAGTCTTAATACAAAACACTATCAACAAATGCTACTATGTTAAATAGTAGGGGGAGGGGTCAGAAGTGATCATGGAGAGGGATTATTTTTGGGTGACTATAATTAATTTTTTCATTAAAAAGTTGCATAGTGTGCTTTTAACCTCATGAAGTCATCTACCAGAGTTAGGTTCTTTTTGTTAGGCATGTTAAGCCCTGGTGTTTGAATTTATTATACTTTTCTTTAAGTTTAAACTCTGTTGTAAGGAACAATAGCTACAGCTTTGCTTCAGGCTGAAATTGTATTTTGGCCTCAGTGACTTTGGTGGCAAAACTCTTTTTCGATAGACATCTCTGCTTTGCTGACTGCCCGGAATTGGATTTGTTGCATGAGCACACAGAAAACAACCACACAACTGCTAGCAATCTGCTGGTTTGGTTACCACACACCAAGATGCACACACACACACACACACACACACACACACACACACACACACACACACACACACACACACACACACACACACACACACACACACACACACACACACACACACACACACACACACACACACACACACACACACACACACACACACACACACACACACACACACACACACACACACACACACACACACACACACACACACACACACACACACACACACAGCAGAATAATCTGTTACTGATTTCAGTTCTCGCAGTAATGGCTGTCAACACAGGCCACAACATCCTAACCAGCGGGAGAGTGTTAGTGGATTGTGTGTGTATGATTGTGAGTTTGTTGTGGTCAGTGATCTTTTTATTCAACTCCAGTTGTGGAATGCTGTAATGCTCATTGCAGCCCAGGGCAAGATGAGCGAGTGTGTGTGTGTGTGTGCGTGGGTGTGTGCGTGTGTGTGCGTGCGTGTGTGTGTGTCAATGAGTCATTGGTGGTAAGAGAAAGCAACATCCAGGTAGGCAGGAAGTGACTTGTGTCTCAGACTGAAAGTGGGGAAGAAGACGACAGCCTTCACGTGGCCTTCCCCGTAAGTAACAAGAGATGGTGCAAGACCAACTTGTGAAACGAATGTCGCCAACCAAACAAAGAGCTGGCCGGCCAAGGAACAGAGGAGCGTCCCACTCAGGACGTGCGGTCATCCTGACCGTCGAAAACCATGGTCTGCCAGTGCTCCAACTCAATGTCGAGGGCCTCACCACCGCCAAACTCGAAATCATACGCCACCTGGCTGATTCCAATGGGGCAGCGGTTGTGCTCCTGCAGGAGACACACTGCACTAACAATAACATACTCAAGATGCCAGGTTTCCATCTCGCTGGGTCCATCCACAACAAGCAGCATGGAGTGGCAACCTTCGTGAGGACTGAACTAAGCTGGTCAGCCAGTAGCCAATCCCCACCAGGCTCCAACATCGAGTGGCTGGTTACTAAAATCCAGGAAACTTCAGTCATCAACGTATACAAGCCCCCACCATCAGAGCTGTCTGCTACGTCACTACCATCCATAACTGCCCCCGCCATCTACGCAGGTGACTTCAACTGTCAACACATAGATTGGGGTTACAACCACACAACACCGAATGGAGTGGCGCTGAGCGAATGGGCCTCCAACACCGCTGCCCTGCTACTGTACAACCCCAAGGAGCCGCCAAGCTTCTTCTCTGCACGCTGGCATACCTCTACCAACCCGGACCTGGCCTTCGCTGTGTGCCGGAGCAATGACCCGAAACCGGAAAGACGCGTCCTAGACAGGTTCCCCCGATCACACCACCGACCGTCCATCATTAAAGTTCCATCACTGGTGCAACCGGTACCAGGGAAACCTGTCAAAAGATGGAACTTTCGAAAGGCCAACTGGGAGGCATTTGATCAGGAGACGGAAAGAAGGATGGCTGGTCTGCCAGACCCTGATGCCGCCGATGTGGACACCGCCTATGAAGCCTACTGTGGGGTCCTCCTGGGAGCGGCAAAAAAGACCATCCCACGCGGCTACAACAGGAACTACATCCCTGGCTGGGACGAGGAGTGCAGCCGCCTCCTGAGCGCCCAACAGAGGGCTAGCTCCAGGGAAGATGTGGATGCGACTGCAGCGGCACTGCTCCAGAAACTGGACACCACGCGTAGAGACAGATGGACTGAAGTCGTTGAGTCAATTGACTTTACCCATTCAAGTCGCAAGGTGTGGCAAACCATCAACCAGCTAACAGGGAGATACACAAAGCCCCCAAGCTGCCCAGTCACAGCAGATGCCATTGCTTCCGAGCTCCTGAAGAACGGTCGCTTCCCAGACGCAGACAAATATGTTGCCCGTCTGATAACGCAGGAAGTGACTTCCCTCTCCAGGGCGGCAAGTGCAGATTCCAACCTCTCAGGAGATTTCACAGCAGACGAACTCAGTAAGGCCATGAGCAAGCTCAAGCCGGGCAAAGCTCCAGGCCGTGACAACATCCACCCAGAGTTTGTCATACACCAGAGCACAACAACATCTAGCTGGCTCTGTGCATTCTTCTCATCCTGCTACCGGAGGTGCAAGCTTCCCAAGACCTGGCGCCGTGCTTCTGTAATCGCCCTGCCGAAGCCAAACAAACCCGCCGAAGACCCCAAGGCATACCGACCCATATCGCTGCTCTGTGTTCCATTTAAGCTCTTGGAAAGAATGATCCACTGCCGCATTGCGCCAGTGATTGACCCACAGCTTCCATAGGAACAGGCCGGTTTTCGTCGCAGTAGGTCCACAGTGGACCAGGTTACATTACTGTCTCAATACATCGAGGACAGCTTCCAGGAGAATGAGAAAGCTGGGGTAGTGTACCTGGACTTGACCGCCACGTACGATACCGTCTGGCACCGCGGACTCCACCTTAAGCTGCTGAGGACAATCCTGATCAACATATGGTAAAGTTCATTATGGAGACGCTGTCTAACCGCAGTTTTGTCCTACAGACCAGCAATGGCCAGCGCAGCAGACTAAGAAGACTTAGGAACGGTGTCCCACAGGGATCGGTCCTTTCTCCGATGCTGTTTAATATTTACATCTACGATCTACCAGATACAGCATCCGGAAAGTACGGCTTCGCGGACGATCTTGCCATCATGCTGAGAAGACCCACATGGAAGGCACTGGAAGACGGTCTCAACCAAGACATGGACGTCCTAGTAGCCTACCTACGAAAGTGGCGCCTACAGCTCAGCACCGGCAAGACCGTTACAGCAGCATACCATCTCTGCAACAGAGACGCCAAGAGGGAACTGGAGGTATACGCCGACCACAAGCGTCTGGAGTCCCAGCAAGCCCCTAAGTACCTTGGTGTGCGTCTGGATCGGACACTGTCCTTCAAACAACACCTCGAAGACGTCCAGGCAAAGACAACATCAAGGGTTGCGCTGATCTGTTGCCTTGCTGGCACAACCTGGGGAGCCACTGCTAAGACACTACGGGTATCAACCCAAGCCCTGGTCTTCTCAGCAGCAGAGTACTGTGCCCCAGTCTGGAGCAGAAGTACACACGTTAAAAAGGTGGATGTGGCTATCAACAACGCCCTCCGGATCATCACTGGGTGTCTGAAGCCTACCCCTGTCGTCCTGCTGCCAGTCTTTGCAGGAATCGCACCGGCTGGCCTACGACGAGAGGCTGCCACTCTCGCCCTGGCAAGGAAATCACAGAAGCACGATTGGCACATCCTCCATAACACCACAAAGACAGCAGCTCCTCCGAACAGACTCAAGTCCCGCCACCCCTACAACAAGGCGGCACAAGAGATGCTCCGTGCCACCACTGAGGACCTGTCCAAAGATGGATGGCTGGCGTCAGCTTGGAAGCAGGAGTGGGAGAGGGCTGGGCCAACCAACATCCACCACTACATCCAGGATCCAGGAGATGGCGCCACAGGAGACGATCTCCCACGCCGGCAATGAACTCTTCTGAACCGGCTACGAACTGGGGTCGGCCGGTTCAAATCCTCAATGAAGCAGTGGGGCCTGGCAGACAGCGCTGCATGCGAGTGTGGTGCCCCTGATCAAACAGTTGAGCATATCACAACCACCTGCCCCCTGTACAGACCACCCTCGGAAGCCAGCCTGTTTGACGTGGGACCAGAGACAAGGGCATGGCTACAGATCACTGAGTTGGACCTCTGATGTTACACGAAAGAAGAAGAAGAAGAGTGACAACTAGTGACCACACACACACACACACACACACACACACACACACACACACACACACACACACACACACACACACACACACACACACACACACACACACACACACACACACACACACACACACACACACACACACACACACACACACACACACACAGTCTTGTCTCACATCGTCCATGCTTGGATGAACTAAAATAAATAAATAATCAGCAGTGAGAGATTGAGAGATAGACAGAGACTAATGTACTAACACAGTATTTATTTATAATATCAATTGTTTTCCTTACATACAAATAATGAAACCTACAGTGTATAAATGTGCTACATGTGATATTCCAACTACATATTTGCATACACTTTCAATTGTGAATGCCAAATCTGTTAATTTCTAGGTAAACAAGGAAATCTAAAAGAAAATGGAAACAGGGCAATGTATGTCACATGTTCAGCTACAGTATACCACACTACACCACTAGAGTATAAGCCTAATGTCAGTGTAGATATTTTTAAAACATCAAAAAGGCAACAGCTGTATTGTCTGTCTGTGATGTCAAATGATGCAATATATGCCTTATTCAACATCTATGGGATGAAATTAAAGAGACGGAGAGAGATACCAGGCATGAGAGAAGAAGAAATACATAGGTGCCTCTTGCGTTACCTGGTGAAACACACACAAACCACTCAACCACTCAAACCACTGTGTGTGTGTGTGTGTGAGTGTGCGTGCGTGTGTTTTGATCAATGGGCACTATGTCCACGCAGTCAGTCGCGTTAATGTGTCTGACTGGGAATGACCCTTAAGACACGGGGAAGGACAGATGCATTAGGGATAGAGAGAGAGAGAGAGACAGAGAGAGAAATAGAGAGAGAAAGAGATGAAAAAGACAGAGAGAGAGAGAGGAAAATAGAGAGGCAGTGGGGGTGGCTTCATTGCTGCTGCGCCAACGGTCCTGTTTCGACCTTAAGCAGCCATTTTCATGTTGTCACACACTGTGATTCACTGACTGTACAGCCAATTAAGACTGCTGATCAAACCACAGCTCATGATGTGACTGCACAACAACAGACCATCTTGTCTTGCATCAAACAGTGTCATTCAGCTTTCTACCGAACAAAGCATCACAGAGAGGTCTGGAACTATTTTTGGCCCTCCAGTTTTAACTTCTAAAATGCTTTTTTCAAACACTGAATACACTTTGATAGAGTGCTATCGGAGATCATGTTAATTTATCTAGACTGTCAAACCCCCAAGTGCATTCTATCTGCTTTCTGGCCAAGAAGAAGATGCAGCGAAGAGTTTCCCAATAGATAATTCTATTAAGGTAATCATCAGATAACGTTGCTGGCAGAAGGGGCTGCCACTCTGCAACGTTGAAAACACTACACTACACTACCCAGCAATAGGAGTGAATTCAACTTTAGATGGAGTAGATAACTGACTGAGTAACGTTTGAATGTGGTTTTTGTCACATGCTAACTGAACTTTTACCAATGATAATGGTTAAACACCACCCCAAAATATGGAACCAAACAGTGAATCACAAACACTTCAATGATGAAATCTGATAACACAAAATAAAATGTTAAAAATGGTGTGAGGTTTACTTAATTGCATTTTTGCTGAGAATAAGATCACTTTCGTATACAAACTGCACTGGTTCAACATTATCTTGTTTGTTTCACCCATATAAAGAAGAGGTGTGAAAGAACAAGTTGTGTTGGAATGGGTGTTAAGTGTGGGACTATTTATTTTTTACCTGCAGAAGAAGAAAAAAAAAGTATATATATATATTAGGGGTATAATACATACCAGGGGTTTTCAAAGTGTGAGAGAGTGAGCCCCCCCTCAGAGAACAAATTTCAGCGGAGCCCCCCCCCCCAAAAAAAAAAATAAATAAATCTAAATCTCTGTGTGTTTTGAAAGATATTTTAATTATTTTACAAATTTAAACATATTTTTGAAACATTCTAAAAAAATAATGTTTTAATGCATCTTAATCTAGTAGTGGTTTAATCCTGCTTCCTTTAATCATGGATAGTAGTGACTGAGTGTGCAGCGGAGTGAGAAAGATAGGCAGACAGACTTGCCCAAATTATAGACTAGTTAAATGTCATTCACACACCCAGTGTTTCTTCGCTAGAGCCTCCAATGTCCTGATAGAGGAAAATAGTAGCCAGTGGAGAACCAGACCCTCCTAGGGTGTCCGGGGGTATGCCCCCCCGGGAGATTTTTTTTCACTTTTTTAAAGTGAAATGCATGATCTGGTAGCCTGGAAATCCATACCCTGATATCTTGGACGATAGAGGGTCTGGCCACGACCAATAGTAATTTCCAACTCAAGGGGCAGCTCCTACTCGTGCATTTCAAATGCCACTGCACGCAGTTGGATAGCACTACAACCAATTAGAGCGATGCACAAGGTGACGTAAGCCCCGTTCGTTTAGCGAACAGCTGTTAAACTGTTAAATTAAACGTCTGCCGTTGTCAGTCGGCAAAACAGAACATTCCACTTACTTGCTAATGAAAGATTTGAGTGCCGTCTTCCAAATCGTTAAGGGTCGAGGCCAAAGCAGTCTCAAACTCACACAACATATCCGCAGCCATCTTTGATGTTTACTATCACGGCTTCGACGTCGCATGCACGTCACTGTCGTCATCCGGTTACGTCCTCCCAAGAGTACCATATAAAGGGCTCTGGCGCGCCCATATTAGATAGAACCAATTGAAACGTGAGACCCAGATTTCTGGTCTTCTTGATAAAGCTTCAACGGAGCGTGGCCAGACCAACAGGCGCAGCAAATTTAATTTGCCAGCGCCTAGTGCCAGGTCTGGGAATGCTAGGCTATGAATCTGGTGCACTTTGAGAGGAAAATTAAGAGGCTAAATATGAGGAATTTTGTGTGAACAAATAATTTGGAGACACTGGGTCTGATGAATTAGAAGCTATTGAAGAAAGACACATGGATTTTCCATAAAAATATTAATTTAAAATAAAAAAAATTATGCAGGGTCCTCTGGGTTGGGCTTGGTGCTCTTTTTCTTTAACGAGACCTATTTCTCTGTAATATAATGAATGCATTTAAATGCATTGAGAGGAACGAAGCAGAATAACTATTGTCCAGCTATGCTGTGATCTTAATAGGCCTATAAAAAACACAAACTAGAATTTTTTATTGGTTTTTTTTCACATATTCATCCGCGTCCCCCCTGCCATAACAACCCCCCCCCCACACACACACACACAGTTTGAAAACCACTGATATACTATTACACTGTTGATATTACTGGTAAAAATTAAACCTTGAAACACAAAAATGTGGGACAATCCTTTGCTGATGTGGAACCCTAATTGATATTAGGGATGACGAGGGGTCTACTGAACCTGTACTTACTCATCTGAAGTTGGCCATCATAAAGATGATGCAAGCTTGGAATCACACTTTTATTGATTTTTTTCATATGGTCTTTAATACTAGATATTTTCAGATGCATAAAAAAGAGTATAATGAACACATTGATTGTTATATATGATTTGGTAGGTGGCGTACCCAATAAGTGACATATGATTCATCCTTCTTTTGTGTTAGTCTGCAGTATATAGGCTAGATAAAGTAATTATTTTTACTTCTGTAGTTTTTAATAATAATGGATCGGATTTATATAGCGCTTTTAATCACACTCAAAGCGCTTTACAGGGTTTCAGGTTCCATTCATTCACACACTGTGGGGGTAAACTACGATAGCAGCTAATAATAATAATAATAATAAATTTTATTTATAATGCACTTTATATTCAAGAATCTCAAAGTGCTTAAAAAGGGGGGAACCTCAAAGAAAGTTTAGCCAAATGCTCTTTTAAAGAGATGAGTTTTGAGGTTCCGTTTAAAAAGAGCTGTAGTCTGTGGGGCCCTCAGTTGGTCAGGGAGAGCGTTCCATAGTCTAGGGGCTGCAGCAGAAAAGGCCCGATCACCCATGGTGCACAGCTTTGTATGTCGGGTTTGGAGGGTGTGAGTGGATCCTGAACGGAGTGTACGTGAGGTTGTTGGGGGGGTGAGGAGTTCCTGAAGGTAAAGGGGGGCATGTCCGTGAAGGCACTGGTGGGTGAGGAGGGAGACCTTGTACTCAATTCTGAGTGAGACAGGGAGCCAGTGCAGTGATTTCAGGATGGGGGTGATGTGGTCGTGCTTGCGCACCCTCATCAGGATCCTGGCAGCACTGTTCTGAATGTACTGGAGCCTCTGGATGCTCTTGCCAGGGATCCCGATGAGGAGTGCATTGCAGTAGTCCAACCTTGAGGAAACAAAGGCATGGACGAGCTTTTCTGCATCTGCCAGGGTGAGTGTTTGACGGAGTTTGGCGATGTTCTTGAGGTGGTAGAATGCTGTCTTACAGAGGTGTTTGATGTGGGTGTCAAAATGGAGTTGAGGGTCCATTTTAACACCAAGGTTGGTGACAGATGTGGAAAGGGGGATGTTTTGGCCAGAGAAGGTGATATTGGTGATGGTTGGGGAGCGGAGCTGATGTGGCGTGCCAACAAGGATGGCTTCTGTTTTGGAGCTGTTTAGTTGTAGGAAGTTGAGCTTCATCCACGCCTCTATCTCCTCCAGGCAGGTGGTCAGTGTGGATGTTGGCAGAGGGGCAGAAGAAGTGGGGGTTGTCCTGATGTAGAGCTGTGTGTCATCAGCATAGCAGTGGTATGATAACCCATGCCTGCTAATGACACTGCCCAGGGGGAGCATGTACAGTGAGAAAAGGGTGGGGCCCAACACCGAGCCCTAGGGGACACCGCAGGTGACGTTGTTGGTGTGAGATTTTGCTTTGCCCAGGGCGACGTGCTCAGTTCTGTCAGTGAGGTACGAGGTGAACCAGTTTTGTACGTTTCCTGATAGTCCAATGGTGTATTGCAAGCGGTGGAGGAGAATATTGTGGTCAACCGTATCAAAAGCAGCTGTTAAGTCTAGGAGGATGAGGAGAGATGGGGAGCCGGTGTCTGCTGCCATCAGGAGGTCATTTGTGACCCTTACCAAGGCTGTTTCTGTACTGTGGCCATGGCGGAAACCAGACTGGAATTTTTCAAACAGGTGATGTTGTATGAGGTGATCCTGAAGTTGTGCTGCAACTGTTTTTTCCAGAACTTTTGACAGAAATGGGAGATTTGAGATGGGCCTGTAGTTGGAGAGGACTTCTGGATCAAGGGTAGGTTTTTTTAATGTTGGTCTGATGACAGCAGTTTTTAACGCAGATGGGATATGGCCGGCGAGGAGGGAGTGGTTTATAATTTTGGTGATGAGCGGAGAGACGGCAGAGATGTTGGCCTTCAGCAGAGCTGTAGGGAAGGGGTCTAGTGCACAGGTGGATGGCTTCATTTTCCTGATGACGTCCTCCACCTCTTCCTGTGTGATGCTGGAGAAGGAGCAAAGGGTCTGGACAGAGTCAATCGGTGGGTCAGCAGTTGGAAGGGGCAGGACAGCAGTGGAGGAGAGTTTTGAGCGGATGTTATTTACTTTTTGTTTAAAAAAGTTGATGTGCATGTTGCACCTCTCCTCAGTGGCCTCAGATTGGGATGGTGAAGGGGGTTTAAGAAGGTGATTTATTGTTGAAAAGAGTTGTTTGGAGTTACCCGGGCTATTGTTAATGATTGTGGAATAGAACCTGGACCGTGCATTCTTCAGGGCATCAGCATATGCCCTCCTGTGTTCCCTGTATGCCTGTTTGTAGACAGTCAGACCGGAGGCCTTGAGGCGCCGCTCAAGGACACGCCCAGCCGCCTTCATTGTACGTAGCTCACTGGTGTACCAGGGTGCGGAGCGCGAGAAGGAGACTGACCTCGATGTTAAGGGGGCGTGGAGATCCAGGAGACTGCTCAGGGACTGGTTGTATAAGTCCACTGAGTCAGCAATAGAGAGGGAGTCAGTTGAGCCAGAGGAGAGATGTTGAAGGTCCAGGGCCAGTGCGTCCATGTTGATATTTTTCAAATTCCTGAAGTGGATCTGCCGCTTTGGTTTGGTGTGGGGGGAAAGAAAAGGGAGCTCCATTGACACAGCTTTGTGATCCGAGACGCCGAGATCATAAACCTGTAGGTTGCTGATGGGGGCGGAGTTAGAGATGACCAAGTCAAGTGTGTGTCCTCTGGAGTGTGTGGGGACAACAACATGTTGTTGTAGGTTGAGGGAGTCTAGCAGCTGAAGAAAATCAGCAGCGGGCTGGCATGAGGGAGTGTCAACATGAATATTTAAATCACCCAGGATGATGGTATTGGCAGAGGTAGTACAGAGTGTTGTGAGGAGATCAGACATTTCCGGGATGAAAGCAGAGTTGGGTTTTGGGGGCCTATATATGAGGAGAACAGTCATGGGATGGGGGGGCTTACATGTGAATGCGAGACACTCACAGGAGGAAGTTGTAGGCAGCGGCATGAGGGACAACTCCAGGTCCTGTTTGTGGATGACAGCTAGGCCACCACCGCGACCAGTTCTGCGGGCTGCCTCCAAGTAGCAGTAGCCTGGGGGACAGGCTTCATTTAGGGCAGAGTAAACCTCTGGCTGGTGCCAGGTTTCTGTTAGGCACATGAAGTCAAGTCCTTTTTCCCTTATATGTTCTTCAATCAAGCTGGATTTATTATTAATGGATTGAGTGTTGAAAAGTTCAAATTTGACCAGTGACTGTGGGGTTATTCTCTGTACAGGTCGCAGAGCCTTAAAATCCACTCCGCGCAGGTTATAATCCACTCCATGTAATCTATCCAGCCGGGAGTGCGGGGATCTCGCGACGCTGTGTCCTTTGCCCTCAGCCGTCCCAGCGGACCAGACGGATGGGACGAAGCCGGCAAGCTGACCACAAACAAAGTTTCTCCCTGAGCCTCTGTGGACATATCGGGGTCTGTGCAATAATCCTAGCTGCTTAATGGTGGAAATACAGGGTGGGATGGAGCGGTTGTTGTACTTCAGCAGCTGTGAGGCGGAGTACTTCAACATCGAACCAGCCATAGTGATGGTAGCCTGTTAGCAGCTAGGTACGGACCCGAAGCAGCTGGAGAAGAGCCGGGAGGCAGTGCAGAAAAATCCACGAGACAGTAGAGATAGTAGAGACAGCCTGCAGGTTGACCGGGGCATATTCCCATATTCCTCACCAGGATCACCGGAAAAAAACGCCAGCAGCAATCAGGAAAATGTCAGGGGCTACTTGTTTTTAGCCGTTGCTAGGGACGCCAAATAGTGTGAGCTACACGGCTCCTCCACAACAAAACCGGAGCAACCAAAGGTGTGTCCACAAGCTTGCTCCTCGTTGCTGATGCAGTATGTAGGGAACCAAGAACAGATCAAGGCCCACAAGAAAATCACTTTAAAAATAAAATTGGCCAAAATTGGCCCAAAAATTTGCTTGGAAAAGCGGCGAACAGACAGCGCCAGCGTCCTCTCCAGCTGATGTTTTTTTTCGAAAGAAGCTACAGCTGCCCTGGGGCAGACTGACAGAAGCATGGCTGCCATTCCACGCCAATGCCCCCTCCGACCACCACCTCAAACATACAGCACAATTTCATTGGTTGCTCCGAATTTTCCGATATAGTTTATCCAATGGTTCGTGCCCATGTAGTATGTGGAGCAAATTTAAATTTGCCAGCTGCGAGTCTGGATTTCCATGGGACATAAACAGTTCGTAGTATATTAAAGAGATCCTATTATACTACTTTTCTGGTCTTAATTTCTTGTTAAAAACTGCTATAAAGCAACCTGACACGAATCACATCACAAAAAACTATGTAGATTTTCGGGACACTCTTCCTCTTACCCTAGCGAGCACAGCAGTCTCTCTCTACACACTGCTTTGAGCTTCTCCGCCCCTCCCCCCCCCTGCTGCAAACCCCACTCCGTTACCTTCCTTCCAGCAGCGGGAAATTTTCAGGAAGGTGGGGGCATGCAGCCGGAGCTTGCCTGAGCAGCATTACCATACATGGAAACATGACAGAAACTACCCGAGCGTGACAGAAACTACCCTGAAATTTGAACAAGTTCGGCTCGACCGGCTGCCATAGTTTTTAGTGCTCTGCACAGCCACCCCAGACGGTCAGCAGGGAATACGTCGAAATCCATGTACGTAATTATTTTATACTCTAGTATGGTTAAACATGACTATAAATCATTATAACAACGTTTATAGGTCATAAAAGTCAAAAAGTATCATAGGTCCTCTTTAAGGAAAATGTTGGTTAGTTGCCCAGATTCAAAAGGTTAAATGAAGATAATGCTTATAGTTGTATAACTGCATGCACAGGAATTTGACACCGAAGATGCTTATACTACTTATACAGGTTGTTGAGCCAAAAATCCATCTGGACATTACTCAACTCAATTGTCCAACTCTGGAGCTGGCTGTGTTTGCCAAATCCATCTGTGCTTGGTAAGTGACAGGACACATTGAGAGCTGGAAGTGACTCCTGGCTGACTGGCTGGCTGGCTTGTTGTCCAAAGCAGCTCTAAAGGGGATTGTTCAAATGTAACGAGGGAATGATGGCCGGGGGAAGCATTGTTTTGCTCGTTTTTCATAAAATTTTGCCTTGACAGTTTATAATCTGCGTAAATGCCACGATCCAATATGTATTTATTTAACAGAAAAGCTTATGTAACTATTACTTTTTTTTTAAATAATAATGATTCAGCATAACAAGCATGTCTGATTGTTTTGTTCTTGATACAGGCCATGAAGATAACATCTAGTTCCATATAAATATGTCTCTCATAAACATAATTGGATGATTATGTACTGAGACATAAACAAGGTAGGAGTTATTTAATCTTCAGCCAAAGAAACTCCTTCCCACGTCTTGCTCCTAGGTCCATACAACCTGTCACACTGAAAAGTAGCACATGATGTGGGTTTAAAGTAAGGTGGTGAAAGTGCCAAATCTGTGAGAGAAAGGTTTAATATGGCACATCCTCAATTGATGAAATGCCACCATCAAAGCCACAGTGAGAATACCTTCAACGTTTGTAACCAAATGTCAGGTTGTCATAATGTGCCATAACAGGAATGCCATGTTTTAAAATCCCATTGACAAGGTTAAGGCAACTTTTCAAAAAAACATCTGCCTTGATATCAGCTGGAGTCCACAGAATGGCCCACTGGCAGTGACAGAGATACTATAGATGAAACTGTTAAATAGCAGAACTTGCTGACATTGAAAGGGCAACCTCCCAGCGGTACCTCTTCAGAAGCGAGTGTAATGGTGAGAATGTTGACAAAGCACACTTATGATAGAGGTTTGAAAGCAGAGCTTCAGTTGACTTCCACATTAGAACTACCTGCTCTGACAGGGTTGGTTCAACCTCCCATGATGATTCATCTTTTGCTGTTTAATTTAACTTTGAATGGCATCATGCCTTAGTGTGTTTAGTTTTTTTGTGACGGCAGCATGATGCCGCTTATCCTACTTTATCTGGTGGTTGCATAAGTTTTAGCAGTGGTAGCAGCAAAGATGTCAATCGGTTCACCAAACATATCTAATGAAGGATGGCCTTGTAATTTACTATGGATTTGTATGGTGCCTTTAAGATAAATCTTAATTATACTAGTAATTACAGTACCTTTCCTTTATCACCAAAATGAGGTTGATACTTGTAATTATGAGTGAAAAGTCTCAAGAGCTACTGTGTTAAATGGATTGCCATGCTGGTGTGGATAGTCGTTGTGCCCCTTTGGTTTATGACGCAAAACCCACATTAATGACATTCCTATCAGCCTCAGTTGTGCTTGGTGGTAAGTGTTAATTAGCTGACATTAGCATGCTAACACAATCAATAAAGATAGGAGACATGGTAAACATTATATCTGCTTAACATCACAAGTGAGACTGTTACCATGCCGACATTAGCATTTTGCTCATTATACCGCTGTTCCAAAATACCATACAGCCTCACAGAGCCGCTACGGTTGTACTAGTATGGTTGTATACTCTTAATCTCGTTTGCATGTGTGTGTTATGTACACAAAATATATTGCATAAATGCACATAACTCATGCATGTCATGTAACCCTAACCCTCATTTTGGAATAAGTGAATATTGCCAATACTAAATCACAATGAAATCAAACCCAATCAGGTTTCACAGAGTATATGTCACACATTACTCTTTGCCTACCTACTTGCCAGCTCACCTTCCCACCTACCTTTGTAAACTAAATGCAGTTCATGAGCTGAGTCATGGTTTGTGAAAGTAAATAGCCCACGGTGTGCCAGCATGGAGACAGTTATCTCCAACTCATATGAGCCCCTTGTGAAAAGAAAGGTGGAGAAGAGTGAAGGAAAGATTGAGTGGGATGGAGAGAGACAGGGATGACGAGAAAGGGAAAAGAAAGAGCTAGAAGGCTGCAAGCAGACACAAGCAAACTTTCTTTGCACCATATCTCCCTTCTCCCTATCATTACCTCTCATGTACAATCACATAACTATTATTAATGAGATAGTGAGTGCAATTAAGATATTTTCATAGCTCTATCAATTAAAGGAAATCTATTGGGAGTGAAACAGAAATACAATTGCCCCTGACACAGCCACATGGGCTACACAAATAACACATGAACAATGTTTTGTAATCACAATAATGTTAATGTCCTGAAGATTGGTATCTGTTTGGCTGTGATCACGTGCAACACTTTCTTCTGTACCTGTAGTTGTGCACTAATTACAGACACAGCAAGAATTCCAATGGCACCAGTTTACTCCAAGCTACAGCATTAAAGGCCAGCTAACCCGAAATAATTACAGTATAATGGATAATATTGTTGGGGGGGGGGGGGTTAAAGAGCTCAGAGGATTTAGCTATTGTTCAGTACAGTGTGTCATGGTGGTGTCCATTTTTAAACATTGTACCAATTAAATAATATTAAGTATTAAAAGCAAAGCAAATAACTAAAACATATACAGTACAACATTGAGCACCATGAAATACCCCATAGAAGGTTTGGAGAGTATGTACATATGTCATGATCAAACTATTGAAAACAACTAGGAAAGCAAAAATGTTAAAGAAGTGTCAGTGATAGCCTTGATTAAAAAAATTGCATGCACAAACCACTGTGAGTGTACCGTAATTAAGATCAAAATTAAAGTAAAGCTGCATCTGTGTAAATACCAGGCAGTGATTATGCTGCGCAATTATGCTCTTCTTTGGAGTAAACATAATCACGGCAAAATATGACTGCTGTCAGGTGAAACCCACGTAGTACCTCTAGGTAAAAAACAATCTTGCACACTGGATGACTTTACAGTTTGGGTAAAATGCTAAATATTTTTTTGTGGCTGACAGCCTGACAACCTATGGAGGAGAAATGTATCACTTGATTAATTCAAAAGTGTCACCTTCAACTCAAGATTGTAATCCAACAGTCAGACAATTAATGTGATCAAAATACGCTTCTATAGTTTGTGCACTCTATGCATTACACTGTACTGTATGCTGGTCTAGGTGTGTATGGCACAGCCCTACTGGTATTGTATCAATCATTCTTCTGCAGCTCATTATGGTGTGTCCGTATGGCTGTGTGTCTGTCTCCTTCTTTTCCTTTTTGCTCCCCATCTCACCTGCTCTTACTCCTTCTCCATAAAAATGTTAACTACTTGTGGCGAGTAGTTAAGGTGAGACAACATCATGTCTTGAGCCTGGTTGTGTGTGTGTGTGTGTGTGTGTGTGTGTGTGTGTGTGTGTGTGTGTGTGTGTGTGTGTGTGTGTGTGTGTGTGTGAGAGAGAGAGTGAGTGTGTGTCTGCAGTGTATACTTTACATCTCAGTGAGCACCCCAGGGAGAGTCTCTAAACGTGGGTGTGTGTGTGTGTGTGTGTGTGTGTGTGTGTGTGTGTCCTCTCTCTATTTTTAGGCACAACTCAAACAGAATGCATCACGGGAAAAGGTATGAGTTCATCCAAGCGAGCATGATTCTTGGCGTCAGGTTTCTCTCTTTCCTCTTCTTTAATATCAAGTTTTTTTTCTCATTTTCCCTCGTCATTCATCTTATCACCACCTCCCTCTGCTATTCTGCAACAGTTCTGAATAGATACTCGCAAATTATTTGTAAAAATAACTATGACTTGGGAGTACGTAGTATTGTCATCAAATCAAAGGGAAAGCACTTACTACAACAAGGTATACCACTAACACAATTCAAGTATGTGTGTGTCTATTTATAACTACTAGCAAAGACTTTGGAATTAATGTGAATGAGACTTGAAAGCCTCCGAGCATTTATTCTCTGTTTGGTATTCTGTGGTCGCTCTCCATCGTTCACTGCAACCTCTCCCCTCTCTTCTTTCTGTATCGGCCAGAGAAGTGCTTGGTATTCTAGGGATTGTTTGCTCTTCTTTCCTCTCAAGTATACTCTCCTGCTCTTCTCTTACTTCTCACTCGTCCTGTCTTCTCCCTCTACTCTTTTCATCTCTCTTCCTTCTTGCTGCTCGATGCACCTCCTCTGTTTCTCTGCTCGCCTCTCTTCCATATATTTACATCCTCCCTCATCCTGTCCTAATTCCTCTTGCAAAAATATATGCAGATTTTTCTCCCACTGTTTCTGTCAGTGACTAGGTGGTCTCCGGGTATTCAATGACACATCCCCTGAATCTATTGTGTCATCAGTTGAAAGCACCATACCATACACATACTGTATACTGTTGAACTGCAGACCCAAACACAGCTAAACAAATGTGATCAGTGGTAAATGGCACAAAATACAATAAGAAAACACGCAGAAATGATCCCTGACAAACCTACAATTAACACTGATAATATAATTGTAAGGTGCATTATTTGAGCTATAGTATCTATGGAATATTTTTAAATGTTCTTATTTAAACAATGGATTTAGTGTAAGCATGTTCTGTTTATTGTTGTCCTGTCTGTCCAAAAGCTCATCAAGACAAGTTACTTAAGTTGTGTTCAAAACAGAAAAGGAATGTCAACCCAACCCCCGTCATTCATGCAAATTTGACCGCTGGACCGCTTGTGTTTATTCACTCGACACAGCCAATGTACCAATTGTAAGCTAGCTAATGACGGATGCACCGACCCTGTTTGTAGGACTCTGCCTGTGTGTGTTTGTGTTCAGCTCAGCCCCTGACAAAATTCAAAACATACCTGAAACATTACCCCCACACTTTGAAAAAATCAGGTTACATCTACTCACCATCTGCACCCTGTCCGTTAAAAAAAAGGTGAGTGTTTACACAGATCAGCTTCTCCACTAACGGCAATCTAAAAAGCTGGCTCAGAGCCAGCAGACGCCGAGAACGTCGCAGAACAACGTTTCGTGAAAGGGCCCGGCCACTCAAATTGCCACGTTAGTATAAACAATAAAAAATGTTTGGCAAATGTTTGCTGGAGATCGCGCAGTATAACTTTAAGCCCTGATGAAAATAAAGTTGTCTGTAACTTCTGAACTCTAATGACCTCTGTAGAAGAAATTTAGTACAAGGGAAATATGTTATAACAAGGCAACAGATCTCATTTAAAATATATGGGGAAACTCTTGCAGATCTCCAATGAAGGATCTGTAGGTTTGCCTTCATCAGTAAATGTTGGAAGCAATTAAAACCACACATAACTATTTAACAGTATCTGCACACGGAAGATGGAGTGGATCTGGACTATTGTTACTATAGTGGTAATTTATGTGACAGTATGGATGAAACTGTTGTAAATGTTATAATAACATGAAGCCAGAAGCACAAAACCTAACATCAGGGTCCAACACAAAGCACAAAGCAGTTTTGGACGGATGTCCAGTTCAGCTTCAGATGAGAGCGGCATTTCATTTTGGTAAAATATGCAGACTTTGAAATGTCTAAACCAAAAACCTCTCTGATCTCCATTCAGGGTTTCATTCTGCATTCAGGAGAACCTGCTATTTGAATTTAAATTTGGCATCCACACTTTTGCATGACTTTATAATAAGTACAGCAGGATTGTTATTAAAGGCTGAAAATTATATAATAATTTCAATGTTGTTCAAGTATCACCAGTGTTCCTCTTTCATCACCGTTTTTGCAAAATTTGAGAATTTAAGTTTATAAAAGGCACTTCACATAAATACAAGGTCTTATTTTTTGAGAGGAGAACACTACCTTTTAATGAAATGCTGCATCTGTGTGTTGTCCACTAAACCGTATCTGGAACTGTACTTAAAAAAACAGAGCAGGTATTTCCTTAAAGAAAGGTACAATAGTGCTGTACAGTCATATTCTCTAGTTTACAACATCACCCTCAGTTACCAGGTTTATTAAGTGTATCATTAGATACACCTAGCTCCCTTTTGGTTGTGTTTTGTTGAACCTGCTATACAGAGGTGTTCAATCTTTGATCCTGTAGATGCTATTGAATAGTACTACATTATACTCACAGTTGTTTCTATGATTTTGTCCACCTCACTCGGTGTCAGATTGCAGATGCAGCTGCTTCAGCAGGGGACCTCAAGGTTCCCTTTCCCTGGCCACATTGACCAGCTCTGATTGGGGGATCCCGAGACGTTCCAAGGCCAGTGTTGAGATAGAATCTTTCCACTTAATCTTCCCCAGGGCCTCCTCCAAGCTGGACGTGCCTGGAACATCTCCCTAGGGAGATGCCCTGGGGGTTTCCTCACTATATGCCCAAACCACCTCAACTAGCTCTTTTTTATGCAAAGTAACAAATGCTCTGAGACTCTCAGAGATGACTGAACTTCTCATCCCTTTTCTAAGGGAGACGCCATCCACCCTCCTGAGAAAACCCATTCCTGTTGCTTGTGACCCCAATCTAGTTCTTACAGTCATGCCTTACTTGGTCATGCCTTCATGACTACAGGTGAGAGTAGGAATGACGAATGAGCCCACTTTTTTCACAAAAGTGTGGTAAAGCGAGTGTTAAACTTTATGACTTTCAGTCAAATAAATACAAGGACTTTTTTAATGAACATGAATCATGGTTTAAGGAAGCCACAACCAGAATTTGACAGTAATAAGCTGCCTCTTTTTCATGTATGGTATTGATTTGTTAAAGATTGTACGTATGAGACAAAGCCACAGTTGCTAGACAGTAAAAGCCAGAGAGAAACTAAATGCATGATTGAAGAGAGTTTATCTTAAATGACAGTAAGTGAGCAGCACTTTCTGTCTCAAAGATTTTCACACAGATTTTACAAGCAGTGCTTATCATCAGAGAGGGACACAGAGGATAAAACAGGGGCACAAAGATAGGAAAATGCTACAGAAATCTTTTATCTCTGTCCTCCAATTCCCATTAGGCTATTAAAGCACAATTGAGCTGCATTGAATTGGTGGGACATAACAGATAAGAGATGCTCATAAGAAAACCTTAACTCGGGGGGTCCCATGTCACATAATCTGATAAAACCCATACGTTGTGAATTCCCAAGTGTATATATGTCTGAAGGTCTATTATGGACAGTGAAAAAGTTGAGTAAATACCAATTTAACATTAAAGCTAGTGTGTGTCTGTCTGTCTGACAAGGAAAATTCAATTTCTGGTGGAATATTGAACAGGAAAATCAATGCCACTACAGCATTTGTTGGTTCATACCATCCCACCTATCCAAGTGAATTATGATCATGAAGCAATTTAGAGTTGTGAGGCCAACTAATGGTGACACTAGGCCAATGGTTAGAGAAGCTTGCCATGTTGGAAACCTGAATGCAGGGCCATTTCCATTGTGAAAATGGTAGGTGAATCAGGACAAACAATGAGTGTGTCCTGATTGAAAGACCGGGTCTTCTGAAAGGTTCAGCCCATTGCAGTGGCCATGTTTAAATGCAAAGCATATTTCAATTGAGGTCCATATTCCAGTTAAGAGAATATTCCAAATAAGGTGTTAACATGCGCAGCAGCTCCGGGAATATTCCTGTTTACATGTCAATCAGCATATTCTGAATAAACCAGCAATGAAGCCGTGGATGACTGACGGCATGAAGTTAAATAACAGTGGTTCTTTACTTGTTTTGTCATAAAACTGACAGTATGAGCTTTCACTAGTCTTGAAGCATTTGAAATGCCAAAATGTGATTAACTTGTATACAGGTCCTTCTCATATAATTAGCATATTGTGATAAAGTTCAATATTTTCTGTAATGTACTGATAAACATTAGACTTTCATATATTTTAGATTCATTACACACAACTGAAGTAGTTCAAGCCTTTTATTGTTTTAATATTGATGATTTTGGCAAAAAAGTTAAGAAAAACCAAAAATCCCTATCTCAAAAAATTAGCATATTTCATCCGACCAATAAAAGAAAAGTGTATTTAATACAAAAAAGTCAACCTTCAAATAATTATGTTCAGTTATGCACTCAATACTTGGTCGGGAATCCTTTCGCAGAAATGACTGCTTCAATGTGGCGTGGCATGGAGGCAATCAGCCTGTGGCACTGCTGAGGTGTTATGGAGGCCCAGGATGCTTCGATAGCGGCCTTAAGCTCATCCACAGTGTTGGGTCTGGTGTCTCTCAACTTCCTCTTCACAATATCCCACAGATTCTCTATGGGGTTCAGGTCAGGAGAGTTGGCAGGCCGATTGAGCACAGTAATACCATGGTCAGTAAACCATGTACCAGTGGTTTTGGCACTGTGAGCAGGTGCCAGGTCTTGTTGAAAAATTAAATCTTCATCTCCATAAAGCTTTTCAGCAGATGGAAGCATGAAGTGCTCCAAAATCTCCTGATAGCTAGCTGCATTGACCCTGCCTTTGATAAAACACAGTGGACCAACACCAGCAGCTGACATGGCACCCCAGACCATCACTGACTGTGGGCACTTGACACTGGACTTCAGGCATTTTGGCATTTCCTTCTCCCCAGTCTTCCTCCAGACTCTGGCACCTTGATTTCCGAATGACATGCAAAATTTGCTTTCATTCGAAAAAAGTACTTTGGACCACTGAGCAACAGTCCAGTGATGCTTCTCTGTAGCCCAGGTCAGGCGCTTCTGCCGCTGTTTCTGGTTCAAAAGTGGCTTGACCTGGGGAATGCGGCACCTGTAGCCCATTTCCTGCACACGCCTGTGCACGGTGGCTCTGGATGTTTCTACTCCAGACTCAGTCCACTGCTTCCGCAGGTCCCCCAAGGTCTGGAATCGGCCCTTCTCCACAATCCTCCTCCGGGTCCGGTCACCTCTTCTGGTTGTGCAGCGTTTTCTGCCACACTTTTTCCTACCCACACACTTCCCACTGAGGTGCCTTGATACAGCACTCTGGGAACAGCCTATTCGCTCAGAAATTTCTTTCTGTGTTTTACCCTCTTGCTTGAGGGTGTCAATGATGGCCTTCTGGACAGCAGTCAGGTCGGCAGGCTTACCCATGATTGCGGTTTTGAGTAATGAACCAGGCTGGGAGTTTTTAAAAGCCTCAGGAATCTTTTGCAGGTGTTTAGAGTTAATTAGTTGATTCAGATGATTAGGTTAAGAGCTTGTTTAGAGTACCTTTTCATGATATGCAAATTTTTTGAGATAGGAATTTGGGGTTTTCATGAGCTGTATGCCAAAATCATCAGTATTAAAACAACAAAAGACCTGAAATATTTCAGTTGGTGTGCAATGAATCTAAAATATATGAAAGTTCAATTATTATCATTACATTATGGAAAATAATCAACTTTATCACAATATGCTAATTATATGAGAAGGACCTGTATATGTAGGGAAAAACGGGGTAGTATGCTGTGTCTAAGGGTGCGAAAGAAATATACACGGCTAACTTTTTTGTGTTTAGTGTACCAGCTGTGCAGATGGATGCACAAACGATTTGTATAGGCGTCTTGGTGTTTTTATTGTCTCTCAGAACTTATACGGAACTCCAATAAGGATTGAGACATGCATCCACTAGTAAATAGAGAGATTGGATGTCAAGACCCAAAGATACTTGAAGTGCGTCATCTGGGGCAGCAACAGGCTCTGTGGTTATTCTCATTTTAACGACATACCTACGGCTGCAATCCCAACCTAGTGAGTCATTATTTGTGTTATCCTTATTTGTGCTGTCTGATAACACAAGTAGAACTGAATCATCTGAAATAGCACATAATTCGGCCCCTGAGGACAACAAACTGGACAATGGCCACTTTTTGACTGCAGGAGACAGGGCACAGCTCTGGCACATCTGTGTATACTGCATTGTTATATGCTTGTATCAAATATGCTAAGTTTAGTTATTAAGATAACCTGGCGTGACCTTAAAATTATTTGATTCTATTCCAGCACTTCCAGTCATACGTAGGGGAGAACGGGGTAATCTGAGCCACTTTTTTTTGCTCCCCTCAAAGCGAGCTAAAATGATTTATCACTCAAATGTACACATTTCCCATTAATTCAGGATGTTTCCTAGAAATGGGCATTAGCAGAATTTTTTCAAGACAAAGGGCAGTGAAAATATGATTGTTTTAAAAAAAGTTGTCATGTGGCTCACTTTACCCCAGCTGTGGGGTAAACTGATCCACTTACTTTTTACACTCTGAAACTACCATAACAACACATATTGTAACAGTAGGAATCCTGAAAGCTAGCCACACATTCCAGAACTAATGTCGGACTAGTAAAAGAATGATGGGGTTTGGTCAATTAAGCAAAGCAAATTTTCTAAACACTTGAAAGTAACTCTGAACAAAATCAAATACAAGGTACGCGGTGTCATGGCGGAGTGAAGACGTCCCTCACAAGCTCTCCTCGCATATTACATAATTTATCGGCTTAAAGCCCTATTTCTCGGCTAAAGTCACGTCGTTTTCCCCCTCACCACCCTTTGTCACTTTTCTGATACCTTCTATCCGGTTAACATGTCGAACAAACCCGGCAGAGGTAAAAACGCAAAGTCTGAGCAGTCCCTGCTAACAAATGCCTTTGCTAGCAAACCAACTACGCCGACTCCCATGCCGACTCCGAGCAATGCTACTAGCAAACCAGCCAGTAATGCTGCTGGCAAATCAACGGTGAGCAATGCCAACGTGGAGCTATCGCACGGGGCTCTGAAAGAACTGCGAGAGGCCATCAAAGCTGATGTAGCCGCTATGAAGGACGAAATTTTATCAGAGCTACGTTCTTCTATTTCAACCCTCCAAGCTACCGTTTCTGTGCACACCGATAAAATATCCGACATCGAAACCGCTCTGACGGACGTGGATGGGCGAGTGGGTGAGCTTGAAACTTGCTACGCTGCTTTGCAAGATGAGAACTCCAAGCTGTACGCTAAATTAGACTCCCTGGAAAACTTCTCCAGGAGGAATAATATAAGAGTTACTGGTTTGGAGGAGAAAGTCGAAGGAAACCACCCAACTGCTTTCATGGAAAAGTTCCTGATCGAGATTTTTGGAGAGGACAGTTTCACTCGCCCGCCTGTGGTTGACCGTGCCCACCGCACTTTAAGACCGCCGCAGCCGTCTGGTCCCCCGCGCGCGATGGTTGTCCGGATGCACTACTACCAGACGAAGGAGCAGATTCTTCGGATGTCTTACGAGAGAGGCCAGCTGACCTACCGAGGAGCAAAGATCAGCTTTTACCCCGACCTCAGTGCTGATTTACTACGCCGGAGAGCCGCTTTCCTTCCAGTCAAAAAGCTGCTGAGAGAGGCAGGAGTGAAATACTCCCTACTACACCCTGCAAGGCTCCGGTTCGTTTTCAACGGGAAGAAGCAGGAATTCGCCGACCCCTCCGAGGCGGCTGCTTTTGCCAAGTCCACTATTCCTACGTTGGGCACGGCGAGAAACAACGGGGAGTGATGGTATGTGGGACTTCAACCTCATGTTGTAATTGACTGTGATCTTCCTACCCAAACTAATTTGTGGTTATAACGTTTCTAGTTTACTTCAACGTCAATCTGGGGCTATTAGTCTGAATATCACACGTTGCCAATGTTTACATTTTGTGTGATGCTATATTTGAATAGCCTTACTTTTTTCTTTTTCTTTTAATGTATTGGTTTGGTGGAAGCTGCCCGGGAAGGTCACGTCAGACAATAAGTTTGAAGGGGAAAAAAGTGGACATGGTGGAAACTAATTGTGTACTAAATGACAATATTGAGTGGTTTTAAGTTTATTTACCCTCTGTCTAGTGAGGAGAGTTAAGGTGTAAGCATTGTTGAGCTAAGATACACCTCTTGTGCAAGTGTGTTTTTTGGGGTTTTAGTGCACTTAGTTTGGGTAAGTGCTGGGGAGGGGGGGTGGGCATACTCTTGAGTCATTATAATGTATATTATACACTTTTTTTTTTTTTTTTTCTTTCGCTCTTTTTCTTTCTTCCTTATATTACTCTATTGACATACACTTATCATTGCTACTGTCATTATTACTGTGATTAAAAAGTATGAGCTCAGTTAAGATGAGTGGCAGAAGAGTTAAGTTAATCTCTTGGAACGTAAAAGCACTGAACCACCCTGTAAAGAGGAATAAAGTGTTAGCACATTTAGATCAACTTGGTGTAGGAATAGCTTTCCTCCAAGAAACTCATTTATGCAGGGCAGATGTTATGAGAATTCAGAGGAGTTGGGTGGGTAAAGTCTTCCATTCTAAGTTCAATTCTAAGGCTAGGGGCACAGCCATTCTGGTACACAAAGGCGTTACCTTTGAAAGCGACAAAATAATTGCAGATCCAGATGGCAGGTTCATTATTGTTACTGGTCAGCTTTTAAATAAGCCTGTCATCCTTGCTAGTGTCTATGCTCCCAACTGGGATGACTGTAACTTTATTAACTCTTTTTTCTCTACTATCCCTGATGTCAATAATCGTCAGTTGATTATTGGGGGGGATTTCAATTGTGTGCTCTGCCCCAGTCTGGACCGCTCATCGACCAACCCTTCCCCCATTTCCAAAACTGCTGCAGCTATTAATACTTTTATGGAACAATATGGTATGTTTGACCCTTGGCGCTTTCATTTCCCTAACAGTAGGGCTTTTTCTTTCTTTTCTCCAGTCCACCATACGTTTTCTAGAATCGACTTTTTTATTTTAGATTCTAGGCTTTTACCCCTTTCAGCCCCACCTATTTATCATGGTATAGTTATATCCGATCACGCCCCCCTTTCTTTTGAACTGAAGTTTCCTGATCAACCTGCCCTATATAAATCATGGCGCTTGAACCCTCTTTTGCTCTCCGAGAGTGCATTTGTGACATTCATTCAAAAACAAATTAAGACTTTTATTGAAACAAATGCCTCTCCAGAAGTATCTCATAGCACCATATGGGAAACACTAAAAGCTTACATACGCGGCCAAATTATTGGATATGCTTCACACACTAAAAAAGCTAGGTTGGCTAAATTAGAAGATCTGTCTGTCCAGATTTTGAAGCTAGACAACCAATATGCCTCAGCACCCACTGCTGAACTTTACCGTCAACGGATTTGTCTACAGACAGAGTTTGATTTAGCTTCCACGTCAAAAGCGGAACAGCTGTTATTGAAATCTCGACATACATTTTATGAGTTTGGCGACAAGGCAGGCAAGCTTCTTGCTCACCAATCCCGCCAGGCTGCCGCCTCGCGCCAGATAATCCAAGTTAAGACCACCTCGGGCGTGGTGACCACAGACCACAAGGAGATCAATGATTCTTTTGTGTCATTCTATACCAATCTATACACTTCCGATTGTGACAATAGCGTTTCCGATTCTTTTTTTCACAATTTGACACTGCCATCCCTTGTTGATTCTCAGAAAAGTGACCTGGATTCCCCTTTGACGTTAAAGGAAATTTCAGATTCCATTTTAAGTATGCAATCTGGGAAATCCCCCGGACCGGATGGGTTCCCAGTGGAGTTTTTTAAAAAATTTGCTAAGGATTTATCCCCATTAATGCTGTCTATGTTTAATGAATCGTATTCATCTGGTCATCTCCCTGAAACCTTGAATCAGGCCTTAATTTGTCTCCTACACAAAAAGGGCAAAGATCCTTTGTGTTGTCAGTCTTACAGACCAATTTCCCTTTTAAATTTAGATTATAAAATCCTGGCCAAGACTCTCGCTAGGCGGCTCGAGAACGTTCTCCCAGATTTGGTGCTGTCAGATCAAACCGGATTTATTCGTAGCAGACACTCTTTTTCTAATATTCGGAGGCTTTTTGATATCATTTACACTTCCACCCGGTCTGAAGTCCCCGAATGTGTAATAAGCTTAGATGCAGAGAAAGCTTTTGACCGGGTGGAGTGGGAATATTTATTTATGGCAATGAGGAAATTTGGCTTTGGCAAGGATTTCATTTCTTGGGTTGAACTATTATATGCTTCTCCCTTAGCTTCCGTTAATACAAATAATTTACAATCAAAATATTTCCCCCTATATAGAGGCACGAGACAGGGTTGCCCACTGAGCCCTCTTCTATTTGCCTTGGCAATAGAACCCCTTGCTGCTTCCCTACGTCAGTGCCAGGCAATTGAGGGGATTACCCGAGGGAATACTACGCACAAACTTTCTCTTTACGCCGATGATCTTCTTCTGTATATTGCTGACCCAGTCTCATCATTGCCGCATGTTCTGTCAACATTAGAACAATTTGGAAAGTTTTCAGGTTACAAATTGAATTTACAAAAAAGCGAATTCTATCCTATTAATTCAGCAGCTCTAAATATACCTTCTGCTGTTTTTCCATTCAAGAGAGCGCCCTCTCATTTTACATACCTTGGGGTAGTGGTACCACGCTCCTTCCATAAGCTATATAAACTAAATTTTACACCATTACTCGATCGGTGCAAGCAGGATATAAGTCGGTGGCGTGCATTGCCTCTTTCGTTGGCTGGCCGGATTAATCTAATAAAGATGAACATCCTCCCCAGGTTTCTTTACTTATTTCAATGTATTCCGATTTTTATTCCAAAGAAACATTTTTTGACACTGGATCAAGTCTTAAGTGCTTTTTTATGGGATGGTAAGATCCCTCGTATTCGTAAATCTTTTTTACAAAGACCGAAAAAATTGGGAGGGATGGCAATGCCTAATTTCCTTTATTATTACTGGGCTAGCAATATACAGAAGGTTATGATATGGGCTAAGTGTAGTTCTGGTGTGGAAGCTCCTGCTTGGGTTGAATTGGAATCTTTTAAATTGCAACTCCACTCGCTGATAACGGCTCCTTTACCTCTTAATTCTGGCTCCTTTGAAAACCCTGTAGTTGCCCATACCATAAAGATCTGGGTTCAATTTCGGAAACATTTTGGATTGCAAAGCGCTTCACTACAGGCTCCTATCCTTTCAAACCATCTTTTCACCCCCTCCATGTCAGATCTGGCTTTTCGGGCCTGGCATGGCAATGGAATTAGACTAGTTCAAGATTTATATCTAAACAAGATATTTGCTTCCTTTAGGCAACTTTCAGAGAAGTACTTATTGCCCCGTTCCCATATGTTTCGGTATATGCAGATTAGACACTTTGTACAAAGCGGTTATCATCCCTTCCCTGCTCAACCACCAAGCACACCTATTGATATCCTTTTAGCAGCGGACACTGATCTCAAGGGTGCCATCTCCTGGATTTATGGGGTAATTGATGCTATCAATCCTCAAACTCTGATAAATTTAAAATTGATTTGGGAACATGATTTAGGTCTGTCATTTGAAGATGATCAGTGGGATTTAATCCTTGGGCGTGTGCACTCCTCATCTCCCTGTGCCAGGCACGGTTTAATTCAGTTTAAGATACTTCATCGTCTTCACCTCACTAAAGAGAAACTAGCAAAGATATATCCAAACACCGATCCCACGTGTGAGCGATGTAAATCTTCTACCGCCACCTGGTTACATATGTTTTGGTCATGCCAGTGGCTTCAGACATTTTGGGAAAAGATTTTTGGCTCTCTTAGCGACATTTACAGTATTAAAATTAGTCCTCAGCCCATCATTGCTCTTTTTGGGGTGATGCCCAGAGATACAATATGGCCGGCTGGGTTGCATGATGTGGTCGCATTTACAACTTTGCTAGCCCGCCGCCTTATACTGCTTAACTGGAAGAGACCAGTCCCACCATCTCATACTAGATGGCTAAAAGAGATCATGTTCTATTTAAAGCTTGAAAAGATCAAATTCACATTGAGGGGAGCTGCAAATAAATTTGAAAAAGTATGGATGCCTTTTCTCTTGTATTTTGACAACATTACCCAAATTACAGACTGGGTGGATTCGTAGTGTATAGTGTATCGAGTACTGTCATGAGTGTTTATCCCTTGTCAGAAAGAGTGTAAGAGTTTTTTTTTTTTTTTTTTTTTTTTTTTTTTTTTTTTTATTAATTATTACAGTATTTTAGTACTTATTGTATTATTACTTCTGTATTCCTGTGCTATTTCAACTAGTACTATTGTACTTTATTTTATTTTTTTATTATTATATATATATATATATATATATATATTTTTTTTTATATGTTATTCATATGCATTTAATTGTACATCAAGAGGGGGGGTGGGTCGGGGAGATATAGATATATTTCAATGTTTATTTTGTAATTGTTTTTTATAATGTAAAAACTCAATAAAAAGAAGTTTAAAAAAAAAAAAATCAAATACAAAATATTATAATTCTAAAGGTTTTAATAAGATTCAAATGAAAGATAGAACCAGTTAGATTAGAACACAGTCTGGGGGTCAGAACACAGGACCCTTAGAGCCAGCTTGTGTCTGGGGGTCAAAGTATAGGAAAATCAGAACCAGCGGGAACAGCCTGGGACTCAGAACACAGGAGAAGACCCATCTGGATTATAACATCAGCCTCTCACTTTCCCCCACAGCATTTGGCTCACTTTCCCCCACCACCACAGTTTGAGAAAAAACTACCTCTCTTAGCATTTCAGGCTAATCTTTAGCTAATATCATCACATGGTTTTTATATGTTGGTAGTTCATCAACACATATGATAGAAGTTGTTCTACGTGAATACATTTGCTTTGGCACAAGAGTTGATTAAGTTGACAGCAAGAACATTTACTTTTACATGCAAAATACCTATTTTGGTGAAAAAAAACATGCTTACCACAGCACCATGAGGTCCTCTCTTTCAGGGCCATGGGGAAATGAGAGGGGCTTGAAAACATATGTTTTCCGTTGCCTAGATACAGGGGGTGGCTCACATTACCCGATGCATCAGATTCCCCCGTTCTCCCCTATATATAATATAACTATATAATGTAATATATAACTGTAATTTATGTTATTTAAATTGTTTTATTTAAGTTTTTAATAATGTTTTTACATTGTGTACAAGAACTGGTCATTTAGGGCAAAATACTTGATTAGATACATGTGCTCCCAACATGGAAAAGGCAAGAATCCAGGAAAATGTAGAGATCAAGGCCTTATTTTTAAATCAGAATTAAATAATGATTGCATATATACTACATCCATTAGAGGGGTAAAAGTGATTCCCCTCATCCAGATATATTATCCTGCATACTGGACGGAGAGCTACATATTGATTGGACACACCACAGATATGAGTTAGAGGTTAGTAGGTTTGTATTGCAAATACTAATTTCCATAGTTAAAGGCCTACTGTGATGTTGAAGATGTTTTGAGTGTCATTCCATTGTGCACCAGGTATAGCAATAAACACAATTGCAAAAACAGGAGTCTAGTGAGTGAAATTCTCTATACCATAACCACCCCCTTACATTAAGTTCTTACTTAATTACTGTGCTGATAATCCATAATCCAGTTAGCCCAAACACACTGACAATAGAACATAAAGTGTACTAAGTTCAATCCACTTACTGTAGCTGCCATATTGACTTTCCACATGGTGGGAAGTTGATGACACACTCACTACACTGACTACAAGTATGTGTGTGAAAGAGAGGGACATTGTGTGTGTGTCTTGGCTGCAACAGCAACACCACTTGATGACAGTGGTATCAGCCTTGACAACTCCTCTCTTACCCCACCATCGGCAGAAAAACACACACACACACCACACAAACACACCCAACAGGATGGTTGACATTGCTGCTTCAATCGATGTAGCTGACTACTGCTGGAGTGAGAACCGACAGCGTTATATGACACACTCCCACAGTGAAGAGCTTCCCACAGTGTTCAAGTCAATATGGGTTAATAGTGTAACGGACTGCTTCTCCCTTTCTTCTCTCACTGTCACTTTGTCACTCTCTTCATTTCACCATTGCACACACACACACACACACACACACGTAGCAGAACCTGGCTATCTAAGTTAAGAAATCCTTCCTTCCGTTAATGATTTGCTGTGTTTGCTCTGAGCAGCTTCCCTGCTGAATCCATTGGCTTTGACTAAACTCGCCAACCTATTATTCTCAATGAAGGGCACACAAATACTGACCGGAGCAAAGGGATAACAGGTCGATAGCAAGGTAAAACGGCAATGTTGGTAACAGAGAACCGCTGGATAGCTCAGTACAGGGCAAAGCAGGGTTCGATTACCAGCCAGGTTGGGGAAAGTCCAGTGAGGGTCCTTAGTCAAGAAGACCCTTAATTCAGTCAGTCGTAATAATCATTGATATCACATAAAAAAATATGTATATTTTAGAAAGGTAGGAAATTACAATTTCTCATTCCACTTAGGGCGCACTCACACTAGTGCCGTTTGCCTGTTCCGTGCTCAGCACGATTCAGCACGATTCCCCCCCCCCCCTCCCCACTCCCCTCGCTGGCCCGTGCTCACACTGCTCGTGGTCTGGGCACACTTGCACCTTGCCTACGTCACCGTGCGCGTTTAGGATTTGGAGCTTAGTCTACTTGAATATTTTCATCCGGCCAAATTTGCATCAAATATTCCACTTCCACATTAGAGCAACGAGAATCCTTAAGCTATTGTTTTTTTTTAAATGTAGCCTTGACGTAATAGGTCGTGGTGGACAGTCTCATATTTGTGCAGCACGCTGTTTATTATTAATATAACGGCCCGTCATCAGACCATATGTATCCGGATGGTTTTGTACACATCGATCGCTCCATTAAATCCAAGTAAGAACTTTTTGTATGGGCAGAGATCGTTTTTTTAAGTGTCTTTATAAAGTTTCTTGTTAAACCTTAGTGTAGGCTACTGTTTCCTTATCACCGGGTCGCGGTGTGTTGTTTTGGGTGCGTCTCCACCGCCATGCGTAAATGCAGTTATGACAGCTGACGGGAGGAAAAAGAAAAAAAATCATCTGACGAACGTGAGTAAACACGAAAACCTTTTTGCCGTGCTTTCTGAGCCGACCTAATTAGCTCTCTCCCTCTTTTATTAGCCCACACCTAGGCTTACACACACGTTAATTCTCACACATTATAGCTACAAGTCCAAGTGGTGGGCAATTCTGGTGCCGACTAGTAAGGCAGCGGACGTTAACGGACAATGCATCCTTAATAAATTCACGTCAGGAACGCCGCCTGTGCGCTTGCTTGTGCGCGTGTCATCTCATTAGCATCTGTACTTTGGCCATGGCACACCTCTCCCAGGTGTGCCGTGGCCAAGGGGCTGTTCCGTGCTGGAATACAGTTGGCGTGGTCACACTAGCCAAACGTTCTAGACTTTAGTATGCTAATGAGCTTTGGCACGGGGCCGCGGCACTAGTGTGAGTGGCCCCTTAAAGTATGAAGAGATTTGCACGGTTATATATTTACAAACCTAACATGCATACGATAAACACCTGCAATGAAAATCAAAGCCGCATCACCGCCATTTGATGAATGTGTTTATGTATTTATGTAGGTGTGTAAGTGTGTGTGCTAAGACATCTTATTATATACATCAAAGCAATTGTCATAATCATATTTGATGTAAGCAAAGCGCATTAATTTCAGTCATCTCAACCATTTCCACTTTAAACAGCTAATATTTTATATACATGTGCAAAACCCATTTCATCAGGATACACATAACCTATTTCCTCAACGGGCTAATCAAAAGGAAATCCAAATGAATTTATTTCCCTTCGGTATGACTGAGTCTCGTTTACCCTCTAGAATGGAGTCTTTGTTGCAGTAGCCAAATCTACAAGTTCAGTAATTCTCTGACCTGTTATTATAGTGAATCTATAAATGCTTACCATTGAACACAGGAATTTTCCTACATCAGCATCTACAGTGTGTGCAGAGAAGCGCATGCCGAAAGAAATGCAGCTGATCATTAAAGGTGATTAAACTAACCACATGGTTTCAAAAAAGTATACTAACAAGTGTGATAAGTTTAGGAAAATCGGATTTTCATTACGCAAATCAACGTTGCTTTTAGCCACTGGTAATGTGAGCAGATGGTAAAAGTGTATTTTAGATTCTTTATGGATACAAAAAAACAGCTTGCGCACATTGTATCATGATCTCTGAACCTTGATAAGTGAACCTACTGAAGCGTTCCTGCAAGCTGGCCAACTGGATTTACTGTTGGACCCGACCGACTGGACGACTGTCATTCAAACTGGGAACTTGGAGCTGACAAGATGTGAGCAGAACAAAATAAAGTGCAGCATGTAATGAAAAATGTATTCACACATGCAGTGTGCAGTATGGGATGGAGCATGCCATTAGAAATAAATTCAGGTTGTGATTTAAGCCAGGGCATTCCATACCTTTTTAATGTATCCATCTCATTAAACAAATAGATTTCCTCAAATGTAAGTGTCAACATATTCCTAATCAACAAACAACAGTGAATCCCACTGTGGTGTATGCGGCTCTGGGTCTATCTTTTTAAGAGAAGTCCTTTCAAACCCTTTTTGTTTTGTTTCAAACTTCTTAATGGTATACTGTATGTTGGGACTGTGAATTACCAGTGAGTCTTGGGCACTAGAACAACATGAAACAATTCTACCAACCAACCAACCAGCTAAAAGCCGATCAAATAACTCGAACCCTAGTAAACTAATTCACGAACCAAATGTATTTAATAACAAATAAGGAATAGATACAAGCCTGACATATTGTCAATTTAAGTAATGTCAAAATTAAAATTGTATCTATAATTAACATTGTAATGTATTATTAAGAACAACCTTATATCTGAAAGTCCCTCCTCCAAATCAGCCAACATCCCATGTTTCATATTAATATTATGTCACAACTCCCATCTACAGTAGTGCAATTTTCTGCAATGGCTATTTGCAGCCCTCTGAGACTTACTAAGGCGAAACTCTGTGAAATAAAGGCACCACTAAGAAAACTATCTGGCTAGAGGCTTCGGAAAAAACTCTGGATGAATAAATCTTTCTTATGTGTAACATCATGTCTAAGGACCCCAAATCCCCGAGCAGGGGGCTGCGATCTGCTTGCATTCCGTCCAATGTTTGGTGGCTACAGGGCTCTCGCCACAGTCTGTGCAAAGCCTTACATCAAGTCAGCAAGATTTGGAAGCTCCTAGAAGTGTTCCTAATGGATTCTACACCAGTCTGCACAGCAAAGGGAGGGAGAGAGACACTGTGGAAATGCTAACACCGCAGGGGATGAACTTCCTGCAATTTTACAGATACAGCACACATTCAGGCACGGGCACTCACACATTACATGTTGTAATGCTGTCTAAAAGTGATACCCCATAATAACATGGACAGTTTTCACCATGACAAAATAAAAACAAAAATACCCGTGACCTGTAAGACATGCCCTGGAACACGCATGCATGCACGCAAGCACACACGCCTGCATACACATGCACAGACACAGGGACACACACACACACACTTTTGTGCGGCTATACTTCTGAGGACTTTCATTGACAAAATGCATTCCCTATAGCCCCTTACCCTCAAAACTAAATGCCTAAAAATAACCCTAACCTAAACACAATTCTAACCTGAACCGTAATACCTAACCCTCAAGCAGCCCTTCAAAAGCCTGTCCCAAAGTGAGAACTAGCAACATATCCTCACTCTTAAGGTCTTTAACTCAAATTGGTTCTCAAAAAGGTAGTTGTACCAGTACACACACACCCATACACTGGCATGCCCCTCTATTTCTTCCCTCTTGTGTTCTGTATTCACATAATCCTATTTTTATTATCCCTCTATTTTTTCCATAGTTAGTCCTATGTAATCTCCAACAGTGATGTATGGATGTGTGCGCTTGTGTGTGCCTGGGTGTATGAGCATTCATGTGTATGTGTGTGTGTGTGTGTGTGTGTGTGTGTGTGTGTGTGTGTGTGTGTGTGTGTGTTTGCGCGCACTTCTGTTTAATGTGTAAAGTCCCTTCAAAGGCTTTCCAAGTGTCTTTTTTTTCTTGCATATAAGTCCCTGAACAGGAGAGAAAACTATGCAGCCTAGGGATTTATAAAACATACATACAGCCTCTTTGTGTGTGTGTGTGTGTGTGTGTGTGTGTGTGTGTGTGTGTGTGTGTGTGTGTGTGTGTGTGTGTGTGTGTGTGTGTGTGTGCGCGTGCGTGCGTGTGTGTGCGTGTGCGTGTGTGCGTCTGGCTGGCATGTATGCAAATTCAATAATCTGTCCCCCTATCTCTTTCTTTCTGACAGCCATCCTGGCCTCAAATTGTATTTACCCATTAACATGAAATGAGATATACCAGTTGGTATACTTTTACTATTCATTATCATTTAGTTTTTTTATTGTATTATGCAATAAAATTATTCTGTAACTTAGATATAATGTTGTACCCTTGGACCCTGACGCTGCACCATTCTAAGTTTCCCAACGTGCCATAATAACTGATTCAAACGAAAAAATTGTTCTTGCAAAACATTAATCTAAGCCCAAAGAACTACATTTCAACCCATCATGTTCATACAATTTTCCTTTGTTTCAGTTCAGTCGTAAGGAACACTAAATAAAGTGAGACCTTGTACCCACAGGCTTTATTCTAATAGGTGGCACTGGCAGCAAGGAATGATCAGGGGAAGTGTTGGGAGTGCTTTTTGTTGCTAAGTGACAATTGTAACACATCTAAGGCAAACTTTGACTAAGAGTTTAAATATTTATAACATTAGACATTCGGTATCATCACTGCTAAACACCATAAATCTCACAGCTCCAGCAGAAATGTGAACCAAGGCATATAGTTTACATTTGATAAACACCAACAGTGTGGAGAGAGGTTCCTAGAAGATACTAAACCCAGTGCCCTAATCGATATTGTTTCCAACAAAACCACTACTCCTAATGATTGCATAAAACCAAAGATGATGTTCATGATTTTCACAATTGAGAGAGATCTTCCATTCAGGGGCATGTTGCATCTGAATACAAAGTACCATCAAAGCAACATCACTGCTAATAAAAGATGAATTAACCATTCAAATTCCTCTGATTTTAATTTGATGGGGATGTTATGTCCTTTTGTTCATCTGGATAACATGTTTTGATCACTACTGTGGTCTCTCTCTCTCTGTCTCTTTCTCTCTCTCTCTCTCTCTCTCTGTGTCTCTTTCTCTTTCTCTCTCTCTGTGTCTCTCTCTCTCTCTCTCGCTCTCTCTCCTTCAGGGGAATTAATTGATGTTATCTTGTCTTCCAGAGAGCTGGTTTGCAAAAAAATGTTTTGTTCATCACCAGCAAGGCCTTGCTTTCCACCACTCACAGCTTATTTGACCTATGCTCAATCTCCATCTCTATCTAAGACGACTGAAGTCTTATCAGTAATCTTTGTGTTCAGACTCATACTTCAATTTGGGTTCCTTTAACGAAAGGATGGAACACAATGGATTTGTTAACTGAACTGGCTGTGTTAACAGAGACGGGCTGGCAGACAGGCAGGGGAGACAGGTTGCTAAGAACAATAAAAAGATGTAGATGTGTGTGTGTGTGTGTGTGTGTGTGTGTGTGTGTGTGTGTGTGTGTGTGTGTGTGTGTGTGTGTGTGTGTGTGTGTGTGTGTTTGACTGAATCCAAATATCCATCTGCTGCACATGTGGTGTGAGATCACATCTTGTCAAGACTGTGAGGGCTTAAAATGCTCAATAGCTCCTTTGAACTATCTGTACTTAAGTATTTTCATGATCAGTTCTTGAGAAGAGTACATACACTCATTAGAAATGCATGACAGATATGAGTAAGGTCTCCTGCTTTACATAGCATACCAGAAATAGAGGTTAAACGATCAATAAAAGACCATTCGCACAGTCGAAATGGCTTCACTCAACCTGGAGACCGAGGAAATGACATTCAAATCAAACATTCAACTCAGGATCCTCACACATTCTCGCAAGTGGTCCCGCTTTTTTTCTTGGATGGGAGAACACAAAGTTTAGCCTGTGTTCTGCCCCTGGCATTGAAAGTGTATGTTGTTCTTAACGTGTGTGGCATATGTGTCTGTACCTTTAAGAGGGAATGCTCTAAGGGAGGGGCTGCTAGTTAGGTGACCGGAAGTCACAAGCACGTTATTCACGTAGAGAGAGCATGCAGGAACAACAGTTTGATCAGCTCTTCCATTAAGATTTAGTTCTTCATCTTCTTGTTTGTTAAAGCAACGTCTGTAAGTATTATCTTTATTTTCCAAGTGTTGGATTATAGATTTACCGTTGTATGCTTACTGTTTAGCTTTATTAATACCTGCCTTATGTTTGTACTGTCTTTACAGTTTCACGAAATTACCATTAAACTACATGAGTAATCCTCAACACGCTGTGGAGTTTTTTGGGAAACGTTTAGCTGATTGGAGAGTTAGCTTGCTTGGCTAGCGAGCCCAATACAGTGAAAAGACGGCAACACAGCTAACAAGATAGTCGAAGACAGCCATCTTACAGAGCTAAATTGCTAAGCGGCTAACGGAAAGAAATCCACCCAGCCTGTAAAGCATCCTACGGAGCTAAATTGCTAAGCGGCTAACGGAAAGACATCCATACAGCCTGTACGCCTTCATATCTGTTGCTGGTATTATAAACTCACCGTCATTATGTCAGCAGCTAACGGTAAAAACAAAGAAAATGGAGATAATAATTCTGTGAGCTCTCGCTCTTCCAGTACATCGTCCAGCTCAAAAATGTCTATGGCTGTGGCCATGGCCAAAGCAAAAGCTGAAGCAGCGCAAGCTAGAGCGGCACATTCAAAAAAGGAAATTGAATTAAAGGTAGAGCAAGCACGGATTAACGCCACTCTCGATGCATTAAACGAAGAGAAAGAAAAATATGCTGCCATAGCAGAGGCTGATCCTCTGATGGCTGATTTGAGAGAACAGGGTTTCGAAACGGTCAGTGAGGCTTCCAGTAAAGTATCAAAAAAAAGCAAAGAAGAGCGTACTGCTGCTTACGTGGCAGAGCAAGCCAGTATGACTGCAGTTAATTTGCCAGCTAATATAAATGGTAACAATCCCACATTACCAAACCCACAAAGCATCAGCCAAGCCCAAGACACCACTCCTGTTAAAACTACGTCATTCTACGCATCTCAAGTGCACCAGTATAGAGAGACTACACCTGACTACACACCGCAAGTCCCTCATCATATTAAAGCGTCACCACATTATAGCCTAAATAAGCATTTGCCATCCCCTGTACATCAGCCTGTCTATGGAACGCCCTGTGGAGTTGGATGCGACCACTCTCAAACCACCAATGACCTCGCTAAATATCTGGCCCGCAGCCGTCTTGTGACATCAGGACTTACGGTATACGATGAACAGCCAATGAACTACTGGTCATGGAAGACGTCGTTCCATAGTGCTATTGACAACCTGGACCTGTCTGCTGGAGAACAGCTCGACCTTCTTACCAAACATCTCGGAAAAGAGTCAGCAGAACAGGTTAAACGGATTAAATCGGTCAATATCAAACATCTGCCTACTGGATTGACTATGGCATGGGAGCGGCTCGACGAGCTATACGGCGCCCCGGAGGCCGTCGAACAGGCCCTCTTTGGTAAACTGGAAAGCTTCCCCAAAATCACAACAAAGGATCCACAGAGACTTCGAGATCTAGCAGATCTGTTGTCAGAGCTAGAAGCAGCTAAACAAGATAGCTACTTCACCGGCCTTGCATACTTGGACACTTCAAGAGGAGTCAATCCTATAATCGAGAAACTCCCACACAACATTCAGGAAAAGTGGATCTACTTTGGATCACGATACAAACGTGACCATTTAGTCAGTTTCCCTCCTTTCTCTGTGTTTGTAGACTTCATTCGCAAAGAAGCTAAAGCTCGTACAGACCCAAGCTTCAACCTCTTCACACAGGTTCCAGCAGAGAAAAAGGACAAGTGGGAGAGGCCTATAAAGGCGCCTGTATATGTTCACAAGACCCAAGTCTCTTCAGTGGACAAGCCTGAGTCAAGAGTAGGTAACAAACCAGCGGACCCAAGCAAACACTGCCCCCTACATGGAAAGCCCCACCCCCTGGGGAGATGCAGAGGCTTTCGAGAAAAGAGTTTAGAGGAACGCAAACAGCTACTCAAAGAACACTACATCTGCTTTCGCTGTTGCTCTTCCACAGAGCATCTCGCCAGGAACTGCTCTGCAGATGTCAAATGTATGGAATGTGAAAGCACCAACCACACGACAGCACTACACCCTGGACCAGCAACCTGGAAGTCCAAGTCGTCCCCTCCCGTTTCAGAGCATTGCGGGGAGGAGGACAAAGCGGAGGCCCAGGAGGTCACTTCAAAGTGCACACAAGTGTGTGGCGAAGGATTAAGTGCGAGAGCCTGTGCTAAGATCTGCCTTGTCAGCGTGTACCCCACTGGACGCAAACAGGAGTCCAAGAAAATGTACGCAATACTCGATGAGCAAAGTAACCGCTCCCTTGCACGGTCAGAGTTCTTTGATGTCTTTAAGATCTCTGGGTGCTCCTACGCATACACTCTCAAGACATGTGCAGGGCTTAAAGAGACAGCGGGGAGAAGAGCCTTCGGTTACACTATCGAGTCACTGGATAAGAAACTTAGCTTTCCTCTACCTACGCTCCTCGAATGCAACGAGGTCCCTGATAATCGAGCTGAGATACCTACCCCGGACGCAGCACGCCACCATACTCACCTGAAACGCATTGCAGATGAAATACCACCTCTCGATCCTGATGCTAATGTACTCCTCCTTCTGGGTAGAGACATCCTGAGGTTACACAAGGTCAGGGATCAGATTAATGGTCCAGGCAATGCACCCTTTGCCCAAAGACTGGACCTAGGGTGGGTCGTCATCGGCGACGTTTGCCTTGGAGGCGCACACAGACCATCACAGGTGAACAGCTATAAAACATCCATCCTGGAGAACGGTCGTGCTACCCATCTACAGCCATGCAACAACCAAATCAAAGTGAAAGAGGTCTTCAGTCAAGCACCTACATTTCAAAACCATCCAGTACCTACCTTCACATACAGCTCAGGGAAGCTAGCAGAAGACAGCTTAGGCCAAGCCATCTTCACTCGTACTGCCGATGATCACAGACTTGCACCTTCCATGGAGGATCTAGAGTTCCTTCACATCATGGATGCCGAGTTCCACCAAGACAGCTCCAAAAGCTGGGTCGGACCTCTGCCTTTCCGATCGCCAAGACAACGGCTGCCCAACAACAGGAGACAAGCGCATGACCGCCTCCTCTCGCTCCGCCGCACCCTAGAAAAACGACCGCAGATGAAGGCCCACTTTCTAGAGTTCATGCAGAACATGCTTAGCAGAGGACATGCAGAGATCGCTCCACCCCTGACAGTAGGGAAAGAATGCTGGTACTTACCCCCGTTGGGCGTGTACCATCCCAAAAAGCCGGACAAGATCCGAGTGGTCTTCGACAGCAGTGCGTCACATGAAGGAGTGTCACTCAATGAAGTCCTGCTCACCGGCCCTGACCTGAACAACAGCCTGCTAGGCGTACTCATGAGGTTCAGGAAGGAGCAAGTAGCCATTACGGCTGACATCGAACACATGTTCCACTGCTTTGTGGTGAAGGAAGACCACAGGGACTATCTACGCTTTCTATGGTACCGTGACAATGATCCTACCTGCAATGTTGTGGACTACCGGATGCGAGTGCACCTTTTTGGGAACAGTCCCTCTCCTGCTGTGGCCGTGTACGGTTTGAGAAGAGCGGCCAAAGAAGCAGAGGCAGAGTATGGCAGTAACGCAAGAAGACTCATTGAACGTGAGTTCTATGTTGACGATGTTTTGAAGTCGTTCGCTACTGAGGAAGAGGCCATCAGCGTTCTTGGACGAGCACAGAAGATGCTTTCAGCCTCTAACCTCAGGTTACACAAGATTGCATCAAATCGACCAGCAGTCATTCATGCATTCCCACCTCAAGACCGCTCCAAAGACGTCAACAACTTGGATCTCTTTGTCGATGATCTGCCAGTCCAACGTAGTCTTGGATTGTCCTGGAACATGCGAGCAGACACCTTTACATTCCAGATTGAAAATGACGAAAAGCCATTCACTCGCAGAGGGGTGCTGTCAACTGTAAACAGTCTATATGACCCCCTAGGGTTCGTTGCACCCGTCTCTGTTCACGGAAGGCTGATACTCAGAGATCTCACCACGCAGGCAGAGGATTGGGACTCACCACTCCCAAAACACATGGAGATTGAGTGGACAAGATGGAAAGAGTCGCTTCAGGACTTACAGGACCTCCAGATACCTCGTCCGTACACGTCGCTCTCTACCGCAGGTGCACAAGTAAGAGAACTCTGTGTTTTTGCAGATGCATCTGTGAAAGCCATCGCAGCTGTGGCCTACATTAAGGTGACCAGCCACCGAAACCAACCCGAGGTTGGCTTTGTCTTTGGGAAGGCAAAGCTGGCGCCTCAGCCTGACCTAACTATCCCAAGGCTAGAACTGTGCGCTGCCGTACTTGCTGTGGAGATAGCCGAGTTGATAGTTGAAGAGATGGATGTCACATTCAACAACATCACATACTACACAGATAGCAAGGTGGTCCTGGGATACATCCACAACCAGTCGAGGAGATTCTATGTGTTTGTGCATAACAGGGTTCAACGTATCCGTCAATCACCCTGTCTCGGCCAGTGGAAGTACGTCCGTACAGACCTAAATCCAGCCGACGTTGGATCAAGAACAGCTACTCCAGCCCTCCTACGCAGCACAACGTGGCTCACCGGGCCGGACTTTCTCAAGAGTGAATCCTTGTCCACGCCTGAAACTGAAGAGAGCTACGGTCTCATCGATCCTTCCTCTGACTCTGAAGTACGTCCTCAGGTGACCACAAGTATCACACACGCAGCCATAGGAATCGTTCATCCTCAACGCTTTGAACGCTTCTCTAAGTTCAGCACTCTCGTCACAGCAGTTGCACACCTGATCCATGTAGCACACTCCTTCACCCGCCCTGTGCAAGGTGAGTGCCAAGGGTGGCACATCTGTCGTCCTACACAGGAAGAGCTGGCGAGAGCTAAAGTGTTCATCATGAGGAGTGTCCAGAACCACTGTTATGCAGAAGAGCTAAAGTGCATAACCAAAGGGTCCCCCATTCCAGGTCAGGCAACGAGAGATGAATGGCCCATGGGCATCCTCACCAAGACCTTTCCAGGAGAAGATGGACTGGTTCGGAAAGTCGAAGTGGAAGTCATCAAAGGTGGAACCAAGAAGACTTTCCTTCGCCCTGTTACAGAAGTTGTTCTGCTTCTGTCTACAAAGACTGATTCTGTTAATTAATGTGGAGTCTTGTAAGACCCCAAGCGGGGAGTGTTCTGCCCCTGGCATTGAAAGTGTATGTTTTTCTTATCGTGTGTGGCATATGTGTCTGTACCTTTAAGAGGGAATGCTCTAAGGGAGGGGCTGCTAGTTAGGTGACCGGAAGTCACAAGCACGTTATTCACGTAGAGAGAGCATGCAGGAACAACAGTTTGATCAGCTCTTCCATTAAGATTTAGTTCTTCATCTTCTTGTTTGTTAAAGCAACGTCTGTAAGTATTATCTTTATTTTCCAAGTGTTGGATTATAGATTTACCGTTGTATGCTTACTGTTTAGCTTTATTAATACCTGCCTTATGTTTGTACTGTCTTTACAGTTTCACGAAATTACCATTAAACTACATGAGTAATCCTCAACACGCTGTGGAGTTTTTTGGGAAACGTTTAGCTGATTGGAGAGTTAGCTTGCTTGGCTAGCGAGCCCAATACAGCCTGCATAACTGTGCAGATTCTGACAAGCTTTCTAAATGACTGTCAGTTGCTGCATCTGCTTTGGAATCATCCAAACTGATGACAGTCATGTGCTCTTCTTATAACAAGCCAAAAAGTCCTCGAGTTGGCAACAGGGGGATTTGAGTGTTATCTTTAAAGTTGCTGTGTCAATTGCACTCCCTCAAATTATCTCTGAAATTGTCCGGCAATAACAGATATGCAACCGATTAGTATCTGAATTCTCAACGTGTTCCATATAATTGTTAGATTCAATTACATGCGCCAAAGGATATGGTGTGTGATACATTTGTTTCTAATTTGAGATACACAATCATTTGAACAACTGCAGTATACACAGAAAGAGTCAGATAAAGGTGAAACACACACAAACCACTCACACCTCTGTGTGTGTGTGTGTGTGTGTGTGTGTGTGTGTGTGTGTGTGTGTGCACACACAAACCACTCACACCTCTGTGTGTGTGTGTGTGTGTGTGCGCACAATCACACACACTTTGATATTTAGAGTTCATGATTCATAAATGAAATGAACTGTTACGTGTGTGTGTGTGTGTGTGTGTGTGTGTGTGTGTGTGTGTGTGTGTGTGTGTGTGTGTGTGTTAAACTTAAAAAGGTCAGGATAAGCACTTGTGTCACATCCCAACAGGCACACTGACATGGGGTCTTATATGTCTTGTCCATTACACACACAGCGAAACAACACGCAGCCACAAAGTCACTGCATCAAGCACAGAAGTGAATCCATGTCAAGGTCAGGAAAACAAAAGGAGCTGATTTTGGAGCGACAGTGAGAGGATATGCCACCAGCATCTTCGATGGAAGGACTGTCCTGAGAGTCATAAGCTTAAGGTTCCTCTTGTTTCACATCACTTTGGACCTAGTCTTGCTAACCGGATAAAGACAACTAGTATAGCACTCACGTCAAACTCTTCCCCTTCCCATAGCCTACCGTTTATTCTCTGCTCAGAATGGTATACAACAGAAAGTATGCATGTGTTTAATACGGTTTGATAGTATCCAGCTCATAATGTTGCTGTATCATTAATGCTGTCGTTCGGCGCCTTTTATAATAGGTCTATGGTCGGCACCAAATTGCACTATTTTGAAAGGACACTTTGCCGCTTCCTTGGCTTAGTGTCGCCCATGACGAATCTGATTGGTTTATAGAAATTAAAACAGGCCAGCCCAGCTTCCCCCCCGCCCCCCCTAATACTCAAAACACAATAGCCTGGTTCCAGACCATGCCACTACTAGCTGTAGTTTGAGATAACAGCAAGACAGCGGCTCTTTTAGCTTGGCAGGCTGCAGAGGTTCAACATGGATACTCCATGATTCTCTGCATCTTCTACAGGTGCACCATGGAGAGTATCCTGACTGGCTGCATCCCCGCTTGGTGCGTCACTAACACCCTTGAAGCATACAACTCTACAGAGGATGGTGAAAACTGCACAGCACATTACCAGGACGATGCTGCCAGCCATGGGGGAGCTTTACACCCAGCAGTGTAGGAGGAAGGCAAACAGGATTATGAAAGACCCTATTCACCCCAGCAACAAACTGTTCTGTCTGCTGCTGTCTGGCAGATGGTACCGCACCACCACCAGACTCAGGAACATAGTTTCATCCCATGGGCCATAAGACTGCTGCACTGTTCAGCTTCCAAGCTCATCGCTTTACATGGCATGTACATTTCACTATGTGTACTTAAAGTTACAAACTGTTTTACATGTGCTTTTTATTTAAATCTGCTCATGTACATAATGCATTCATACTACCCGTTCATACATACAGTATGAATACCATAGTAGTCTATTACAGTTTAGAGTGTTGTGTTATATCGTATTTTATTTTTCTTTATTTTACATAAATATATTTTTCTTGTATTTGTACTTGCAATATCAACGTCTTAGAATCAATTTTTCATGTATGTGTAGTTTAGCTTGTTGGAGTGAGCCTGAGAACTCAGAGTTTCACTGCCAACCACTGCTTCAGAAATTGCTGTGCAAATGAAAAATACAAAGACCTTCAACTCTGAAGTGTACATTAACCTCTCAAAAATAAGAAAATAGATAAATAAATGCATGACTATGGAGAATGCATCCATATACAGTGTATACATTACTGAATGACCAAGACAACAGCTCTGGGCTGGGAACCAAGAGTCGCCCGCACAGAACTATTAAAGCTACTACGAGTAAGTCGGCACGTTGGCGACACCTTTGAACAAAAGCGGTAGTATTTTTACGACGCCAGCTGTTTTCTAGCTCGTGCTGGGAGTCCAAGATTCAAATAATCAGGAAGCAATATGGTGCGTGTCCGCGTGTTGAAAGTGTGAGGGCACCGGACTCTTTTCGGCTTCCAGAGAGTGGTTAGTGACACAGCTTCAACTAATGCCAGTAAGTGCTAAACACACCTGATTGCAATGAGTTGATGCATTGTCACCTCTCACGGAGCTGAACGAGTCCGTGTCCGTGAGATGGCAGTTAGTTAGTAGTCTATGGATCACGATGAGGTAATGTGTTTATGTTGTTGTAAATAATGACTATTTCAGATGAATAATGGTCATCTGATGATGCTGGTGAGGCAAAGTAAACTGTGTTTTAGTAGGCTACCGCTCATTCATTTAGGAGTAAATACTGCAGTCTAGGTTCGCTCCGTGAAATTGTGTATGTACGTTGCTTGGCAACGCCCTCCCGCCCGCCTATCACTCTCCCGTTTAGCTTTTCTTCATTGCATTTTCTTTTTTTTCTTTGATGGTTCAGCCCCGTTATCAGTCATTATGACTACAAACAACTGTCTCAAACGAGGCTCCCGCTCCCCTTCCCTCACCTGGAGCCATAGGCTTCTCAATTCACGTTCCTGCGCCACACTGAAATCTGCGACCAATACGGATATGTGACCATAGAGCATGCACGCGTGAACCGAAAATCGGACTGGGTGTACGACCAGATCAAATGCAGTAATAAAAACTATATAAAAACGTCTTTCTTTGCACTGATGGTCTCGTTTGCTGTTAAAGGTAATTTATGATTATGAGAGGAAACATGAGGCTGTTTAAAAGATATATAAATGTTACTCGTTGCCGCTTTAACATGAACAGTCATTTTAATAAATACAGAGTAGGTATCAACCATACAGTTGTGTCAAGGAAAAGTTTCTGCATGTACAGTATTCACTGCTTGTTTAACAAATTCTAATCAGTCACAGAGTTCCGTCTGTTTTTTTTCTGTGCTACACATTCAGTCCATTAAAAACTAACTTCTTTCTCATTTCTGATCCCAAACAAGCACCATCTTATTCATATTAACCAACAACGCTGACTTAAAAAGTTAGGCAATAATAAAATGAATGTCATGAATCATCTTCCAATCTAATCTAACAGCATCTGCATCCAAAGAATGGAACATTGCCATCAACTCCACCCATGCCATTGAAGTCACGCCAAGCATCTGCGACACTCATTGCATTTGGATACTCTCCAATGAAGAAAATAATATTTCTGAATACAACACTTGTTGTGAATACTTTTTGCCCAGTTAGTTATTACCAGTATTATCTTAATTTCCAGTAGCATACTGCGGTACTTGTTCGTTAAAGCTTACTGTTCAATCACTTTGCAGGAGAAATGTCTGCTCGTTATTGCATATCATGACCAGCATTCAACATCCCTATGCACACTCACGCATTGTCTTACCTTCGTATACAGCTTTAAAGCCCTGTGCACTGACGGCAAAGTCTGTGGTGAACCACAAGGCCAATATAGATCCACTGCTGACTAGCGGGGAGGGCAGCATGAATCCTGACAACCTGAAAAATAGAAAGAAAATGTTAGAAAAACAACATCTTTGAAACGCAGCATGACAATTTGCCGTCGACTTCTGCCAGCAAACGATAAGGAACTTCAATACTGAAAACCTAAAATACAGAAGAAAAAAATAAATAAGTAAGGGACAGAAAAAAATACAATTGTGTTCAGTCAGTGTTGATCCTGTTGATGTAGTGGCCTGAGCCCTCAAGCCATGAAGACCCCTGCTGGCCTGAGATCAGGACCCTCCAAGACCTCCTCGGGTGTGTTTTCCAGACTGTGTGCTACTCTCAGATTAGCTAAGTTATTGATGGAGGAGAAGAGCAAATGGAGTGACTTTCCCATCACTTCCATCACAGAGCTACATTAGCAAGATGTACTATTCAGGGACAACAAATCATGTCATGAGTCCAGCATATAAAATTACACAGCATGCATATTACACACTACAATAGAAATAACATGGCATGTGTTGTGTGGCTCTGATATGGCAAAGTTAACTCTTGATAACACTAGAGGATGTACTGAAACAGACCAATCCAACTTAATTGAGAGGTGATGGTTAAATCATTTAGGGAAGAAAATATAGAGAGCTGGAATAGAATGAAAATAGAAAGTGTGTATTTTTTCTTTATAATCATGCCAAAATAATACATAGATAAAACATATTTATATAGTGAAGAAACATTTACTTTTTAAAATAATTTCTGACATACGTATGACTGGAAGTGCTGGAATAGAATCAAATCATTTTAAGGTCACGCCAGGTTATCTTAATAACTAAACTTAGCATATTTGATACAATCATATAACAATGCAGTATACACAGATGTGCCAGAGCTGTGCCCTGTCTCCTGCAGTCAAAACGTGGCCATTGTCCAGTTTGTTGTCCTCAGGGGCCGAATGATGTGCTATTTCAGATGATTCAGTTCTACTTGTGTTATCAGACAGCACAAATAAGGATAACACAAATAATGACTCACTAGGTTGGGATTGCAGCCGTAGGTATGTCGTTAAGATGAGAATAAACACAGAGCCTGTTGCTGCCCCAGATGACGCACTTCAAGTATCTTTGGGTCTTGACATCCAATCTCTCTATTTACTAGTGGATGCATGTCTCAATCCTTATTGGAGTTCCGTATAAGTTCTGAGAGACAATAAAAACACCAAGACGCCTATACAAACCGTTTGTGCATATTTCTTTCGCACCCTTCGACACAGCAAACTAAAATGGTCATTATCTTCAGTTGCGCGAACGCTAAAAATCATACATCAAGTGTTGTTTTACTAAATAAAATGAATTGCTTGTGGAAGACTGAATGAGCAGCTTGTAATAGTGTTTTTTTTCTCCAAATAGATACACAAACAACAACTACAATAACAATGTGGAAATGAGTTGTTTGTGTGCATGTTGGTCTCTTCCTTTCTTTATATGTCCATGGTCTCTACCAAGGTTGTACTCTGTGCTCTGTCACCTTTTAGTTTGTATTTTTAATTGGGAGAATGTTTTGGTGATCATTTGCAAATTGATGCTGCTGTTTTTCCCTTTATCAAACCTCCATGGGTTCAAACACACACTGGGCTGGTTGGCAGCTGAGGCTGAATGGTTGTATGAGGATAAGCACTGCCAAATCTGAGGCCATGGTGAGATGCTTGATGCTTTAGATTTCCCCGTCTGGGTTGAGATGGTGCCCCAAATAAAGGGCTTCAAGTATCCAGTTAGAGCGAGGGCGAGGGAACATACAATAGGCCAATATAACTTCAGTGAATGTCTGTGCTCACTCTTAAGGATAGGAGTGAGGGGATCAGATATTTAGAAGCAGCTCGGAGTAAAACCACTTATTCTTCTTATTAAAGAGTCAATGGAGGTTGACTAGTAGGCCTTTCACACCGCCGCAAAATCGGCGCTAGTTCTGTGCTAGTTCGGAGCTAGAGACAGCGTTTTGGTTTCACACCGCCAGAGAGCCTGCTCCGGGCTGTAAAAACCGGTTCAACTCAAACACCAGGATTGAGCAGGGTTTGAGATAAGAACTGCTTGCGCCAGCGGCTGGGGGAGGGATTATCCTGACCAACCAGACCAACTCAAACCTCATGCCCGCCATATTTAAAAACACCGCTACAACGAGACGTAAACATAACATAATTACCGAACGTAGCGATCAAATTGACCGGCGAGAATACGCTGTATGGGTCCTGTTTGGTTAGGAAAGCAAAGCGAGAGCCAACACGTGTAAAAATAAGACGTATTCGCCGCTGTTGTTGTGCTTAAAGCTAGCGGTAGCTTTAGCGTTAGCCACAAGAGCAGCGGCGTCGGGCGACGTACACACACGTTTACAGTGACGTCATGACGTTGCTCTCTTGCCGGCTCCATCCGGTCGATGTGAAACCAACCGGTTCATAACTGGGATAAGGCTGTAACCAGTTTTGAACTGACCCCAGCACCAGCCTGGAACTGGCTCATGGTTCTTTTTGGTGTGAAAGGCCTATAGGAGAAACCTTTGGGCAAACCTAGATCGTACTTTCATGTGTCCTGGAGATACCTTGGTTATTCCCCAGGAAGAGCTGCAGAACCTGGCTGAAGGGTAGGCCGCATCAGCTAAATGTATGTTCCTGCTATATATACTATACTAGAAATGATTTAATTCAATTGATTTACTTTGGGCTTCATTATATTTTTCTATAGTTATTTGTTTTGATTTGTGCATTGCATGATTTCCCATTTACATTTCATTTTGTTCAGGCAGAGCAGGAAATGATTAAGTGTGTCCATTAAAGCGAGCAAACTGAAGCGCAAAGTTTAAATGGCTCTTGTTATATCCAAATCAGAAGAACAAAGATTGTAGGACAAACTTGGACACAGTTCATTTTCCTTGGTTCACCAGGCACAAAAGTGTGAAACAATGAAAGGGCAGGAGAGACTTAATGAAAGGGAACAAAAGAAGTCAGTGAAATAAAGTGAAAAGAAAGACAGACTCAAGAGCTAACATAATGGAAGCAAGGATTGAGAGTGAGTCTGTTTTTTGTATTATTTCATATAATTTTAACATCATTTCAAAGGTCAACTGAGAGGTGGGCTGGGGTGACACACACAAATTGAGGCAATGAAAGTGAGACAGTGGGAAAGAAGCAGAGAAAAAGACAGGTTAGGAGTACAAGAAAGAAAGGTGAATAGGCACAAAAGATTGTAAAAGAGTAAGACCATTGAACAACACAGGATGAGTGAACACAGAACGGGGACATTTTTATATTATTATTTCTTTGGCCACAAAGCAAGGACACAAAGGACAGACAAGAATGGATGAAATAAGCACCTGGAAAGATAGAGATAGAGAGAATACAGGAGACAGAAGAAAATGAGAAGAAAGAATGGAGAGGAGAGTGAGGTGTGTGGTGAGATAAGACAAGAAGAAAAGAGAGAAGAGACAAAGAAGAGAAAGGATGGTTCCTTATCATTTCAAATCATACACATACTCATCCTGGTCCTGGTCAACTCATTCCCAGCAACCAGCTTTCCCTTCCCATTCCCCCACTAGCAACTCATTTTGAAATGTACCTCTCAATACTTATACCGGTTCAGTTGCACTCATACCCTGCCAGGTTGTCTTGTCACAATACTCTTGTGTCTATTCCAACTTTCCAGCCATCCTCATGCTGTGCTGCCCGACCTGCCTGTACTTGGACCCTCACATGATATTCCTGGCTTGGGATTCCCTTTTCAGATCTACAGTATTCTCCGGTTGGACTGATTCCCTGTTATTGACCTCTGCCTGCCTCTAAATGAAGTAGTTAATTTAATGAAACCGACCTTCTCTCTGCCATGCTGTTGGGTTCAAAACCTTCCACCTAAATAAAAAAAAATGCTTTATTTTTCTAAGGACAGAATATATAAGGTGATATAGTATTTCACTAATATTCATTTCTGGTGCACCGATCCCTTCAAATACAGGTAATGCTAGCTAAATTATTCTCTGCTATTTCTGTTATTTATTTATATGGATACATTTAAAATTATTGACCAAGCAACACAATAGCAATGCGATATAACAAGGGTAAAATTAATGTTTTATGTTCTACTCTCACCATTTGCTTATTTTACCTTCCTTATCCCATGAGAACCGAGACCCATTTCTACTTATAGGAAAAATATGAGGGGTATAACACAGACTATGTGGACCACATAGAACACATTTCTAATGTTTTCTTATTTATTTATTTTTAATCCTAAATATTATCCGAACTTTTTTTTGGAACACTACTATTAGAGTGTGTTGTTATTATTTTTTGTTTAAATATGTTTAAATGTACTTTGCATTTATCAAAATAACGTATAGTAATTCAAAATAAATGAAACACTAATTGATAAGCTTATTACAATTTATGTTATTGTGACAAATATGTCACATCAGGATTTCCATTACTATTTTAAGGCTAACGGCCCGATGTGACGTATACATCACAGCGATATTTTCCTAACTTGTTCTATATACATTTGTTCATGAAATATGGTCAGACTAGGTTAGATGTAATACAGGACACCTTAACATTATAATTGTTAAATGGGTTTTAACTCACTTTTAGTAACAAAAAACAAGCTTTTAAAATTGCCAATTTCTCCAATGGTGTGCACCTGTTACACTGCAATTGTTGGGAAGTCACTTCCTGTCACAGTCACATGACTGTTGAGTATATGTCTCTTAGGGACTTAATTAGTAAAAATCTAGTGTAAACCTGTATGAGGAAAATGTTAGGACATTCAAAGTGTGTGTGACGTGGGTGTCACCATGGGTCCTTATACAGACTATCTTGTGTCATATTAAGGTTATGTGGATTGCATGCATGTAATTGAAATTAGCTTTGTTGGTAGTGTGACTTTTTCAGGCTTTGTCCTGTATTTTTTTTGGCTCACCTTCTATCTTTCTCGACCAGAAAGAGAACTACTAGTTCATAGGCTATTTTAAATCACCTTGGTAGCCCAAAGGGGAAAGCAGCTGCATTCACACATGAACATTTGACCACTCAACAAATAAAAAGTGAGCAGTGAAGTTAAATGGGAATATAACTCATTTCTGGGAGCAGGTTTTGTTCCTTCATTTTTGATTCTATGGGCACAAGAACCCTCAAGGGCGTTTTTTTGTTCGGACCAAGGTTAAATTTTGACATTGATCAGAGATTTAGAAAAAGGGTTGTCCGGTAAGGATGGGATTCCTATTGATTAAAGAGATACTGGCCATTATGGAAAATGCAGCAGGGAAACTGTTTGTGAAAGGCTTTTAAGAAGCCGTGGTATTGATGAATACTAAGCTCAAACAAATGTTATTGATTAGAAAAACATTCCATATACACACATATTAAAATATAAGAATGCATCGTAAGCAGTACAAATGTACTGTTAGCGAGGTGCTATAATTTGGTAAAGATTTTTGGGACTAAAGTGTTTTAGCTCAAAAGAAGGATTGACTGGCAGGCTAACTGGAAATAATTCACAGACACAGACACACACACAGACCCCTGTCAATCAGTCAGTCAGGTAATGAGCAGTAATCGTCTAGCAGTAACTGTATTGATGGACCAACATGATTTCTCTCTATTCTCTCTCTGTCTCTTCACTCTAACTCGGCTCCTTTCCATCTCACTTTACCTCCCAATCAGGCCAGCACACTGATCCTAACAGCTGTGACATTTATTGCAAAATAAGTAGGCGGGTTTGGACTATCCCTCCAATATTTATTTCAGTTGTATTGGTCAAATGTTACAACCAGTCACCCAGCTCATGTAATCAGAAAGCCAATCAGTGGGGGCGCCCTTAGCTCAGTTGGTAGGGTGTCCCCCCCATGGGCCTCGGTCAGCAGCGGACCCGGGTTCGATTCCAGCCCGCGGTCGTTCTCTGCATGTCACTCCCCTCTCTGCCCCATTTCAACTCTGTCTCTACACTATCAATAAAAGCATAAAAATGCCAAAAAGTATATATAAAAAAAAAAGAAGCCAATCAGTGATTCCAGCCAGCCGGTCTTTACGGTCAACCTACCAAACAGCCATATTGCCTGATCTGCCTAATTTCTCCATCTGTCTGACTGCCCATATTTGTACAGTATGTGCCTGTTTACCAACATATCTCTCGCTCTACCTGCCACTCTATCAAACTGTCGGCATGCCTGATGTTCACCTACTCTTGCTATGATATGGTTTAAATCGGATGGTTGTAAAGTAACAAGTCGTATTGTAAAATAGCATCAGTGTTACTTGGCATTCACTCAAAATAATGCAAGTGATGTGGTTTGGCAGCATTTTAGATTTAAACTAAATGAAAAGGGACAGCCAACACATCTAGGTAAAGCTGTATGTAAGATTGCCATGACTAAAGTGACAGCAAGTGATGGGAATACTTCAACAATTCTTTTATTTATTTTTTTACTCAGAGCAGAAATGTATGTCTCTGGTTTTTAAGATATCTACTGGTTCTGACATCTAGAATACACAAACCAGAGTCAACACCAATTTAAACACATTAAACAAATAATACTATTTTCCATCTTGAAGATAGTTTTTTGTCTTTTTTCTAGCTCAACACTAAATACACCTTACACTCGCACAGTGGATATATGTCCCTGGCTGAAACTATTTGTTCCAACCTGTCATTTTGGGAGTGTAATCCATCTTTTCAGTCCATCTGCTGGAACACTAGTTTATCAGTGACACAACACAGCTCGGAGAAAATAGATAGACCAGAAGTTTGATGTGGATAACACAAAGACTGAGAGAGAAATGGACCCTGAAAACACTGAGAAGAATGACCAACTCAAATGTTAGTTTGGGAAGATTTTTTGTTTACCATTAACATGTGACAGTGTTGTTATGTAAAGTTGGACATATTATGTGTGAGTAAGCAGTGTTTTCTCTACAAATGTAGACCATGGTCGTACAAATTTGGAAATGTGTGAAGCCAGATAGAAGTACACTAACAAAAAAAAAGTTAAAAAAAGACAGAGGTTATTTTCCCTTTTTGTGCTGCTGAAGTAAAAAAGAATGGCCTTAGGAAAGATGGATATTTTTCCCTTGTTTAGTTTATTTATTTGACCCCGAATACATATCACTGGAGAAATTTGGATTCCTTGTAACTTTATCTGTAAGTCCCGATGGATGTTTTTTTTGCAAATGCATGGGTCAGTAACATCACAAGGCTGTTTTGCAGATAGAATATTTAAACCCAACAATGACAATATAAAAACAAAACAAAAACTGTGGTGAATGTGTTATTATTCAACCACTTACTGTATAATGTGCACCACTTTTAAAAATATATGTTGTATGTATGGATAATTAGTTTTCTGGCTTAGTTGAACACCCCTGGCCGTGGAACAATTATGCCAGTATACCAAAAGCTAGGCCTTAAGCTCACTTAAGAACCCTTTCAAAGACTATCTTAAGAAGTATTATTGAAATGTCAAAGATGTTTTTGTTTGTGGAAGAGATGCAAAGACAAGAGAAGATGAAGAATATATTTAGATAGATTATATTACAGGTTTGAGTACACTTCATGTTGACAAATAAAGAGACAGACACACAAATCAGAACTTATTCTGAACAGGCATTACCGTTATTTTGCCTCAGGGAGTGTCTACCCAGTGAGATACACAAACTCATTCACACATGGCACACACACAAGCACACAAACAGGGGGAAACACAGCTAGTAGGAGGTGCACGCTGAATCACACAGATCTACCTCGCAGCACTGCTGCAGTGATGAGGTGAGTGCCTTGCTCAAGGGCACGTCTGAAGGTGGTGGCATTTGATTTGTACGATAAGAAGGTAAGAACCATGCTGATTCCCTGGTGTTCTCAAACAACAACCACGGTGCAAACCCCTTACATTTAAACTAGGAAACCCCCAGAGCATTGTTCAAGCTGTCTGTCTACAGAGGCCTGTTTGTGTTGGATGTGTTCAGGTGCAAAACAGAAGCGTACAGTACCTAGTCATTGTGATAATATATATAAAGTGTGTGTGTGTGTGTGTATATATATATATATATATATATATGGCCACTTTATCACTGGCCACTTTATCAGGTATACCTGCTCAATGCCTTATAAAAACAAATAGCTAATCAGGCAATCACAATGGCAGAAAATCAATGCATTAAGGCATCTAGACGTGGTCAAGACAATGTGCTGAAGTCAAACCGAGCATTAGAATGGGGAAGAAAGGAGATTTAAGGGACTTTGAGCGTGGCATGGTTGATGGTGCACGGCAGGATGAATCCATACTTTCATGTTGTTTATGCCAAATTCTGAACCTTCCATCTGAATGTCGCAACTGAAATCGAGACTCATCAGACCAGGCATTTTCCAATCTTCTATTGTCCAATTTTGGTGAGCCTGTGTGAATTGTAGCCTCAGTTTCCTGTTCTTAGCTGACAGGAGTGGCACCCGGTGGGGTCTCCTTGCTGTAGCCCATCTGCTTCAAAGTTGGATTTATTGTGCATTCAGGGATGGTATTCTGCATACCTTGTTTGTAACAAGTGGTTATTTGAGTTACTGTTGCCTTTCTATCATCTCGAACCAGTCTGCCTATCCTCCACTGACCTCTGACTTTAACAAGGCATTTTGGTCCTGTAGTGGCAGATTTTGCATATGATATATCTTTGGACTCAAATGTTGGAATACTTATTAATGCAATAGGAAACATTGTTATTATCTTGTACAGACTTATAAGTGTAATGAAATATATTGCATGTTGGTTAATTGTAAACTGAAATGTAGATTCCTCAAAAGCGTATCCAACAAACCACTCAGACGGGAAAAATTCCTCCTGGTTGCACTATATCATGTACATGAAAACAGCAAACGCAGGCATGAAACCGCAAGTTTTTGAGATCACCTCCCAGGGAGGATTTTTTGGAAAACACAACGGTTTTGGTTTCTTGTAAACACCGAAACCATTTCCCCTGGTAATGCTGACGCCACGGCTCCACCCTCACACATGCGCATTGCGTTTGGAGATAAATGGGCATGCGCCGTCTTTGTAGGTCCATATGCGCCAGTTGGAAAACAACAACAACAATGGCGGATCACCGAGCTGTATTCGCTGTGCTGTTGCTGATGAGTTTGTTATCGTGCCTACAACGACAATCGCTCCTACAATCGCTCCTACAACAAAATATGGAATTGCTGCACCAATGCTGTGAACAGAGCTGAGAAAAAGAATTGTTCTTGCGTAGGCGCGCCTTTTTATTCAATTCTTACAGCCGACACCGGATGCACCGGAAATGCTATTTACTACTACCTTGTACCGCCAACTGCTGGCCTGGCATGCTTACTACATCGATTTTGTCCCGTTTCCTCTGAAAACATGTGTACGGGTGAAGATGTCAGATAAATTGTGTCTGAACAGGGTTTTAAAAAAAAACAAAAACGGGAAAACTGTCACGTTTTCACCGTGAGAACAGGGCCTCAGACCAACCTGACCCCTCCCATGTTTTACAATAACAATACATGTATATTAGAACTGTCTGCAAAACAGCCTGTCACTCACTCTTAGACGCCTTCCTCCTGGGAGACAAATGTCCTTAAATATGTCATGACTTTAAGGGAACGTTGTCACTCTTTGCTGCACGTAACATGTGTTGGAACTAGTGACCACTCCGTTGAGTTTTCTTGCTATTGATTGAAAATAAACCTTTTGCTTTTACAAACGTATCACTGTGCTTGAATTTCCTCACTACAGTCCACACAAATGCCGCTCACTGGATATGTTTCCTTTTTCTGACCATTCTCTGTAAACCCTAGAGATGGTTGTGCATGAAAATCCAGTAGATCAGCAGTTTCTGAAATACTCAGACCAGCCCTTCTGGCACCCTCAACATTGCCATGTTCAAAGTCACTTAAAACCCCTTTCTTCCCCATGCTGTTGCTCGGTTTTAACTTCAACAAGTTGTCCTGTCCAGGTATACATGCCTTAATGCATTGAGTTTCTGCCATGTGATTGGCTGAAGATATTGAACTGCTGTACTTAATAAAGTGGCCGGTGAGTATATATACTTTATATGAATGTACAGTATATATGTATACAAAAGTATAAAAGGTTTGTGTTATTTTGCAAAATTCCACAATACTTTCTTTCCACTTATTTGCCTGAAAAGGATAATAATAAACAATATACAGTATGTTTACTTAGACCATAACAAAGTAACGCTTTTGATAATATTGAAGCGGAGGTTGATTAAAAGGACAACAAGCTTCATTTGGCAGTGCTTTATATTCAGCACAACACAAATGGGGAAACTAAAGCACTTTGGTTTCATTCAACCTGCATTTACACACAAAACAGAAAGCTTAGGTCAAACAATCTTGAAAAGTGTTCCACAAACAGCATTTTATTTGATGTTTGTTGGGCTGACAATGAGTTGAAGGCATATGTATCTAGAATGACTGGAGCCAGCATTTCCTTTGCTTTGAACATTCTTGTCAGAAATTAATTGCAGCTAACAAACACCAGCAAGTATCAGAGTATTTCTGTGATTTGCTAATTATCGTGTGAAATTGGTATATCAATGACTAATAGGTAGTTTTGGTATGAATCCCATTAAAGTCGAATAAACTCCATGCTGTCTCAGTATCTTTCAGTGTCCTGATTTCAATTTGCACCAATTGTTACAATTATATTTTGCAAATATGCGTGAAATTTATTTTTTATTCTTTTTTTTTTATTCAACATAATTTTAGGTCACAAAAGGTACACACAAAATCCCAGGGGGGCCCATTTGTCTAAGCTGTGATAAGGAGCCTGCCCAGGAGCAGGGCAGACGGACATTGTGAGTAGGCAGCTGGCCCTTAGCCACATCTCACTGGGTTGTAGACCAGTGTTTTTCTTACTGTGAATCCGGCTCTAACATGGGTCACTGGTTGCTTTAAGAGGGTCCTCACAGGAGGATGTTTTATTGAATGGGAAGCTCAGGTTGAAAGAATGAGGTTTTGAAAGGGGATCTAATGTGATAAAAGAGCTGATTTTCTCCTAAATTGTAAAATAACGGACTGTATTTAGCCACTGAACCAAAATAGGGCAACTCTGTTTCTGAATTGGCTTGTATGAAGCCTTGATGTTGAGGAAGACTTGTTCTTATGTCCCCGCAACAGAGATATTTAAAGGGGACATATTGTGCTAAATCTCGGTTTTAAATGTGTATTTCCAAGGTCTACTAGGAGAGGTATTCATGGTTTATTTTTCAAAAAACCCATTTGTTTTCTACCATTTCCCATTTCTTCATCACCTTTTCCAGCCTTTTCTGCCCTCTATCTCAAAAGGTTGGTTTTGACATCTACCCCCCTTCGCAAAAATCCTAGTATGCTCTGACTGGTCAGATCTACATGGGCGTGCATGCACCGCCCTGCTCATTTACTCTATACCTACCTATATGGGCATGGCACACGCCCAGCTGTCAGTTTTGTTTACTTTTGGCCAATGCAGCATGGAGATCGATGTTACCATGTTTAGCTTCATTTCTACTGCAAATGTCAGCACACTTACCACTTCTAAACCAAAAGCTTTACAACTGAACCTGGTCAGCCAGGACTCTGAGCTGAAAACTGTGAAAATTGCATCAAGATTTCTGGTTTCCCTGACATAATCCTCAGGTAAATACAGTTTAAATATGTCACAGTCAGTAACAGAATATGAGCTAAGTATTTATGCATAAACTCTCTAAAATTGTAACGTAACGTTTTATGTATGTCTCTACAGGTTAAACTGGGGAATGATCTACAATCCAGTGGAGTGAAAGCTTTGGTTGTGAAGCCATGCTGAGGTAACATGTAAATGTACAGTAACGAGGCAGGAAAGGAATGTATCATGTCAAGATTCACTGGAAAGGCATTATCTTTTGTAAAAAAAAAGTATAGAAATAATAACTGTCAGAGCTGCAAATTATCTGACACCCTTTCAATATCTAGTAGATAATGTATCATTTGTATTGTGATCACTCATTTATAATAAAGTTTTACTGTTAAAACATGTATTATGTTGCTTACTGTCACTGTTTGCTTCGTGTAGTAAAGGATTACTTGAAACTCACATTTTCATAGTCAGGATGTTGGTTAGTTTTCTGACCGATCTACATGCCTTGACTTATAAGTTTTTTAATTCAACCCTTTATCTCTCTGAAGATTTTTTCTTTGAAACAGTATCATTCCATTTTAAAAAGACCAAAACCATCCTTAAACATAAAGAAGTTTATTCATAGCCAGTGAAATGGAAATATAAAGTGTACACACAGTCTCCTCCACACTCCAGTATAACGGCAGGTACTCTTTGCCGCTGCCTCTCACATATGCAGACATTTACAAATTCTCCTTTGTTGTCAAGTCTATAGAGGCCTAATGCATGTCACACACATAGCACCTCCTGCACTTTATATTCTGTAGGCTTGCAATGTCACAAACAACTAGATAATCTGACATGAATCTGTCAGTAAACATAAAGACAGTACACTCAGTTGAGTTGCACTAGGGCCAGCAGCTGCTTGGGGCCCCTGGAGGGAGCACGCTCCTATTCGGGCCGCATGCCCCTACCAGTCAAACGGATGGTCACCACGGATCAAAGAAGAATGCATGTCCTTTAAATAAAACACCAGTTGATATACATTTAAAGTAGCAAACCTATCTCTAGCATTCTTTCATACATTGTTAGTCACACTGTATAAACAATTATTGACAAAACTCTTAAAAACAATTTAATAATATAATTTCATATTATGTGTGTGTGGCAACAAGTGTATCCAAGTAGTAATCAAGCCCATTAGCGCATATATAGGCCTACCCCGTGGATATAGGCACACACGTGAGAATGGAAGAAAGCGGCAGCAAAAGAAACAAGTGGGCACCGTTGTTTACCGCGGAGGAGATGGGCGTCTTAGTGGACGAGGTCTGGCAGCGCCGGGGAGTTTTATTCGGGGGAACAAGGGGCAAAAAGAACATCACGGTGAAGATCCGTGTTAGGCAGGCCATAGCCGAAAATATGTCCCCCTCCAGCCCATGTGGCCTGCGTGACAGGTGTGCTGTGAGGAAGAAGTGGCAGGAATTCCAGAACCAAACAAAAAGGAAGAGTGCGAAGGTTTCACTAATCAATCTCCCTTCGTTGCAGGTGATGCAGACCCCCAGTAAAGACAGCGCTGAGTAACCCCTCCCCCATATGGTTTCAATAAACTACTTTGGTTTCCTTTTCAACCATGTATTGTGTGGATCATTTTGCATTGAAATGAAACAAAAAGTCCCAGGCAATTTGTAATTTATCTAAGCGTAGGTTAATGACGTGTGCGTATTGTGCGCCCTTTCAACACAGCATGTTTTGCCGCTAATTTCCCACTTGTTAATGGTCACCTCAGAAACGTGGACACTATAGGCTACTCATCTGCTGATTCTGTTTATTTATTTCAGCGTTCAGGCCTGACAGTTGATATGGGTGATGTGGTGGTTGTGGGTTTATGGTTTAGTGCACAGTGCTTGGTGACTGGTGGTAAAGAGGTAGGGGCTGGGGTTGTTGGACCTCAGAAGAGGTTGATATGTTCCTAAAAATGCTGCGCAGCCAGGGGCTGCATCTCCGGGCTGAAGGGAAAATTGCAGCGGGTTGCTCTGGATGTGTGGAGACACCAGAGTGATCAGCCGTTGGATCTCCGCACGGGGCAGCCGGTACTTTGTCTGGACGGCCCGGTCTGATAGCACGTCCAGTGGGGAGAAGTGCCGAAGCACGTATGCATTTATGTAAACCGTCTGGCTTCGCGCACGGCGAGGCTGTTGGACTTTGGCAACACCTGTGAAATGCCACAGGGTTGTTGATGTTTTTTATGTGTAGTACTATAAACTCTGTGTGGAAAACGAAAACGTGTAATTCATTAAAAAAAAAATTCTCTACTATTAGTCTATGTTTCTTGCGCCAGTGGTCCGCATTGAGCATTGTTTTATTTTATTCAAAAAGTGGAGGAAATAAATTTCCCTGACGCGGCATGATCACTGACGATTTGGACGCTAAGAAGGTTGTAAGAATGGGTCAGCGCCATCTTACAGTTCCGTCTTAGTGAAAGAGCTACTTTCGCTAAGAACGAATCTGGGAAACACATTCTTAAGAGCGCTCCAAAGAAGTACTTAGCCCAAAGAGGCTCTTAACGAATCTGGGAAACGCGGCCAATATTAGTCACAATGTATAAACAATTATATTCTTAATCTACACGTTATTGACAAACTCTTAAAAACAATTCAATCACATTTATAATTTCAAATTTGTAATACTATGGAACGAAAAGCAGCATATCAACTTGTGAGAAAGAAAGTAATGGAAATTGAATCGTGATAATTATCAATATCGATGTGTTTTCACTAAAATCTTTACTCAATACAGAATTGAATTTGTGTATCCTGGTAACATTGGATATAAATTGCTGTCCATTTAATCCTAATGTATCCCAATCAAGTCAGGGAGCTTTTTTGTATTTCATGTCCTCTTTTTCCCTTCGTCAGCTCTCTACTGTACGCTAATTAAGGCCATACAATGGCCAAATTACATCTAAGAGTTGTTCTGGGTGTCAAACTCCAACACTCATACACAAGTCACTGGTGCACGTGGAAGTGGTAGAAAACGAAAGAAAAAACTGGCCCGAAGCCTGACATTGGCTCTTTTCCACCAGTAATGTGGGACACTTGGAACAAAAACAGATAAGAAGCTAAAAGTTGTGAATGCGAGTTATGGATATGTGCCAAACACAAAGGCTCTTGGCAACTCTGCTTTTACATTCCATTGAACAACAAAACAAAACAAACACAGAAAGACTGGGATCATGGAAACGCATCTTCCATCGTAGATCAAACAGTGAACGCTCCTTGTAATTTGCAAACTAAAACACAGAATTTGTTTAACTAAACTGAAAAAAAAACGTTTTCAAGGTTGTTTTTGGACAAAATACAATCAAATACAGGATGGTAAGAGACAGGCATTTCTACCTCTCTCTTTTAACACTTTTCTTTTTGTCTTTCATTATCCCTCTATCTTCCTCTGTTTCTCTACCTCCACCATGCTCTGTCTATAACTCGCATTTCTAAGTACAGTCAGTCAAGTCATATGGAAGCGCCTATCAGCGTGCTTACAGGAGAACAACCATTACTGTACACTCCCACAAACACACACACACACACACACACACGCACACACACACACACACACACACACACTCCCTAACACCACATATAGAACACACATATAGCTGCTATACTTGAGATATATTGCTATATCCATCACACACATAAACACACACAGGTGCATTAACCTTGACTCTAGACAAACAACTACATCAATTTAAAATGTTTGGTCTCCAGCATATATTGGTCAATGCTAGCCTTGAGAGCCAAATGTGCTTCTGTGTGTGTGTGTGCGTGCGTGCGTGCGTGCGTGCGTGCGTGCGCGTGTGTGTGTGTGCACGCGAGTGTGTGTGTGTATATGAAGCCTCACAAACAGACCCACTAAGAACATTGTTCAGTTAGAGTGTAAACACAGGTAGGCCTACAGTACAGTGTCGTGCGAAAGTTTGTGAACCCCTTGAGCCTTTTGGAATTTTATTTATGTTAACCATTATTAATTCATTTTTTTCAATACCAGTATTTTTTATATGAAATAACAGATGTTTGTTTATCAATTCAACATTTTTCTTTTCCAGAAATCAATTGTTAAAATAGATAAAACAAATTATTTGACAAATGTTGTATGTGCAAAAGTTTGTGAACCCTAAGCTGCATTGCTTAAATCGAGCAAGGTAAACACAATCAGGTGGGCCAAATTGATTGATGAAATAGACCAATGTAATGAGAGATCTTTAGGGAAGAAATTGGGCTCCACTAGATAAAACACGGATAAAACCAGGTCAGTTTAGGCCCACCAAACTGAACCCATACAGGTCAGACATGCTAAAAGGGAAAAAAATCTCAGAAGATCTCAAGAATAGAGTTGTGATGCTGCACATTTGTCTGGGGACAGCTATACATTCGTATAAAAAAGTTTGAGCTCCATCGGCCCACCGTGAGGCAAATCATCTACAAATGGAGAGCTTTAAGAGTGACTTAACATCTGCCTAGAAGTGGACTTCCTTCAAAAATATGCATAAATAATTTGTTTTATCTATTTTAACAATTGATTTCTGGAAAAGAAAAATGTTGAATTGATAAACAAACATCTGTTATTTCATATAAAAAATACTGGTATTGAAAAAAAAATATTAATAATGGTTAAAATAAATAAAATTCCAAAAGGCTCAAGGGGTTCACAAACTTTCGCACGACACTGTATAAGGAATTGTTAACCCAGACATACAATGAAACACACACACACACAGACACTGCAGATATTATCTATAGGCAAGAAGCTAAAATAGGCACACACACACACACACACACACACACACACACACACACACACACACACACATTAACCCAAAACAGAAACTCCCCTTACAAGTAAAAGTAAATTAACATACATCATGTACTCATTTGTTAGTATGTGTCAGCATGTATTTAGTGTGTGTGGTATCTGTCTGCACTTGGTCACTTCTCCACTACCTATATAAATAAATGTTTCCCCTCCAGTTTGTATGTGTGTACATTCTGTGTGTTTGCATTGTTTTTGAATGTGTGAGTCGTGTTTGTGTGCATGTGTGTGTGTGTGTGTGTGTGTGTGTGTGTGTGTGTGTGTGTGTGTGTGTGTGTGTGTGTGTGTGTGTGTTATTGTCTGTATGGGTGTTTGTTTGACCACATTGAAAAGTGTATAATCCGGCGCTGTGGGCAATTTCAACAGAGAAAACCACTGGGCTAAAGTAGGGCAAGCTTCCCTTTAAAATACACACACGCACGCACGTAAGCACGCACACATACACACAAATAGGCACGCTCACAGCTAACACAAACAGTGCATCACCAATCCACTGTGGGGGAGAAAAAGCATTATTTGACAAACCATTAAAACTGATTTGCTATGCTTCTGAGAGACTGAGGGAGAAAGAGAAGAGGAGAAAAGGAGAGAAGGAGCAGATTAGAGGAAGTGAGAATTAGGAGACCCCCCCCCACCACCCACCATTTCCACTTCTTCACCCACTCTCCCCCTCCTGTCCCTGTCAGGTTTAGTTTAGAAGCCCATGACATGTGTCCTCTACGTGTGTGTGTGTGCATGCGTGTGTGCAGGCTTGTGTGTGTGTGTGTGTGTGTGTGTGTGTGTGTGTGTGTGTGTGTGTGTGTGTGTGTGTGTGTGTGTGTGTGTGTGTGTGTGTGTGTGTGTGTGTGTGTGTAAGAGAGATAACTGAAAGACTTCTGACAAGGTGTGAACATTAAAAGGTTCCACAGTCACATACACCCACATGCTTGAGGGAAGGGCACCTTCACGCACACCTCGATGCACATATATAAATACTTGAATGCACACACCATATATACATTGAGCCTCCCGCCACACACACACACAGACACACTCATGTATAAAGACCAAGTTGTACTGCAAAGATCAAAACTAACGTGAGAATAAAGCAAATATTCAGTTCAAACAAGACCATTTCAATCTGAATAATATAACCCGAAATGGCGAAACTTTATTTTTTTGACTTGGTTTACTTAATACATTACTAAGCACACCATTGGTTTTCATTAGTTTCTCACTCACCATCTGTCTTGTCAAGGCTGGCTTGTTTATGGGTTGCTTATCTGATTCATACCTTTGTTCTTTGTCCATAGTTAACGGGTGCTATTCTTTCTAATACTGTACATGGCAACAGCAGAAGTGAAAGCTTGCGTCTTCCTGGTATCTGTTAGAGGATACGGCCAGTGATATTCTAGATATTTCCTATTGTGAACAGGCCCCCTGTGGCCAAGTCTGGCATATTTTATTCCTTTTGTACCATGACCTTAATTGTTGTCCACAGACTTTATGGAAAACATGAACAGGCAACACCAGAGGGTGGCCATGTTCCTTTGATGATGATCACGGACATGGGCACCGTAGACTGTAGAATCAATGCTACAGCTCCTGCTGCTGAAAATAATGAAGGCTTTAAAAAAAATGTAAACTATACAATTTTTTTTAAATATATATATATTGCCAGACAGCCTTATAACTAGGCCAAATCACTGTCATGTTTCTTTATTTTATTATGCGACAGAAATCAGTCTTTTCGAAACAAGGCACATTATGTTTCCAGCTACATTTTGGTTAAATAATATACTGTATGTATGAAAACAACAATAAAAGATAAATAAATAATAACAACACACCTCATCCTGTTGAATAACCTACTGTATTGTTTTCTCCTCTAATCATAGTCAAGGGATGGGGGATAACGGTTGAATCTGACATCTTCACGTACAATAATGTCTGGTCACAGCTAGCGTGTCTCTGTGTCCGTGCCTGTCATAAAATCTTTACTACAGCTTCAGGAAATTAAACTGAAATGATTTAATTAGGAATAAGTCACTAGCAACAAATAGAAAATAACAAAAAGTCTAGAGCCAAGCTCTAAAAGGTTAATCAGAGTACGGTTTACACCATTATGTATTTGTTTTCCTTCTTACATGTGCTGTGGTTCTCTTGTAATGTGAAATGTAAGTAAAGAAAGTAGAAATGAAACAAAACATTACATTTCCAGGATGGGAAAATAACGTTATTGCTAAAACTTGTCCCTCTGGTGAATAAAACATGACTGACATGAGAGAGAGATTAAGTAAGAGAGAGAGAGAGAGGATGGGAAAAGAGAGAGTGAGTCAAAAAAGTGACAAACAAATTGGTTATCACCCAAGACAAGGACTGGGAAATGGAATATTCACCCACACGTTTCCTTTGTTGATAGAGAAGAGAAAAGTGAGAGCATTGGACAATTATTATCCTACAAACGTAATGACACTAATACCCACATACCTTTGCACTGTCTGCATTTCCTTACTTTGGTCTCTAACTTTAACCCTCACTACAAAGCTACCAGCTGAATTTCTACATAAAAAAGGGCTTACACCTTAGGCTACCAAGTTACCCTGTAGGCTATGACTATATAGCCGCAACGCTCCTCCTAAAGGAATGACACTCTGGAACTACAGTGGAGCTACTAAGAGAGGACCGCAAGCAGCTGCTTAATTTTTCTCTTCTACAATTGTTTGATGACATGGTACATATTGTTGACAGATTTTGTCAAACATAGTCTTGAAAAACAGCTTAGGTCTCTTCTCCTCTTTTTGTAAAACAAATCCAGCACAGGCTTTCCTCACTGCAAACCATTCTCCCATCGACACACCTGCTCTCTAGTAACACAGCGACTGCAAGGTTTAGTCCTCCACTCAGTTATGAAACGAGGCAGCACTAAAATATAAATCAAAACCTACATTAATCCAGCTTTACTTCAAAGCTTGATCCTAAACTATCCTTTAAAATATCCCTCACGATGTAATGAAAGGACTTGAGGCTTGAAATTTGCCTAGTTCATAATTTCAATTCATGTCCTTGTGTCAGACGCTGTCGACAGACCTGCAGTCCTGCTTGAGAGCTAATCTGCTATGCTTACTGCCGGCTGAGTTTTCATTTGGGGAAATATTACAATTTCAGTATGAATTGACTGTTTAAAATTACATTGATGTTATTTTTTTTTACAAAAAAGGGGACAGTGAGCTTTTAATCTTGACTATTCAGATATAAAACCAAACATAACTGCTGAAAGGCATTTGTTGGGCCAGCACATTTCTTGAATTTATGTAATGCATAAATGGGAAAGTCGCTCACTATACAGTATATTGAAACAATCAATAATTGTGGTTTTCAAACACTGATAAAGGGAAAGTTATATGGCATGCATATTCAGGAAAGTTCATATTTTGGAGAGGTGTCTGCTTTAATCCTCATTTTTGTTTTTGAGATTTTTTGCATTGATGATATAGACATCAGAATCACAGGTTTCAACTGATTTCATTGAACCAATCATTTGTTTGCTCTTTACCTCACTAATTATATAACAATACAATAGTGCGTGCTTTGCATGTTGTAGTTTTCCGTCGATAGTCTCCTGTTTCATCTTGCATCCAGAGACACAGATATTCCCCTTGTTCAGGAAGCTGCCATTCTTTAATGTCTTTCTAGTGAATGAATAAACTACTGTAGTTCATCACACATCAAAGGCAGACCCTAGGGAGGAGACGGCATCCATACTTGGAGAGTTTCCCTATCTGTTGGCAACAGGAAACGAAAAAAATCTTTTGACATGAAGGTAAACAAACAGCAGCAATGCACTGAGAAGTTGATGATGACATCTGAGCAAGTTCGGCAGGAATACATGCAAATGTTTTAGTTTACTCCAATATTAGTGCTGATCCTGATCAAAACCTTAACCTAAATAATTATTCTGAACTGCATACGTACATATTTAGTTACGAAGCAATGTGCTGAAAAAGACGTTCAATTGTTAATGTCTTTCAACTTATCCGTGTGGAACAATTACTGAAAAAGATAGAGATTAACCATTTAATATCCACACCAGGAGAAAAGCAGTGTACATTTTTTTCTTTGTATTTTTCTTTCCTTTGGGCAATAATAACAACAATCAGTTTGTGTTGTGGTTGTTTATTTTAACACTCCCAGCGTTTTTCTTTTCTTTTTTTAAATATACAGTAGGCCTTTACCAAATCATCGAAAAGGCCAACTATCGGCATTCCAACCAAGTTTTGATAAAGAGACATTAACAAGTTCATAATTTACAATATTATATTATGAGAAGGATACTAGTAGAAAGATACAAATTAAAAGTTTTTGGACAACGCTGCTCTCAAAACATATTTCAAGGCCTTAAAGAAGTATTTGAAACACAGCCAGCTTCTCCTCTAACCTTTTCTAACTTTTTCTGTTTTCATTCTCCTTCCATCCACTATATTTGACATCATCTTCCATCCATCAGCCATCTGTCACTTGCCATTTCTCTACTGCCCATCTATTTCAGTCCACACACACACACACACACACACACACACACACACACACACCTGCAGCACTGTCATGCATGACCAGGTTGGAGTAAACCCACTTATGCGCAACCTTTCCATATTCAAATTATTCTGAATCATTTTTACTCGTGAGGGTATTCATGTGACATTTACCTTTTTAAAACCATTGATGCTACTCTGTGTTTAAGACAATGTTACTCTATTTTTTCACCTCTTCATCTTGACTCTTCTGTCGTCTGTTCTGAATCCCCCCAGTCACAATCTTTTTTCATTATCCTTTTCTCTACTTACAGTGAAGTGAGGAAAAGAGGCAATGAGATATAACCATGAGAGAGATAGAGAGACAGAGAGAGAGAGACAGAGACAGAGACAGAGAGAGAGAGAGATGCTTTTGAATATTTTGAATTGGAAAGGGAAAAAGTGTGAGGGGAAACTGTGATTATATGTGCAGCTCACATATTCAGTAGCTGTAGCATTATAAATTTAAAGTTAGGCCAGGTGTGTGCTGCAATTGGTCACAGGGCTACAATTAAAATGCTCACTCATTCGCTTAGTTTTTAGGAACCCAAAGAGGGGTAACTCAACTAGTTGATATACACGTTTTCCACTGCTGAAGCTTTTCACAGATACATGCAAAAAATACAAACAGTTCCATAGGTATTTTCAGGGTGTTTTTTGTGGCTGTACACATGTGAACAGGCAGCGTATGAGATACAGTATTTGATATGTTTAATAATTATCTATGTGCTCCAGTATATTCCTGGTTATATTTTGCACATTAACGGGATAGTAATGATCAGAAACCTCACAAACTAACACATTTTAACACCTACAAAACACACGCATGTGCAGAAACACACTCTCACACACACACACACACACACACACCAGTAAGAAACACAGAACTGAGCGTTCCAGTTATCCACAATACTTACAACCCACGTGAGTAAATGTGATATTTGAATACTCCCACCATACTGACTTCCAGGGCTCCATAACACTTATATAAATATGAAGAATTATTTAAATATTTATTGGAAACAAAAACCTTAAAGTCAGAAAACGGTGAAGAATCAAACTTCATCGTTGGTACATGAACGATTCTGCTTTCGATTTGTGAGGGAAAAAATAAATACCTCCTCAGTGGTTTGAGAAATGCTATGAAATAGGTTGCCTATTCTGAGACTGAAACATCTACATCTGCTTCAGTGAACTTGTAGCTCCACACCATCATTTGAACCCGTGATGTTAGTGGTAAACACCTGATACCCATGTTGAGCAAGTTACTTGAAACCTCAAATCATGTCTCATGAGATATCGCTCAACTAAATATAATCGCACGGAACACATTCTGACATGTTAACTAGCACAGGCAAAGGTGTAAATAATAGAAGTCTATTTTTCCTGTGTGAATGCTGTTTTTTATGCTAGATTTCACTTGAATGTGGTGAGTGAAACACTTTAGAGTGATCTTACAGATTCAGCAGAAGGAATAAACGTAAAACAATTTACGATGGTTTAACTTGAAGCCAGCCCACACATTGGACCTTTTCACTGACCATCGACAGCTAGCCCCCATTGGCAGCACACAACTACACAGAAGTCCCATAGTAGTTCTGAAGACCCACAGCTTTCATACACTGTGCCAACTTTAAACAGCAGACTTGCAAGCTAGCCAGAAAGGTAAACCGAATGAAAAAAAGTCACCGGAGACCAAAACACTCATCTTTTGGCAGAGACAAACCACATTCACCCCCTGTGCCAAGCTAGCATGTTCCAGACCAGACTTCCCACTAAAAAAATAACCGATTCTCACATCCAAATCCCAGCAGGGCAACACAGACGCCGAATCTGTGGAGCAAAGTACATCTCTGACACTATTGTTTGCTGAAAAAGAAAAAACACATCACTGAGTAATGTCTCTTTTCTGAGAATAGCATATTCTGCACTCTGACTTTGGAATCCAGTTTACCTCTGTAGTGTGGCTTATCGCTTATGTGAGTTTGGTTTGCTTTAAGAAAAGTTTGTTTTTTTAACACATAATAAAGATGGCAACAATATATTATTTTTTATTATTTTTAAAGGTATTTTTTGACATTTTTATGCTTTATTGATAGTGTAGAGACAGAGGTGAAATGGGGCAGAGAGGGGAGTGACATGCAGAGAACGACCGCGGGCTGGAATCGAACCCAGGTCCGCTGCTGGCCGAGGCCCATGGGGGGGACGCCCTACCAACTGAGCTAAGGGCGCCCCCTAAAATATATCCTTTTGACCGTCCACCATTGTTTCATGAGACTTTTTCTTTAGTTTTTGCACTTTCCAGTTGTTTGTAAATTCTTAGTTTTTCTTCTATAAACCCCTTTCTTCGTAGCTTCTGTCAGCAGCTGTTTGTCTGCATGCTTAGAACAAATAAGAACATGTTTTCAAATCAGGGAAAGATCTGCTTCATCACAGTGGGAGAGAGAAAATAATGGAGACAACAAATAAGAGATACTAAAAAAGAGATAAAAATGGTATCGACAAATGGTTGAAATACTGCAAGATTGAAAGTGAAAATAATGCAGTATTTTCATCATTGGCACATGCACAGTGAGGAGAAAGAAAAACCACACAGAAATACATTGGAGAGGTTAACAGGAGAGTATTGGTGAATAATGCTGTTGGCTGTTCCCTCTTTTTTATCATATTTTGTTTCTGTCTATAGTTCTCCGTCAGCAAACACCATGCGTCTAGGGTTTATAATGAATAAAAGACTCAAGAACCAAAATATATAGAACGCTTTAAAAATGTGACTATGAATGTACTATGTTGAAAATAAATGACCTTAGCCTACGTTTTTTTTTTATATTTGAAGAGTGCAAAGAAATGTATCTTAATTTTCAGATGGTACATTTCGGTCAACCATTTAGCTAAAAGTTTATACTATATACTGTGTATATTAGTTACATTATTGAAGTATGAAAAGAGCTAGTTACCAGGTTATTTCCTGGTGTGTATGAATCGAATGGAAAGCACGAAAAGTAGAGAGCATCATTTGCTGTTTTCCTCTGATATCAAAGAGCTTTCCTCTCAGTACTTTGATGTATCTGTAGGATTTTTTTGGAGCCTTTTCAAACTGGCTTTTTACCAGCCAGCCCTTCCACCTTGATGTGTCTGAAACAAACAATTTTTTCACCTCTATTTTCAGGAAGTGTAGATTCCATATTACCACTCAGCAAACGCCCAAAGGGAGCGAAAAAAAAACAACAGTAGATTTTGTGGATAAATGCCAGCTCAGATGTTCTACAAATGACAGCCAGTCATTCAGCCAGCCAGCCGGTTAGTCAGTCAGTCAACCGGTGTGGAAAAGAATGCCAGGGGCCTTGTATCTAAACGCTTGTGCATATAACACCTTATGATGTATGATGTTTTGAAATGCAAAATATAAATCAACTGCTATGCCTAAGGGATTGAGCTAAATAAGAGAGAGAGTAAGAAATGGCTGTTACTGTAGATCTGACTGGTGCCTTGTAAGCGCTGTGTCACAATTTGCATGTGTCTGAGAGGATGTTTGAGCACCATCTCCGGTTGAAAATACTTATGTGTAATGGGATCATTTATCCTTCCCTTTAGGAAAGCCATCATGTTGGTTTACTTCAGTACAGGTAGGTTAGACTATGGGCCTGCAACAACACAGCAGCCACATGCATATTATAATAGGGATGTTGATAATGATCAAGATTAGAGTGCAAGCAAAGGAACCAATTATTTTGTTTTGTTTTTCACTGTACCTTTCCCCTCAACATAAGTTTATATTTATACATTTTGATTGTAATTTTTCAATGTCTTGTGCACAGTACAGAATAAAAAATGGACAAGACATAAGGGTCAGTGGGTGCATGTCTACATCTCAACACTTTTAAAGGATTGTAATGGACATTTTGAACTCTAAAGAACAGCTGGAACATCAATAGAGAATGTGTTGCAGCCCATTAAAAGTATTACTGTCAAAAGAAGTACGCCTACATAAGAAAAACTGACTAGGAGCATTGCAATATTTAAGAGTCAGTACAAATTTACAAATTGCATGAACAAATGTCATGGTGGATTCTTATGAAGGAATGGGGTTTGGGATGTGACAAATCACAAGTGCACCACAATTATTATTTTCCCAGCAGCTCTGGTCTCAATCACACACTGAGGCACTGTTGTTATCAAAAGGTAACCGTTAGCAAGCTACACAATGAACCTTTAATAAGCGGCTACATTCAGGCAATTCAGAAGCATTCAGATGTAACAAGGGCTGGGCATACCAACATTTCTCCACAAAGGCTGATGTTTTTTTTTTTTTTTTGGTTATTGTTTATGTTATAGTTTTCTTTCTGTTAGATCAAATAACATAGTGCTATGGTGGTCAGCAACAAGAAATACACTCCACTGCACAACCTTGTTTACTTAGTCTCAGCGTTGTGCCTTTTGTTTGGAGAGACATCCGTTTTAGGAACCCCTGGAGTTGTATTCTTTCTTATTGTTCACTTTCTTTTTCTTCTTGTTGTCACTGTATATTTGAACCCTGTCTTTTCAGCACTTTGCTTTGATGTTGTATCGCTATGTAAACAAACTAAACTAGAAAGTCATATAATTTACTGAAGTCAGAAACTTCTGTGACAGATTGATTCACAGTAAATTAAACTTTTACAGCAGATGTCTGAATAAATGTGACTGGAATTCAGGTTGGCAGCAATATTACAGAAAGGATCATGAAAGGTGTGTGTGTGTGTGTGTGTGTGTGTGTGTGTGTGTGTGTGTGTGTGTGTGTGTGTGTGTGTGTGTGTGTGTGTGTGTGTGTGTGTGTGTGTGTGTGTGTGTGTGTGTGTGTGGGGGGGGGTTTGGCCACTGGCTTACGTCTGTCTATGTCACTGTCTCTTCCTTCCTCATATGGTGTCACTGATCTACTCCATCTGTTTCTATCTCTTCGTCTGCCTTTCTACTACTTCATCTCTCCTTCCGTATCCCCTCACCCCCCACCGTGTCTCAGCAGTAACAGGTGTTTGGTGAGGCAGGAGGCCTGCGGATCTAAATGTACTCATCAGTCCTACAGTCCATTCCAACAGCTAAACTCAGCATCAGTCCACATGCTCCAGAGGCCGTTGTAGCTCCTGGTCACTTTGATTCTTGACAACACTAAATTAATTTATTTCTATGCTAGGCATGTAGGGCAGTTTGCCACTGATTGCAGGGTTGGTGGTGCCGATCCCCGCCACCTGCCACATGTCAAAGTGTCCCTGGGCAAGACACTGAACCCAAAATTGCCCCCGATGGTAAGCTTGCAACCGACCTACTGCTATTTGTGTGTGTGTGTCTGTGTGTGTGTGTGTGTGTGTGTGTGTGTGTGTGTGTGTGTGTGTGTGTGTGTGTGTGTGTGTGTGTGTTGATGTGTGTGTGTGTGTGTGTGTGTGTGTGTGTGTTGATGTATGTGTGTGTGTGTGTGTGTGTGTGTGTGTGTGTGTGTGTGTGTGTGTGTGTGTGTGCGTGCCTGCAAGAAGGAGACAAACTATGTCAAATATTCAAGTGCAGTCCATTTAGAACTGCTGGGTTATAAACTAAAGTATGTGAATCACACAGACAGTCATTAGACTCCAGAAATGTTGACAGTGTTAAAACACCTTGAGTGGGCTGCACATATCTGAAATGAATGAGAGAAAAAAGGAAACTCAACAAAATAAGAATAGAGGTTGATTTAAAAGTTATTCAGTCAGTGACCATTAATCAACAACAATTTTGACCATTGATTAAGCGATAAGGTCATTCATAGAAAAAGATGCCGTCTTCAGGATTTGTAAACAGTACAGTCTGGATTATATGACAAGAGTAGTTTTGGAAGCTTTAATGCAGATTTTGATGGGTTTTTTTTCCCTCTGTAAAATGGGTCGGAATAAATCGTAACTGCTGTGACTCCATGCTGATTGCAGCAGCCATCCTCCAAAGAGGAGGAAGCAACAGACTTTTAAAAAGGACCCTTAAAACCTACAGGAGGAGGAACGTTTTCAAACTGTGCATCATGAATCCACAAGTCTTCAACAGGGTATTTTTTTTAAGCTATCATGGAGAAATACATCTGGGGATGTTACTGTGTGGCTTGAGCGCTCAGTTGAACAAATGCATACACATCTAAATTCTTATTTGGCATAACTCACACACATTTTTCAGTTTCCATCTTTGTTCAACTTTTTATCGTAATGTGAAAAGTGCACTCAACTTTCTGATGTGCTGGTGACAAGTGGAAGCAGCTTACAGAATTATCAAGAATACAGTAAGACACAGACAGAACTACCAACCACAGAGAGACTTAGTTCTACTAGCTTTGGCATCCAGTGTGCGTGTGTGTCGCCTTCTCCGGTCCTACGCTTTTTGCTCTCTCTCTCTCTCTCTCTCTCTCTCTCTCTCTCTCTCTCTCTCTCTCTCTCTCTCTCTCTCTCTCTCTCTCTCTCTCTCTCTCTCTCTCTCTCTCTCTCTCTCTCTCTCTCTCTCTCTCTCTCTCTCTCTCTCTCTCTCTCTCTCTCTCTCTCTCTCTCTCTCTCTCTCTCTCTCTCTCTCTCTCTCTCTCTCTCTCTCTCTCTCTCTCTCTCTCTCTCTCTCTCTCTCTCTCTCTCTCTCTCTCTCTCTCTCTCTCTCTCTCTCTCTCTCTCTCTCTCTCTCTCTCTCTCTCTCTCTCCCTCCCTCCCTCCCTAGCGGTAGTCCTGGATTAGTTCCATTGCCTGGTTATCTAGTGTTGGCCTATTTTTCTCAGAAAGTGTGTTTTTTTTACTCTGCAGTTACCGGGGGTAGTCTAACTTTGTGTGAGCACAATATGTTGCCTGATAATGGTTTTCGTGACAAGAGTTGTTAAGGTTACTTGAAAATGTAATCCATTACATGATTCTCATTAGATGAAGTTGAAGTCAGTATCTAAACTCCACTGGGCTTCCTTGTTCTTCTGTTCTTATCACGGTGCAGTACGATTTATTTTTAGGTCTTTGCTAGCAGCTGCAACTGTAGCAAGTGTGTGTGTGTGTGGTGTGTGTGTGTGTGTGTGTGTGTCCAAACCAGCAGATTGCCAGCAGTTGTGTGGTTGTTTTCTGTTGTTTGCAATTGATTAGATTAAAATGTAAAAATGTATTGGACAAACTCAGCTGACATGTACCTTGATAAAGTATGGTGTATATTTATCAACATGGTATTCACTCATTTTTACATTAGCTGCCTACAAAAGCAATATCATTAGACATAAGAATTCAGTTTGTACAGTACAGCTTTTAGCCGTAAATGTACGCTTGCAGAGGTACTGTGGACTTGCCATTGGTCTGGTGTGGCTGGTCAGATTTTTTCAGAGTCGAAGTGAAACTGCCTATGCTTCCAGGTGCTTAGTGTGCCACACACACACTTTCCTCATCGCTATTGTCAAGCAGCAAATAAATACATTTCAATCATCCATTTACAATGGATGATTGCAAAAATATGACTAGCAAAACTGAGCTACTAGGAGAAGACATAAAAAAGCGAACCAGGAAGTGGGTTAGTGACCAATGCAAGCCCCAACCTCAGCGATTTTTACCGGCATCCAATAAGGAAGTGACCTACAACTGTAGTAACCAGAAAGTGCCACTGGGGGTGGCGCCAAGATGAGCAGTTTTTCTTTGACTCACTTGTTAGATAGGCCGTTTTCAAAGTCTTATTAAACCTATTTACAGCCTGGGCCCCAAAACCATTTTAGTCTGTATGTTTAGGTCATATCTCCATGACAACACTGAGGGGGGTGAATTTTTTTGGCCCACGCTAGTTTTTATTCTTTTGGAGGTTAAAATGTATTGGCGTGATCTCTTGAGTGACAGCTCTCCGCCCGTTGTCCCTCACTTTGCCTCGGAGGTATACGTCAGCTATCTCCCTCCCCCCGACGTGACGTCGATTCCCCTTTTCGGCAAGAGGAGTGAGGCGGAGTAAAAATCTCACAAGATGGCGACCCGCACAAACCAGGATTATTGGATGCCGTGTGAATAACTGAGGTCAGCCCGGATGCTACATCCATATTATTTACTATCTATGGACCAATGAGGCAAAAATGACTGACAATTGGCTGCAGTAGAGTGAGTGGGTGTGTGCGTGCGTGCGTGCGTGCGTGCGTGCGTGTGTGTGTGTGTGTGTAAATGGTGCAAGTCTGCTGAAAAAAGGTAGCTGACCTCTTTCTTTATCTCTCTATCACACACACACACACACACTGTATGAACCTTTTGCCTCTCCATCTCTTTCAATCTCTTTGTCTCAAGAATGTCTCTTTATTGCTCTCTTGATTTTGCTCTGTCTCCATCCATCTACAAACACATAATACCTCATTGAAAACCCTTCCTCTGTTGTGTGTGTAGGCACAAACACAGCTCTGTGTACCTTTGCCTCCTCTACTCACATACCCAAACCAGTTCCTGAATCTTCTGTCCTCCCACCGTGCTTGGTACCTTTATTTTGTTTCTCCTGTGATCACTAATTTAACCATTACCACCATCAACAGTAAATAAAAAAAACTAGCTACACAAACAAACACCGTTACTTGTAAAAGGATGTACTGAAGTGTATCTGGTTAACTGATTTGAGTTGCTGAAAATGTCTATTCACGTGTTTTCATTTGGCAATACCATTGCCCATAGCTTATATTTTGATTGACTAAAACAATGTAATGTGTTTCCTCAAATTATCTATAGATATTTATTGTGATTATTGACCTTTTTTCCTAAGTCACATCAAATTAAAGTTGATGTTAAACAATAATAAAAAAGTGGATACAGAAGGGATTAACGGTATTAGGAAAAGTGGTTTGATCCTATGGAAGACTGTATGTGTCTTGGTGAGAAACGTAATTTCGGTCATCTTAATTCCATTTCATTTACATTTTTCAACATGCTGAGAGCAAAGAAATCCAAAGAGGAAACAGCGTGTTTACCATATAGGAGGTAGAAATCAGAGTTGAACAATACCTAACTAACACCTGAGACACATTTTAGACACATAACTTGAGACTTATGGCTAAATCATGTGTTCATCATGCTCTCATTCAGCTTACCATTAAGTGGGGCAACAATCGTCTTTATAAATTTATAATTCTTATAATCCAATAATCCCATTATATTTGTGAATTCAGTAAATCACTGGTTGCCTTAAGACCAATTGCAGCAATATAATACTAGGAAGTTAAGAGGGTTTCTTGGAATTAGCTGTAAGGAGCAAAGATGTGATGAGTATCCCGGCAGTGCGAGTAGGGTATTATTAATAGCAGAGGTTTAAACTTAGATACTAGAGGTTTTAAAATGTCACCTATTATGCAAAATGCACTTGCAATGTTTTTTTTCAACCTTAATATGGGTCCCCGGTGTGACTTGAGACTCCCCTAAGTATGACAAAAAAACAACCCTCTCTCTTTCTCTCCTTCTCCACCTTTCTGAAACCCTGTGTTCAAACAAACGGCCAGATTATTCTCCCCAATGACATCATAAGGGGATAAACCATGTCCCCTCCCTACCCCCCATTACCAAACAAACTTAGCACTACCCCAGGTACCCCTGAATCTAACTGTCAATTTAAGGTAAAAGGGCTTTTTGGACACTACATCATGAAAACAGTTTCTAGTAGAAACGGAATAACTATCATCATAATGTGACCTTAAAATGATCCTAATTCTATCAAAGCCACATGCCCTTAATGGCATTGAAAGAGTTATTAGTTGCTGTAATAATGTATCCATGATCTTTAACTTGCATAACTCAAAATTAAAAAGTGGGTATCGTCCAAAGTTAGTCTGTTTAGGATGCCATTCCTTTTTTCTGTTTCCACAAAAGATGTTACCTTGCTGAGCCACAGCAGAGGTAGTGTGCCACAGAGAGGTCTCCATTGAATGGTGTGGGGGTGTGTGTGTGTGTGGGGGGGGGGGGAGGAGTGTTGCTGACATTAGCAGTTTCCGAGTGTGTTATGAAGGTGCACCCATGTGTATGTTTTTATGGCTATATAACTTTTCCATAATTACTTTGATTAAATATGGCGATACATAGTGCCATAATCACTGTACTCCATAATTAACTGTGTCATCTCACACAGGTGCATGGTTGCACATGGATACACGTCAGCATACACAGTCAGACTTATATGCACACAGTGAACACACTGGAGCATGACATAATGACAGAAATAATTATATGAGATGCAAATTTTTACACATATAAAGTTTATTAGCTGCACCAAATTAATGCAATGCAGTAAAATAGCAGCTTTGTGTTAAGAGTGCATTGTATCGAAAAGCGTTTCCAATCTATCGTCCACCCCCTCTGTCACAAGAGTGATACATTGCTTGCTGGTGAGTTATGAAGCAAACCGTATTAACAGTGCACAATACACCTATAAATAAATTTCTCTGGCCACCACAACACGTGCCAAAACAACTGTGATGGAACTAGTTAATCAAGTGGAAGGGGCAATTACTTTTTATTTGTAAATTCAATTTATTATTGAAACTGGCACCATGCAAAGCAGTTCTTCGTTTAATAGCATGTACTTCATCACAATTGTATTTGTCTAGATTATATTCTTAACCTAGATGATTTTGGCAACCTATCAATTCCTTAAAAAAATTGTTTAGCAACCTTGTCTGCATATGCCAGCTTTCTGCCAGGAACTTAAGTTTATTGACATTGCTCATCAAATAAGCAGTGTGCTGTTATGTGTACCATGATAGGTTCACCATCTTTAAAGTTGTTCTTAAAACGAAATTAAAGTCCCTATATGAAGATAATGAACCTATCTTTTAATGAAAACTTGGCCACTAGAGCTAAAAATAAATGTTTGCTATGCTATAATTGGCGATGAGTGTGTTAGTACAGTATGTATGTTCTGCTTTGCTATGCACCACTACATTCCCTAACTCCAAACTTTGCCATAATACTGTTCAGAGACAGTGATTTGTTTAGGGAGCAACCATAGATAGTATATACAATGGATGTAGCATCCGGGCTGACCTCAGTTATTCACACGGCCTCCAATTCTCCTGGCTTATGTGCATCGCCATCTTGTGAGATTTTTACTCAACCTCACGTCGGGGGGAGGGAGATACACCCATCTTGCGGATGTATACCTCCGAGGCAAAGTGAGGGACAACGGGCGGAGAGATGTCACTCAAGAGATCGCGCCAATACATTTTAACCTCCAGAAGAATAAAAAACTAGCCTGCTAGAAAAAAATCCCCCCCCCCTCAGTCATGGAGATATGACCTAAACATACAGACTAGAATGGTTTTGTGGACAAGGCTGTAAATAGGTTTAATAAGACTTTGAAAACGGCCTGTCTAACAAGTGAGTCAAAGAAAAATTGCTCAGTCTTGGTACCACGTCACCATGGCCACCGGAAGGTACTGCAATGTTTGTCACTTCTTTATTGGATGCTGGTATAACTCGCTGTGGTTGGGCCTTGGGAGCAACCAATATAATTAAACCTTTTTTCAGGTGACAAATTAGTTTTTTTCTAACCTAGGCATGTGTGTAGCGCAGTACCTCATTCACACACAAGTAATTCCAGAAGGACACCACACCAAAATGTGCCACGCAGCAAAAACAAGAAGAAGAACAACAACAACAACATAAGCTGTAGAAGTCTACAAGAATGACTGAAAGCAATAGCAAAAAATTGTCCACAGAAGACACTTAATTATATTCCTTACATGCCCCAACAGCCATCACATCACATTAGGAAAAAGGAATGGAATTGGCCCAAGCTATAGTGAGACACTGACTGAGTCAAGTTAAAATGCTGAAGCAGTAACTTAAGTATTAGGTGTTTCTTTGTATTGTGGTCTTATAGACCAAGATAAATGTCAAACTTTATTCAGTGGACTTTATTCCACCCAGTGGAGCTGCATCACACACAGCTGAGAGCCACCTGCTGAGGCCATATACCATGCAATGGGCAACTATCTATTCTATGATGATGTGTGTCTGCTGTGCATTATTTGTCATTTGTCTGTTGTTGCTACCATCTGCTTGGCAATAAAATGTGTTACGATGCTGATTCTGAGGAAAGACAGTCAGTTGTAGGGCTACAATGAGGGGTCAGAAAAATTAGGGGAAGAGGAGAGGAATAAGTTGCAGAGAAATGAGAGAAACACCCAAAGGGCGCTTTATTCTAGTAGTTGTTAATTATGGTAGACATGGTTGTACATTACAGGCAAAAAAAACACAAAAATGATTTATCATATATTTGCATTGTAAAGCCCCTTTGTGTGAGCCACATTAAATTTGCTGCGCCTGTTGGTCTGGACAGTCTCATTTGATACGTCAAGAAATCCTGAACTACCAATCAAATTGTTCTTTCTGATATGGGCGGGCCAGAGCCCTATGTATGGTGCTCTGGGAAGGACGTAACCGGATGACGACAGCGCGCCGCTGAAGCCGTGATAGTAAACAGAGATGGCTGTGGTGGGCATGTTCTTCAAGTTTGACATGGCTTTCGCCTCGACACTTAGCGATTTGGAAGACGGCACTCAAATCTTTTATTAGCAAGTAAGAGGAATGTTCTGTTTTGCAGACCGACCACGCCAATAGTTTAATTCAAAAGTTAACCCGCTGTTCGGTAAACGAACGGGGCTTAATATGTCACCTTGTTCATTGCTCTGATTGGTCGTAGTGCTATCCAATTGCGTGCAGTGGCATTTGAAATGCACGCGTAGGTGCCGCTTGCCCCTTGAGTTGGAAATGTCTACTGATCATGGCCAGACCCTCTATCGTTCTAGATATGGGTCTGGATTTCCAGGCTACCTTTGTGTAGGATTTAAAACAAACCTGAGGCATGCTACACATGTCAATATTAATACAAAATACATTTTGGCAGCAGATAATGCATGTTGCTATGATAATAATGTCAGGTGTTCATGATGAATATAGATGGCAAGAAGTGTGTGACCTTGTGTGAAATTAACTTATTTGCTGGAATATTGAGAAAAAAAATCCCCCTTCAGGGATCAAAAAGGTATCACTTAAACTTGTGAAATTTCAGGACCAGAGCAGCCTGACAAACCACTTCTGCAATGCCTCATGTGCAGAGATTTCAGTGGATATGTGGTAAGCTGCTGACACAAGACCCACGGGGTACATGACAGTGAGAATGTCAATGTCCATGCTTGCCCTGCTTAGCCCTCTGACATGACTCAACAATGGCACTATGTCTGGTACTGAGAATCTAACTTGAAGTAAGTGGGGGTCAAAATCAAGATAGTTCGTACATTTCTGAATTATCATTGGCAACAAGTTCTGCATATGAAGTTTTACTAAAAACGTGGCTACCTGAGAAGATATTTGACATCAAGGTTACACAAAAGCCTTGTCCTGTATCAAAGTCCATTGTTTTGATTAACCAACCTCTTCTCTACTGTGACATTGCCAGATTGTCTACATCGGTAAAGGCTGTTGTTTCTTGACGATAGAGATATGTAGTTTTTGTTCACTGGCTCAACCGACTAATGCTGTCCTTCTTCTTGGGAGGACATTATGTTTTTGCAACCCTTCGTAACATATCTGCATGTCATTTACAGAACCAGCACCAGCTGATGTTGGTATGTTAGTTGACATTTCCAAAATGCCTCTCTTCTAACATACCCTCTTAAAGACCAGCAGCAATGGCAGAATAGCACTTCTTAGCTGGATCTTTGTAACTTACAGCCACCCTACCAAGAAATGGGGATGGGGATAGTAGGAGGTGAGCAAAATTAACTTAAATCAAGCACAACATCCTTTAAAACCCCAACAAGAGAACTCATTTTAGAAAAATCTAATTTTGAGGAGATGAATGCCCTAAAACAGTCTTCACTGGTAAAAGATTTCAAAATGTCCAATCAGAAAGTGATTCCATGTCACACTCCTCTAAGAAAACCTTACATCAGGGACAGCCAATACACCAGTACCTCTGCATTAAACTTTGTGTTTCAAGGATATTTTACTAGCATCAAAGTGACAAACAGAGAAACGTTAAAGTTATACTACACCACAAATCTATATTTTGAGTGTCCCTCACTCCAAACCGTATGCTTGAGTGATGGCTGTAAAATGTCTCTGGCGGATGTAAAACAGTGGTCAGCTGGAATGCAGTCAAGCAGCAATGGATTCCATTGGGGACAGGTTTTACTAGCCAAAGGGAATGAAGAACATGTTCCGCTACTCCTTCAGCACTGTAATGCAATGGTGGAAAATGCCTGGAAAGCCACTCATATACCTTTTCTAAACATTATAAGACATGTACAGAGACCTAGCAGGGGTACCTGTACGAGAGAAGCATTGAGTTCCACAAATAAATATTTTCACATTTTTGACATCAGTCATCAGAGCAACTGGGATAGAATAGAGCTGATATTGCGGATACACAGCTGCGGCCGGTAAGATAAGGCCACAAATTCAAGCCCTGCATGTATACATGAGATTGCGGCATTCCCCTCACACAGGGTCTGACATACTGTATATCCTGCCTCTTATGTGCTCCTCTTTGTGAACAAAGACAGGACAGTCAGCTCATTTTGCCTTCATTCCACATTTCAGCAAGTCTTGCACCATTCAGCCAGCAGCGGAGTGGAAGAGAATGTTTCAGGTCAGCTGGTTGACCGCCGCTATGGTGGGGCTCAGGCAGCAGCAGGATAATTGGAATCAGACCCTCCCTTCATGTAGAAACATAAGTTACACTCCTTAGTAAAGTAAAGAGGGGCTGATGGGTGTGAACACAAAAGAAGGCTGGACACTGGTCACATTCCAACACCATGCTGTCTGTCCACACCATTCAGAGAAGTGCTAAGATCAACAGAGGAGTTGGGCTAAGAATACACTTCATGGGTAACTCACTTGATCTAAATGACATTGGGAATTGGTTCACTGTGATATCTCACTACTCCCAAGGCAAGCAGATCCAGGAGCAACTAATACACCACCCTTACACTGATCTTTTACATTTAAAGGTGTGCAGCAGACAAACTGTAACTATAAAATACACCTATTATCTTTGGTTGTCCATAAGTTGGGTACCAAAAAAACCCTCCAGGGGTTATTCACACTAGTGACAGAGCCACCAAGCTGGCAGGGTGTTGGAGGTGCCACGTCTTGCAACTCCAACCAAGCACTTCTTTTTAAATCGATTAATTAATTGATAGTGTGTGATAAGCAGGAAAAAAAATCAAAATCCCAACAGAAAATATTATGAATTTGCGGTTCCCGTTTCCAGCATTTCAAAGAGACTTCTCACTTGAACACAGAGCTGGATCTTCGGTGCATTTGTTTTTTATGTGCATTCATGTGTAAGTAAAAAAGTCTAACAACAACACATATCAGAGAACAGCAGTGATTTAGCAAGAAAAAAGACAAGAGAAAGGAAAGGAGCAATCAGAAGCAGGTGATGTGAGAATGCCCCAAAGGGGCCAGGCACAGGTGAGTTGCTGGAACACGTAACTTCTCTGTTGTGATTCCGCAGCTGCAGCTCTGGAGAGCACTGGAAATTGTTGGTGCAGCTGTCATTCCACCTTGTGTAGGGCATGCAGAGAGCACACTTTGGTGTCTCCTCTATCCGAGCAGAAAGCCTGCTTCAGGGCTAAATACTTTGAAGATATTCAGTCAGCAGGGGAAACCAAGGTGCAGTACTTCATAAGCTTGCCTTGGTTACTGTTTTGTGCAGAGGCTTTAGGGAAAAGCCCATACAATGAGTAGACAAGATCCTTAATTTATGAGCATATACAGTACCTTCAAAGGTATATGCAAAATAAGATAATAATATAATTTAAAAAATTATCGTACAAGCCAAGGCAATTTTGTAATTGAATCTTTATGTATTTGGACATGCAGTTCAACTAAACCGCATGTCTGATCTTAAACCGACAACAACAGATGCAATGAGTTGGAGGATGAATTTTGAAAAATTAAAGGCAGAAGGGAAAAAAGAAAAGAGTAAAATTGCAAGAAGGAAAAGTATTTAATCTATTTTAAAAGATTTTTTCTCTATATATAATTTATTTGATGACTTTTCATGTGTTTTCAGTAAATATAGTAGCTGTTCAGGCTGCTTCCACGGAAATGTTTGGACATAACTTTTTTAAAGATTTTTGATATTGACATAGTGAAGGATGCGTCAAATCTGTGTTTTGAAGTAATCTGTATAGGGCCGGCCTATTTTATGAAATAATTCCACCACAGGAAGGCCAATCAAACCCTTTCATGCATGAATCATGATATCCTTAGTCTGGATTTTTTTCTCAAGTGGTTTTATACTTCTTTAGGCATGAAAAGAAAAAATATAACTTAATTTTTTTAAAACACACATTTTTCAGAGAGTTTTACACATGTCCACTCGGGTGGACTCCATGCGTTTTGACTTCTCAATTTTGACCTTATTTATTTAACAAAACAGTGAAAAAAATGATATATTATCTGAAAACTATAAAATAATATATATTTCCAATGCCTGTTCACATATATTAACATATTCCAATACTTCAATCTAATGAAAAAGCGTGGAATCATTTTTTCAATCAAAATTTTCTATGAAAATAACAGACAACTTTTTCCTTGGTTCTCCAATTTCTCTTTTTCAGGTGAAATTCAGTAGTACAGCCTACTAACTTGTACATCACTTCATCAAAGCTATTTTAATATGAAAATTGGCATCATAGTGACACCAACTGTTTTACACATAATGGAATAATCTGGAATTTTTTTTTTTTTCACAAATACTTCAAGTTGCATTCTAATAACATAAATCAATTGATTTAAAACCAAAAAGTTGCAGCAAAGTAAGCTTTTTCAAGCACAACACATCTGCAGTCATAGTATTTATTGAAGTCCGTGATGCATGATGTCCAATTTAGTGGACAGGTGATTAAACATAATTTCCTCCCAATGTAAAATCAATAATTGGAAATTTTAACAACTATATGACTCCAAAGATGTTACTTGTTGTTGCCATATTTGTTTTACCTGCCAGGCTCTCCTATTTTAGAAGTATTTACAGGATATTCCTGAGCTACTCAACTTTTCTGCTCCCTGTCGGCCATCTTGGTTTTGACTAATTGTGGCTGCTCTTACAATGGTTGGCCACTGGTTGGCAATGCATTGGATGACACACAAGAGTCCACTGTAGTGGCTGATATGCAACTAGGCGATCTACACCCATGCATATTCAAGAAAACAGCATTTGAATAGCTGTCCACTGTAGTGACCACCATGCGTGAAAGGGTTAAATTAGCCAGAACCAAACTCACATAGTCCTATTAGGGGTTTATTACAAAGCAAGATTAAGGGGCTAGAAAGGAATGTAAAGCGTGACGCCAGAGTTTCCAATGTACCAAATATGGTGCTTTTAACCTGGCTATTCACAAGGGTACAAATTCTGCACAACTAACCTGCTCTGAGTTATGTCCAGAATTTTTTACCAAAAACGGTATAGAAAGTACCACCCTTTTAATCATCGTTTTAGAAATCCAGTGGACCTGAAGATACTCTCTATTAAAATAGTTTATTATTTAGTGGAGGGAATACATTGTATAAGTAAACTACTGAACCGAACAGAGTTGTGGAATTACAGCAGCGCAAACTGAAGCATCACATAATTTTTTTGTTTTGTTTTTTCAACCTACAATACATGCATTTAGTTGGTGAGACATCTGAGTAGGAACACTGTATGCACTACCATTGGCAAGGTTGTTCTCACTCTCAGTGAACTACTCAACATGTGTGTGGTGTTCCCTGGCCATTTGCACATAAAAGAAGCCCTGTACAAAATCGCAGGTAGCATACATTAATAGGTCACTATATTATTAATCAGTAGCCTATAGTGTTAATGTGAAATGCCTTGTAATTTCCTCTGATTCCCTAGGGCTGCGAGCCATGGGTGCCGTATATTTCACCCACATACCCATCACTGCAGCCACAGGGAAACTTGAGGCCAACGTTGTACAAATGAATTTTGTCACAGCCTCAATGTTGAGGTAAACTATTTGGTGTTCAGTTTTGCCAGGTGATTTGTGGTAAATACGCACATCACTTAAACTAATTTTACTTTGGTTTCGCCAAAAACTTAAGTCATTTCCATGTATCCTCCATTATTGTAGCGCATCAGATCAAAATGCAGTTCTTTAGTATGTTTTTTATATATGATATGTCAAGTTTAAAGTGTAGGAGCTGTTCACTGTGCAGTTGTTATGGTCTACAAATAGAAGTGTAGACGTGCATTGCGTGGTAAAATAAAATTTATTAATTGACAAATTACACGATTAGCAATATTCTGCAAGCATTCATCTCTCAGTTTACTAGCAGCACCAGTTTATTCTACTAGCTGATTTTATTTTCTTAAATTCTTCTGAGCAGTCGATTGTGACGTCCAGTTTCCCTTGACTGAAGTAAGGGCGCACTCACACTAGGCCCTCTGTTCCGTGCCCGAGCTCATTTGCATACTAAAGTCTAGAGCGTTTGGCTAGTGTGAACACGCCATCCATATTCCAGCACGGAACACTTCCTTGGCCACGGAACACTTGGGAGAGGTGTGCCAGAGAACGGCACAGATGCTAATGACATGACAATCGCACACGCACAGATACGCAACGTGAGCTGGATGCCGTAGTTTATGCGCGACCCTTCTTCCCCACAATAATTGTAAACAATGGCGGCAAGAGGTTCACGAGTGGGTTCCGGTGCGATAGCGAAGTGGAGGGTTTGCTAGAAATTTGGGCCGGCAACAGTATTCAGTCGCAGCCATGGTCGCAGCTTGATAAGGTGTTTTGGGCAATCCGCGACTACTGTTCTCCATTGTTGTTCTACTAACTCTGGCAGTGAGTACGCTTGGTGATGACGTATGTATCGTATTACGACGTGATGGCGTATGTATGAAGGAGCAATCGTGCCCAGGCCACGGCCTTTGGAGCAGTGTGACCACGGGCCAGTGGGGGAATCTTCCTGCAGCACGGAACAGGCAAACTTGCCTAGTGTGAGTGCGCCCTAAGATGCACGCAATCGGCCCACTGTGTGCAAAGGAAAAGTCAAATGTCATGCGAAAAGTTCCCCATGCATGGAAACTCACACAGAGGCTAATAAAGAAAACCAGGGTTAACAAATCCAGTTGATACCCATTGTCTATGATTTTAGGTTTTGTGGAGCAAGATTACACAAAGTAAGCCTGGCTATGTCAAATGGTGGTACGTGGTACACCCCTCCCCTCTATTGGCTTGGTGTGGACCTACAATATGAGCTAGATCAAGAACAGCAATGTTCTCTTAAAGAGCTGCTACAATAATACGTACAATAAAGAAACAACATCTGTCATATGACAAGCATCATGCTGAACCGATGAGGATAATAATTCAGAGATCAGTCCTGGGATTCAACTTTACCCAAAATATGGCTGTGCTGAATTCACACATCAAACTAGTCTTTCAATAACAAAAGCCAAAGGCAGCTAATGTGCCATAAACAGAAGTATACTATGTGTATAAGACTAACACACTTGGGAATGCATCTGAATCCTTTTTAAATAAATGATTTTCTTCTTTTTCACTGCTGAAAAGCAAATTACCCATGTATCAACATACAGAGTTCACTTGTATACAGTGATTCAGTCTAGATCTAGAATAATGGGCTTTCTTTACATCCTTATTGGTCTCATGAATAGTTGTGTTTACTGTGGACTTGGCTTTGAAAAATGTGAAAACAACAGACAGAGAAGAAGAAAAAACAAGTAGAGACATATGATACAGCTATACATTATTTTGAAACCTACTGTACTCTATAACAGGACCACCGACCTCAAACAGTTGGTGCATTCCCATCTCATCCCTCCTACACACAAACAAAGAACTATGAATAAGCCTCCCACTGTTTGCCAGCTCTGAAGATGCTGTTCTATCCGCAAACAATATTACAGTCCTATAACGCACCAAACGCTCATGCTGCCAATTCATCAATGACTTATAGTTTCCTGCACATTCATTGTATTATCAACAGAGAAAATACACAACATGACATTAAATGATGTGATTAACAGCACTTTAAATCTACTCACATGTACCTAAATATGTCATCGACACGTTGAAATAACATGTAGAGCCTTCCATGTTTTGTGCCCCAACTTTTTCGTCATCTAAATACTAAGTACTCATTCAAAACCTATGAAGTTTATAAGCTTAAATGATGTTGTTGCTGTAGGAATGTGACTGTCTTTTCCCATAAGCAAAATATTTGAAAGAGATATGCTGTTCTCTAAAAGTCAACTTTTTGATCAGAGGAGGAAGAAGAGTAGAGTCGGAACAGAGGGTTGGCTCCACTCACACTGTGAGAGTCAGAGGGGTTTTGGAGAGAACGAGGGATGGAGATCAGACTTTGCATAAAATCATTATTTCTAACCTCATTTTTAAGTTGCCAGGCGACGGTTGCCCATCGTAAACTGCTACAATATCGAAGTCTTCCTCCAGCGCCAGCGTGACGAAGGTCAGCTGGATTCGGTTCCTCTCCCCCGTTATTATCAGCCATGTACAGTTGGCGTAGTTGGGATAGCCGTGGGGGAAACCAGGCGACTCTATGGTACCGTTCAGTCCTTGGACTACACCCCCACAAGATTCAGCTGGAAGAGGAAGAGAGAGAGAGAGACAGAGAGAGAGAGAGAGAGGACAAAATCATATTAGAATATTAGCATTTTAAACTTGCATCTGGCAGTAAAAGTGGAATCAGCAATACTGGAGAAAGCCTGTTATCAAAAGATGTGAATATCTCCTCACGATCCCCTACCTGTCCGTACTGTGTGCGCACTGTACATAGAAAAATACAGTAATAATACAGCTGAGCCTCTGTAATTGGGCAAGTTGCTAGCTACGGTGGGCCCTCATTGTTTACAGCCTAGGCTGTGTATGTGTATTAACTTCAGATTGTTTTTACAGCGCACACACAGTATGGACATGTAGCTGATATTTACTGATTTTTACAAAAAATTATTTTGACAACAAGCGTTCCCGAATCGCTGACTCCACCTTTAAATTATATAATTTAGAGGAAAGTATGTGCCTTGCATTCCTGTCTTTCCTACTTCATATTTAAAAGATACAGACTATGTCTATTTCTGTATAGAGTGTAGGGCAATACAATAAAGAGTGAATGTACTAGATTCACCACTGTAATGAAGATTAACCATTAATTTGCACTGTTTGAATATGTGTTGTGCCAAGCGTTACTAGAGTAACAAGCCCCCTGTCCTCACACAAAACACATGCTTCACAGACTCCCATGATACTATAGCATATGCCATGTGAAGCTTTCACGCAGTGTCTGAATCAGAGCACACACTGGGTATATTTAGATTTAATTTAATCCTAATGATAATGCTAGCTTTGATCAACTGATATCCGACCAGAAATAACCTCCAATGACATCTACACTCAAACACAGTAAAGCATGGACATAATTCTGCATGGCTTCATGTAGGCTACAGTGTGATCACATTGCTCACTCATTAAAATCCCAGGATATTCAACACTCAAACATTAGAATATGCAAACACAAGGCCTTGAACAACCCTTCACATTGTTTTTTGTTTACATTTCCTAGATGGATCTGCACATGCACAAATACGCACATACAGACACAACCAAAACACTTACGTACTACTTAGCTCACAAGTAGCTTTTTTGTAAACTCAATTTTAATTAAATGTTTAATAAAATTAAACAACTTCATATCAATGGGAATTAGCAGAGGATAACTCTATATATAACGACGGGGCTTTTCGAAGCAGCGCTGCAGCAGACTCAGCAGAGACGCTACCGGTGTGAACGACAATAGCAATAGAGGCTGAGCAGTTCAGAGAGGCAGGCGTGATACAGAGGTAGATACAGGACGCGTGGCCTAGGCGTAACAGTACAGTTATACAGTATCTCACAAAAGTGAGTACACCCCTAACATTTCTTCAAATATTTCATTATATCTTTCCATGCGACAACACTGAATAAATGACACTTTGATACAATGTCAAGTAGTCAGTGTACAGCTTGTATAACAGTGTAAATTTACTGTCCCCTCAAAATAACTCGTCACACAGCCATTAATGTCTAAACTGTTGGCAACAAAAGTGAGTACACCCCTAAGAAAAAATGTCCAAATTGGGCCCAAAGTGTCAATATTTTGTTTTGCCATCATTATTTCCTAGCACTGCCTTAACCCTCTTGGGCATGTAGTTCACTGGAGCTTCACAGGTTGCAACTGGAACCCTCTTCTACCCATTCATGACGACATCAAGGAGCTGGTGGATATTAGAGTCCTTGCGCTCCTCCATCTCCCGTTTTAGGATGCCCCAAAGATGCTCAATAGGGTTTAAGACTGGAGACATGCTTGGCCAGTCCATAACCTTTACCCTCAGCTTCTTTAGCAAGCCAGTGGTCGTTCGGAGCGGTGTTTGAGGTCGTTATCATGTTGCAGTACTGCCCTGCGGCCCAGTTTATGAAGGGAGGGGATCATGCTCTGCTTCAGTATGTTACATGTTAGAATTCAATGAACTGTAGATCCCCAGTGCTGGCAGCACTCATGCAGCCCCAGACCATGACACTCCAACCACCATGCTTGACTCTAGGCAAGACACACTTGTCTTTGTACTCCTCACCTGGTTGCCGCTCCACACTCTTAACACCATCTGAACCAAATAAATGTATTTTGGTCTCATCAGACCACAGGACATGGTTGCAGTAATCCATGTCCGTAGTCTGTTTGTCTTCAGCAAACTTTTTGTGGGGTTTCTTGTGCATCATTCTTTAGAATAGGCTTCCTTCTGGGATGACAGCCATGCAGACCAGTATGATGTAGAGTGCGGCGTATGGTCTGAGCACTGACAGGTTGACCCCCCACCCCTTCAAGCCCTTCAGCAATGCTGGCAGCACTCTTACGTCTATTTTCCAAAGCCAACCTCTGTGTACGACGCTGACCACGTGCACTCAACCTTTGTAAACTGGGCCGCAGGGTGGTATTGCAACATGATAACGACCCCAAACACACCTCCAAGACGACCAGTGGCTTGCTAAAAAAGCTGAGGGTAAAGGTTATGGACTGGCCAAGCCTGTCTCCAGACCTAAACCCTATTGAGCATCTTTGGGGCATCCTCAAACAGAAGGTGGAGGAGCGCAAGGTCTTTAATATCCACCAGCTCTGTGATGCTGTCATAAATGGGTGGAAGAGGGTTCCAGTTGCAACCTGTGAAGCTCTAGTGAACTACATGCCCAAGAGGGTTAAGGCAGTGCTGGAAAATAATGGTGGCCACACAAAATATTTACACTTTGGGCCCAATTTGTAAATTTTTTCTAAGGGGTGTACTCACTTTTGTTGCCAGCAGTTTAGACATTAATAGCTGTGTGTCGAGTTATTTTGAGGGGACAGTAAATTTACACTGTTATACAAGCTGTACACTGACTACTTGACATTGTATCAAAGTGTCATTTATTCAGTGTTGTCCCATGGAAAAATATAAAGAAAAACGTGAAGAAATGTGAGGGGTGTACTCACTTTTGTGAGATACTGTACATGCAAAAGCCGAAACATTAAGTTAGAGAAAACATAAAATAATCAAGGTGTAAGGTTATTTCACTTTAGCCACTCTTTGTCTTAACCCTCTGTGTATCCACTCCCCATCTCTTGCGTCATTTACAAACTCCCCCTGCACTTCTCTCCTCTATTGTTCATCTTCTGCCTCTCTCTCCTCTAGAAACACTTTATACAGTTTACTTCCAAAGCTACTTAAATATACAGGGCACGTAGCACAGTGCGCATGCATGTGTGTGGCTATCATGAAAGCCAGCAGCAGTTGTTTCTCAGGTTGTCATGGCTATAGATGGATTAACTTTATATCACTAAGAACACTCTCGCTCGCTCGCTCGCACACACGCACGCACACACACATACACACACACACACACACAAAACCATCTACTATGTCACAATCTAAGCTAACAAAGCATGTGCCTATTTGAGTGTTTTTGTAATTTTCCATGAAAATGAGATCAGAACTTGCATTGTGCACATACCAGATGTTCTTGTTTGTCTGAGGTAACACACAAACACAGCTAAACACCTATACATAGGCCCAACCGGACAAGCTTGCAGCAACATCAACAAACACACGCACTCTCACACACACACAAACTGCAAACCATCTGGAGTTTCCAGATTCATTTCAGATTTTTCTCCAGTCTTTCCAACCCAATTCACCTCTACCCCTCAGCTGTCTTTGTGTCTCCAAATCTGTCTTTAGATGTCTCTCTGTCTGTCAATGGTCTTTTGCTGCCAGATCCCCCCCTGTCCCCTTTGAGCAGATGTTATAAGTAGAATTCAGTGGATATATTATGCATCGAGCCAGGTGCCATATTGTAGCACCATACTTTAGGCATGTCTGTAAAAAAGTAATTTGCGTCGCCCCTTTGTTGATGTTGCAATGAGTTCTCTCCCACCTTTTTCCTGATGTTCTTAGTATATTGTAGTTTGTTCTGCTAAAGACACCATCCAGTAACTGAAAACCATATGGGCACTCCTACCAACAGCTGTCCATGTCAGTAAGACAACAAACACTTACTCATTGTAAGAAATTACTGAAGAAAAAAAAGAGTAAGAGTCTGCGGATAAGCCTACACTATTTAGTGAGGCTGTAGTGATGTAGTGCTGCGCTGCTCTGAGTTATATGCTAACATCAGCATGCTTACGTACTGATGTTTCGCATGTATAACGTTTGCCAATATTCATCATCGTAATTAAGCGTGTAAGCATGCTAATATTAGCTAATTATTAACAAAGACAATGTACAGCTGGGGCTGATGGGATTTTTTTCCAGGACTTAATCATGAAAAGAGTAGAACTTATTCTAAGGGGCACATGAATGTTGGTATCAAAACATCAAAACAAACATTTTACTTAACCACTACACAAGTCCAACTCATTGTGGCCTTAGTGCTTCATGCACTGGGGATCATTCATGTTTGTACAATCCATCAAATAGTTGTTAAGATATTTTAGTCTGGAACAAAGAGGTTGACCCTCTGAACGGCCGTAGAGCCTAGCATGGCTAAACTGGCTTGATGAGTTTATAGAAATGTGTTCTGGAAACTTGCATCTGGAAGAAAATATCTAACACCTGATGATGGAGGTGCCTGATGAATGACAACTTTAATGACGACCTCTTTGTGTTCCCTGAAACACAAAAAACTTTTCTCCCCTGCCTGGCTCAATATGCAGATACTTATTGCCTATATGCCTTTTATAAAAGGCAATATATACGTCAATTGATGTATTGTTTATCAGAACTTGCCGACTTTATGGGAAAGGGTTAAACAAGATGTTGTTGTATTAGTGTAATTTTAGTCAGTGAGTTGTCCTCATGTTCATGGTAACATATTATAAATAAAGAACACTAAGTAAGAGTTAGTATTTCACTCAGCAGCAGACATGTGCATGAATGCTAAGACATTTTTATCAGTCTTCATTTAAAACACATACATCATTCATGTTTTGTATGTTTTTGTTTTAGCCCACAGGCTTTTAAGGCTTATTCACTGTTAATGAAAAGAAAATATTGACAGGCAATCTGCAGGGCAGCACACTTACAATATTGGAAGACAAGCCCAACAAGAGCTGTGTGCCACATGTTAGCAATCAAACCAAAGTATCTCCACTCGCTGTCTTTTCCACATAGACATATCTTAGATACTGTATTTATAATGCAAGGAAAAAAAATATTTCACAATAAGTTAAGTCTGCAATGTTCACTAATGGCTTGGGTCAGTGCATAGATCATCATAACAATCAGACTTATCGTTACACTTTAGGTGGGGAGAAGCAGCAGAAAGGTGGAGTGCTCCAGCAGAACCTGACCACAAGGTCCCTGGCTCATAAATCAAAGGCTGGGCCCCTCTTTCCACGGCGTGCTGAGCCACAAATCAAATGCATCTTTCTGTGTAGAAATATTGACTGCAGTGATTCAATACCAGCTCTGGAAGAAAAAAAGTAGAGAGAAGAGAAGAGGAAAAAGAGAGGAGAGGAGAGAAATCTGTTGTCTATGTTTCTGGTATCCTCGTTTTCTTTCCTTCTTTGCCTCTCCTTTTTTCTCATATACCAACCCCCTCCCTCTTTTTCATTATCGCAGTGTCAGAATCACTGTGTCTCTCCCACATTATGTTTGTCTCTCTGTAACCGTCCGTCTCTCTCAACCTCTTTCTCTCTCCAACTTTCTGTCCATCCTTGCTCTATTTATTACACAGGTATTATCACCATCCCTGGACCTGTCTCCATGTCTCTCTTCTTCCCTCCAGCTTCCCCCCTCTCTCTCTCTCCACCTTTCTGTATCATGTCCCTCCTCCATTCCCTCCCTCTACCTCTGTCCTGCCCTTCAATCCCTCCCTCTTTCACCACAATTATCTCTGTATTAGTATTGTTGCATCTCTCTGGGAGTGCCGTTGCATCTGTTCCTAGCGTTACCGCTATGGTTATCACTATGTCATATTGTCTCTCTCCTGGTGTCATTATATCTATCTCTCTGTGTTTCCTCTCTTATCCTCCTGGAGTGTTAGCTTGTTTTTATTTCACCCACTCACCTCCTATATTTATCACACAAAGAAAAAATCTCTCTCTCTCTCTCTCTCTCTCTCTCTCTCTCTCTCTCTCTCTCTCTCTCTCTCTCTCTCTCTCTCTCTCTCTCTCTCTCTCTCTCTCTCTCTCTCTCTCTCTCTCTCTCTCTCTCTCTCTCTCTCTCTCTCTCTCTCTCTCTCTCTCTCTCTCTCTCTCTCTCTCTCTCTCTCTCTCTCTCTCTCTCTCTCATTCCTCACACTCTATGTCAGCCCACCGTCAACATGTTTAAGTAAATGGGACTGCAGTTAGGTTCAAGCGTTAAGGCCGTTTAGTTGGTGCTCGGTAGGGATAAAAGCAGGTCTATGGAAAATAAAAAGAAAGTCCATCTGTGTAGTTAACGATGCTGAAAGCAGTTTATAAAATACTTGTAGTGTCCTCTTGCGAAAGGAAGTACACTTAACATAATAATAATAACCAGCTTTAACTTTTTATCGTCATCATGATGTTCACTCTGAATTGTTACTATGAGAGAGGAATTCTGAACGTAAGTGTTAAAGATGGAGTCAGCATTCTGAAGAGTGCCTGTTGTCACTGCCTGAATGTACTGTGTGCGCGTTGAAAGAAAAACTGTTGTTAATACACAGCCTAGGCTCTGTAAATTGGTAGGTAAACAAAGGCTATGTACACATTGATTTATACATACACGTAGCGGACCGTGAGGATATGCTCAATGATTTTGAGAAAAAGTGATTTTGACAGCATGCATACTCCAGAATCGCTGACATTTATGTAGATAAACGTATTCCTAAATTATAAATTGGCTTCAATGTTGCCTCTGTGTGTAGGCCTACTTTTTTGGGTTGCAGTTGCAGGAGGTAAGGGATGGGACATGCCCAGTCACTGGTCGCCATGACAACAATGGAATAGAGCAGAGGCATGCATCATAACCCATGTGACACACACAAACACAAAAATGGACGAACACGCAGACACACGGGGAAAATCAAGGCCACATCCAGAGTAAATCCACAGCACTGTCAGCAAGGAACAGGGGTTGCTGTCTGAAGATAGCGGAGATAGGTAGGATGGATGGTTTGTGTGTGCGCGCGCGTGTGTGCACGCGTGCGTGTGTGTGTGTAAGCAAGACAGAGATAGAGAGAGAGAGAGAGATACAATCAAAGATAAAAAGACCAAATCTAAGGACAAAGGGATGTAGGGAGGGAGGTGCACTGGAGATAATTGCATGTGTGGAGTATTTGCATGTGCGTGAATCTGTGTTTATATCATCACAATTCTTTTTGTTATTCTCCTTTTGAAAAACAAACCAATTTACTTTCTGAGGGGAGCCACCACTCTGCATATGTAGTCGATCATCCTTCCTCCTTCAACTCAATAGCTTTATGCTCTGAAGAGAATGAATTGAGATCATTTGAGGCACTCAAATCCAAAAAACAAATTGTGAGAACCAAATACCCAACAAACCTTGAAAAAAACCTTGACCTTTTTGCTCTTGCTTCCCCCCCTGTGAAAACTGTGAAGCTACACATAATACGTCTCTCAAGATATTTTACAAATCGTGATGGATGTATTTTTTATGGCAGATATTCGTGTCTGCTTATAGGCACCGGCTGAAATGCTGTCATTCCATTGTTTGTGTTTGCCTTAACTGTCTCAGTGGAGCAGCCCGTGCTGGTTCATCTGAGGGGTTTGGGAACCAATGTCAGTCGGTTGATGTAAAACCACTGCGGGCCGTTTTATAAAGAGATGACAATAACAGTGACAGCTCATTACCAAATGTGTCGCCACAGTCATGAAATACAAGAGCCTTGCCCATTGTCCATATGGGGGTGTAATGTTTAAAATGACATGACTGCAGATTCTAAGACAGGAAAGTGAATGAGACATGTGCTGCTTAGTTATGTGCACTGCTTAGGGACCAGCAATCAAAACAGCTCCCTGTGTAGAATAATGATGAGCAAGATTCAGTGCCCATTCCGGCTTAAGATGACTATAGGATAAAAGATAAGGTATTCTTGTCTGTGTGTGTAACGTTCACAATGGAAACTGTAACATAGACCGTGCCAAATAACTTGACACTATAAGAACTTCCTCCTAAAATCCTATTATGACTTTTACTCACAAATCTTTAAAACATTGGGGTAGCTCTCATAACATTTAGTTAATGTGTCCAGCTACGTACAAGCTACTATCAGTTTATATTTAAAGTAGTCTGTAGGCTTTCTACTATTTCTTGAAGTGCTTGGACCTTTATTTTATCGATCAATGTATTCACCATGTCACTTATATACATATGCATACATTATACAGTAGGGCTGTCAAAGTTAACGCCGTGATTTTGTGTTAATGCAAACTCCTTTCAACGCTATTCTGGAGCGGTAACATTGTCCCTGCATTCCAATATCCATACTTCCCTACTACTTAGTATGCCAAAAAAAGATTAAGGATGTCCATATACATACACGTTAGTTGTAGTATGCTGAAAATACATAAATGTCCCAATAGCTCCAATATCATTTTGGAGTATTCATCTGTATTCTTGACATTTCTCGACATAATGAAAAAAAAAACTCTAAAAAACTCTTCTGTACTTTACTATGTAGTGTAGTAAAAAGAAAAAGTATGTGATTTGGAACGCAGGGTGTGTATCGCTTAGCCTATGTGAGAATAAATGCAGAAAAGGGTCTTTTTAATGGCAAGTTGATCTTCAAAGCCCTGCCAGAATGTTCTTTCCACAACACCAAAGTTATTTGCATTTACTGTCGCGTTACCACCGGCCTAGACTATGTCCCTGTGTGGAGTAGCCTGCCTTTGAGTTTATATATTATAGAATATCCTGGACAGGAGGTGTCATTGTAATGGATTGTTGCAATAATAATAACATACATTTGTTTAAAGCAGCATATTTATCCACTCCCATGTTGATGTCCCATTAAAGGTATCATGAGTTAGCTATGGACAATCATGCAATTTAATATTGTAATCGATTGATAGCTCTCATATATACACACACTGCTATGACATAGTTGACTTTTCACTATAGAAACTACATGTTTATTCCCTTTTGAGATTAATGCAGTTTAAATTGTCAAACCCTTTGGACCAGAGTTTTCCTCAACACTGTGTAGCACTGCTCCCGAGACAATGAAGGGCTAAATCAGATATACAGCGAGCTATCTAACGAGAAAAGATGTGACAATGAAAATCACTGATGCCTTGCTAGCTTGCAGTGTTATCGCTGAAAAAAATAGGCAGTGCGTTCAATACATAACTCACGCTTGGGACAAGCTAAAATAGAAAAAAAAGACCATTAATTCCGTTATATTCTTGAAAAGTCAAACTGTCAAGGGTCAGCCAACAAATACAACCTACAATTTCCAAAGGAGCTACTGTGGTCAGGGCTAGATGGGAGTATCAAATCCATGAACTCAGCAATCTGCTGAATGCGTGTTAGAGCGCATCAAAGCAAAATGGGTACTGAGAGAAAGCAATGGTAAGCAATCCTCTGTATACATTGTTGAGTGTGTGTGTGTGTGTGTGTGTGTGTGTGTGTGTGTGTGTGTGTGTGTGTGTGTGTGTGTGTGTGTGTGTGTGTCCCAATCTCAATCCACCCCCTACACCCTATCCCTATCCCTATCCCTATCCACTATCCCTCCGTTCGCGTGGAGGGCCCGCCATATTGAGTGCCGTCCCAAACTATCGAGCCTCGAGTGTGGTTGCGTTCCGAATCGCATACTCTTTCTTTTTTCTATTCTTCATACTACATCCGACGATAAAAATAATCTAGTTAGGATGCAGTAGGCATACTATTGGGACATACTTGTACTCTTTTATTTCATCATACCATTGCGCCTTGATCTTGCCTCTTGCTTTTATATCCGTCCCATCCCCGTTTGTTTTCATATGGAGGCTTCGTGAATGTAAAGTCACTTCACGTGCGCACCGGATTGTGGGTCAGAATCGCCCAAATAGGATGCAGTTTTCAACACTAACAATCTTGGCTGGATCCATCCTAACCATCCTAAATCTGGCCAAAAGAATCAGAACATCCTAAATCGTTTTTCTACATACTATATAGTAGAAAGTATGCGATTCGGAACGCAACCTGTGAGTGGGTTATAAAGCCCTCGATCACTGAGTCTGCATCGATGGAGGCTCAGCCCTACGTTTGACACAGGTGTCCGCTGATCAATTAGGTCCGGAATGGAAGAGCCAACCAAATGAGGGTTCCATGGAGTTTGTTTCCCAAATTATAAATGAACCGTTCTCTTACCTCAAACAGACATTTGATTGATTATGTTTATGCATAGCCCTAAATGACGGAACCAAAGGGTAGCCTACAATGCAGCATATATTGGAACGAACATATTGTTTTACACTTGTTGATTTGATTAAGCCACACGAAGCAGATGAAGAAAATGCCCACAAGTTAATAAGGGACAGTGATTATTATTTCCTTATAGTGTTATTAAGATTTGTGTTACTGTTATTTAAAGACGATGAGGGGTAGTGACTGACAGTTTGCGGTGGTGACGTCAGTCAGCCGGAGCGTCTATATGCATGACTTTTCTTATTTATGACCACCCTTGGAGGGATGGATAATTTATGCACGCTAAGTAACTGCCGCGATTCGCGGGTCGTAATGACAGATTATCGTGTCATGACAAGTGGAATACATGCCTTAGCAGACTATTGTTCTTTTCCCTGGTTTTGTATGCTGGTGCATGTAAAGGAACATTAAACAGCGGATAAACACCCACCCGTTTCCTCCACTACAGACTGAGCTGGTAAAATTAAGAATATGCAGTTAGAAAATGTTTAACAAAAAATAAGTTATGCAGCCAAAGAAGCATGGGAGTGAGTTTGTTTTTATTCAATACTACATTTTACTCTCACATGCGTAGACTATATTATTATAGGCTATGAATGTAAAGAGTGTTTCAGGTCAATGCTGTGTAGGCCTATAAGATTATCATCAATATCCTTTCTGAAATGTTCTGTGTACAGGTTTAGCATTAAATAACTATAGGACTTGAAGGTAAAGTGACGAGCAAAACAGGCCTAAACAATATAAGGTTCTTATTGTTATCGAATTTAAATATTGCTGTTTAAAATATAGATGTGGTGGAATTTTATTTTATGGTGAGAAATAAAGACTGAACAAACTAGTGTCTCTAGGTTTCTTCCTGTTTCCGTCTGACAGAGACGAGGGCTTGCCGAAGCTGCACCATTGTTATACCCTCCCCTTAATGATCGAGTGGCACTCCACAGCCACGAGGGTGACTCCACAGCGAGTGACACTCGCTCACGGAGTGGGAGTGCCTAGGGAGTCATTTGGGATTGGGCCTGTGTGTGTATGGCCTTAGGTATATTTGGTGTGGATAACTGTACTATTATGCTGAGATGTTCTAATACAAACTGTAGCTAGCAGTCAGGACTGGGGTCACTCTTTCATTGCTGACAAAACAAACACTCCCAGAGCAACTGGGGTCCAGCATGTTTCTTTGAATCGTTTTTTTCTCATTTACTATTTTCTGGTTCTATTCATCTTGCTTTTTCTTCATGTAATTTTGTCCCCTTCCAACTAAATATGTGTCTCCCTGACAGTGGAAATCAATTGCTTGTTTCATCCGATAATAATGCTGTATTTACTGCAAACAGAAAACAAATGAAAGCAGCCCCGTAGACCAATTCATATGACAGTAAGCAGTGGATAGTTTGTTTATTTTTTTTCCTCACAAAAAACGTTGCCAAAAAGCTGCTTTTTTTCCTCTATCACAGCTAACAGCCTTATTCTCTAAAGACACCTTAATCGGTGCTGTCAAAGTTATTGCTCTTGATTGTTTTTTTGATTTTATCGTGAGCAGTTTCCCATAAATATCATGCTTTGCTTTGCTATTCATGATTTACACATTAATAAGTATCACATAGCGAACTTCAGTGTCACGTCCTTGCTTACTGATATAGAACATCCTAAGAGTTAGTAGGAAGATCAGGTCATTTCAAACGGATCTGCCATTCCTCGTTAATGTTTATCATACATTTACATAACATGTATACTTAAAGGAATCTATCTATACATCTGAAATATATAAATATTTTCACAAGCATGTGGGCAGTACATTGATTTACACAAGCAATGCAGCATGTGGATTTGTTTGTGCCAGGTATTGTTCTTGATTATTGTATATGTGCAGGTATATGTGCACACACATACCAATTGAATACCAAAGTATACCTTCACAAGGAATCAAATACTTTGAAGTGTGTCTCCTATTCTTCTCCTATCCTTCTATTAGAGTCTCTTCCTGCAGTGAAAATGATTCCCTTATATTTTCCTTTCGCTTTCTCTTGATGTGTTTTTTTCCCTACAGCCAATAACATTAAGATGTTCGCTTAATAACTGTAAAATAGTTTTGCATCGAAATATAGTTATGACAGCATGGTGTGATAACTTTCAGCTTACATGAGTTCTGTCTTCTTGTTAACATCCATTGCTGTAAGATATTCTATTCAAACCATAAAGTCAACGTGAAAGTTCTACATGCTGTGAATGCTAATTAAAATCTAGTAGCAGTTCATTTTCATCTTTTATTTACCTGTCTTTCTATCATTTTTTCTACCTTTCACTAGTTATTTATTTTGTTCACCCGGATGCAGGATAAGTGAATTGAAGCAGGCCAAGGTCAGGATTAGATTTACTTTGAATTAATCTTTTTCTTCTAATAAAAGAGTTATCAAGGACATTATTCAACATTGCTCTTTGACCCCAACAATATATTGTATGCAGGTGGTCTGTGTTTCGGCTTTATTTCACAGTTAGAGTGAGCTAAACACTACACCACTGAGTCATGGTCCAGTTGACAAGGGACTTAGACAAATATGAAACATTGTATTTCCCCTGGAGGATATAGACATGTAAATGAAAATACAAATATAAAACACATTCAGGGAACTGCCTTATTTGCATATTCACCTGACAAGACCGGCTCACCTTTGTGTTTGCTGCATTGGTGAAAGTGTGAAATATTTTTGGGCACTGGTTTTTCTTAATTGCTTTTCATTGTTTCTCTGAAGACTTGATTAAGGGAATCTTCGCTTTACTTGCATCCTAATTGCATCACAAAATGTCCCTGAATAAAGAGCCATTATGAGTGTGGCAGTGGGCAATGAGACTGTTACCAGTGATTTGAGGCATTAACATCAAAGAGTGAAATCTTCCAGTTCTCATACAAAAAAAATTGGGCTGTTCTTATAACATGCTCAATTCAAATTTAGACCAGGATATTTTTTCATTAAGTAGATCCGTTGGAAAACTGAATGTTTCATAAAAGAAATTATTTAGTTTAAATGGTGCTTTTAAGCCCTGGCTGCTACTACCCTAAAACACAGCATGTCGTTTTTAAACTGGTGGCCAGGCAGGTTTAAGTTATTCAGTTGTAAATATTTCAGCTTTCTCTCTCTGGAGAAATTAATTGGGTCCTGTCAATTCTGGTATTTACCTAATGTGTTACATCTGCAACCACTGAGTATTTTAGAACTCTAACTAGACCTTCAGTGGAGGTAAGGAGGAGTTAGCGGGAGATGGAAGTATATCCCTGTAAATTCACTTATAAGGGCTTCTTCATGTTGCTTTTCCTTCCTCTTTTTCTATGTGACTGTCTCTTGAGTTTATTGGTCCCTGTGGATGTGTGTGTCTCCCGTGTATACGAGAGAGGTAGAGACACGAGGTGAAGTAGATGGAGAGAGACAGACAGAGATGCTGTGCTGGGCGATTTGTGCAATGACTGTATGTGTGTCAGTGTTAAAGCGTCACAATGCACGCACACACACACGCACACACACACACACACACACACACACACACACACACACACACACACACACACACACACACACACACACACACACACACACACACACACACACACACACACACACACACACACACACACACACACACACACACACACACACACACACACACACACACACACACACACACACACACACACGGTTGTATAACAGCTGCTGCTTGGATTCCAACAAGGTGTGTTAGCGGGCCAAGTAGTGAACACATTAATGGTGGACCCTGAAAACATGCAAGCTTGTTTGACCTTGTGTGTGTATAGATATACATATGTAAAAGGCTGACGCATGAAGGCTCAACAGGCAGGGAGGAAAAAGACCAGAGGAAAGATATTTCTAGAATTTACCTGGAACTATAAATTCACAGAGATACAGAAAAAAAGAGAAAGACAATGAAGGAGAGAGGGAGAAAAGAATACACAGAATATGAGCTTGGAGAGAGGTAAAGAGTGCAAAAGGGAGGAGGGAGGGGGCTGCTCTCTACATCCATATATTTGCCCTTGGGGCCCTAATACTCTATGTGCTGCAGTATGCTTTGTTATTCATCTGTAGGGACATTGATGTTTCAGAGGAGCTAGCAGGTTGTGTGTGTGTGTGTGTGTGTGTGTGTGTGTGTGTGTGTGTGTGTGTGTGTGTGTGTGTGTGTGTGTGTGTGTGTGTGTGTGTGTGTGTACAAAGAAAATAAATGGAAAAAAAGTTAATAAGTTGAAATGAAAAAGTGAAAATGGAAATACAATCAACAGAGGAATGAAGTCCCCAAGAACTTTGTCATTGTAATTTGAAAAAGAGAAACAAAGACAGGTGGGACAAGCAGAGCCTATATCTGAAAAATATTGTAGATGTACCAATAGACGGACAAAATAAAGGATGCGAAGGAGATAAAGACAAAGGGCTCATGCACCTTAAGAAGTAAGAAAACACGTAAAAAAGGTACAAAGTAAACAACAGAAGGAAGTCTGTTAGTTGTTAATGCTATTCTATCATTTACTGGGTCAATCACAAATGAGCAACAAGTTAGTAAGTGATATGTTTTTGATAATATACGTGTTAAATCTCTCTATATTCATACCGCAATCACTTAAACAGTATGCACAGTTCATAACATAGGTCTCCCAGTCATTCAGCTTTGCAGTAATTGCTAGATTACTGCAAAGTAACGAGTATACCGCTCGTTTTTATGCAATCAGGAGACAGAGCGCTATATAGAGGCGGGTCTCTGTGCCCGTGAAGGATGACTTGCTGCTCTCCATCGTGGCACTATCTGACGAGGACGCCTGTGCATTCATGTTGTGGAGACTAGGGGAGTTAGCTAAAAGAACCATATCACTTACTTCTACTTTAAGGGAAAGAAAGTGAATGAACAACAGTAATTGGGTATCAGAGTATGTGAATATAAAGTCAACTAAGATTAGAAAAAGGTCTGATTGATATTCATGAAAAGCAGAATTGTGTTCATTAAGTTACATTGTATATGTGATTCAGCTAAAATACATCTTTAAAGAGCTTAGTTATTTTATAGGCCCTGGAAACATTTTGCCAGTCTACTTTTGGGCTTGGACATGAACACCCCCTTGTGTGCCAAAGTTAAACATTTATTTTCCTGTATTTTTATTCTTCGCCCGTGCTACTTTTACTGGTTTGCAGTGGGCAAAAGTTCAATTTGAAAAACCTTTAATGCTTATAATACCAAACTAGTTTTACTGATAAACTATAAATAAGTTTGATTATTGAATGGATGTTTAATGTTGTAAAACTTAACCATAGAAAAAAAAACATTTTTAAGCGATCTAAATAGTGTACTTGCTTGCAGTAATAAATATACGCTTCTTTAATGTTTCACAACTGTGGAAAATTCCTTATCATAGCCAAACGTGGGCTCTTATAAGGGTGAAATGTATAATGTGTCACATAGGAAATACTCGCAGACATAATGTCACGCTACAGCAGATTACCAACACCAATCTTGCACACATGCAGTGGTTAATTTGTGCGCTGCAAGTGGATAATTTCCTGCCTGCATGGGTTTAATAATGTTGGAGCTTGCAATAACATTACCAGACCGACATTAAGGAGAGAGGGCACACCAGAGGAGGATGTCAACACAGATAAGGTGGGTCAGTGTTGTCTGATAGAAAAAAATAATAATAATATCTCTGTCCGCTCAGGCCAGGGCTTATTTCAGGAAGTGAAGTGTTTGTGTTCATTTGAGTGTGTTATCAGCATCAAACATGTGATTACTGCAACAACAATTCCCCCGAGATGGAAGATTCCTGTTTCTCATCAACAATTGTTTGTATTACAGTATGTATAAAGGGTGTTTTCTTTTCAGTTGAAATACTGGAGCTATCTGGGGGTAGAAAATCAGGTGTGCGTTCTTGATCTTCAACCTTTATTTTAATAGTGTGTATTTGCAAAGCCGCTACCACTTCTCATCCTTGAAAAAACATGCTTGTCTGAATCCAAACCTGCACCCTCCGGACTTGCGGTCGGAGCCCTCGCAGACTACATCATACTCCTCACGCAAACAAATTAATTTGAGCGTCTGCTCGTCTGTCCCTGCAAATGACAACTAGGCTACACTCCATGTATAATATATAATTGTTGACAAAACACTCATATTTCTATTCAACATACAGTCATATGAAAAAGTTTGGGAACCCCTCTCAGCCGGCATTATAATTGACTCTGCTTTCACACAAAAAAGATAAAAGTGGTATGTCTTTAATTTACCAGGAACAGCTAAGTACTGGGATGTTTTCCAAACAAAGATTTTTTGAAAAGCAGTATTTAGTTTTATGAAATTAAATAAAATGTGAAAAACTGGCTGTGCAAAAATATGGGAACCCTTGTGGTCTTGCTGATTTTAATGCATGTAACAGCATGTAAAACTGATGACTTTAAACACAAACTTGGTTGGATTATGTTGTTAAGCCTTGAACCTCATATAAAGGTCTGTTTAATCATGATAAAAGGTATTTTAGGTGCCTAAATGCAAGTTCCACTTCTCTTTGACTCTCTGCAGAAGTGAGACAGAATGCAATCATCAAAGCAGCTCCCAAAAGATCTTAAAAACAAAGATTATTCATTGTCATGGTTTAGGGGAAGGCTACAAGAAGCTTTCCCAAAGGTTTCAATTGTCAATTTCTACTGTAAGGAACGCTGTCAGGGAATGGAAGGACATAGGCACAGTTGCAGTTAAACCCAGGTCTAGCAGACCAAGAAAAGTACAAGAGCGGCATATGCGGCAGGTTGTGAGAATGGTTGCACACAACCCAAAGATCACCTCCAAAGACCTGCAAGAACATCTGGCTGCAGATTGTGTATCTGTACATGGTTCTACAATTCAGTGCAATTTGCACCAAAACATCTGTATGGCCGGGTGATGAGAAGGAAGCCCTTTCTGCGCCCACGCCACAGATACAGTTGCATGGAGTATGCAAAAGCTCATTTAGACAAGCCAGATTCATATTGGAAGAAAATGCTTTGGACTGATGAGACAAAAATTAAGTTATTTGGTCTTTATAAAAAGCAGATGTTTTGGTGCAAATTGCGCTGAATTGTTGAAAGATGTACAGATACACAATCTGCAGCCAGATGTTCTTGCAGGTCTTTGGAGGTGATCTGTGGGTTGTGTGCAACCATTCTCACAATCCTCCACCTATGCCGCTCCTGTTTTTTTCTTGGTCTGCCGTGCCTGGGTTTAACTGCCACTATGCCTGTGTCCTTCCATTTCCTGACAATGTTCCCTACAGTCGAAATTGACAATTGAAACCTTTGGGAAAGCTTCTTGTAGCCTTCCCCTAAACCATGACATTGAACAATCTTTGTTTTTCAGATCTTTTGGGAGCTGTTTTCTGTCCTTGGTTACGGTGATGTGGTTTACCGGCATGCATCACATTCATGTCTTAAACTCCTGGACTCTGTTTTTCACTCTGCTTTAAGGTTCATCACAGGAGATGCTTATGACACACACCATTGTCTTTTATATGAAAAGGTTGGGTGGTCCTCCCTTAAAGAGAGACGTGACGCACATTGGCATGTTTTTATTTACAAAGCCTTGACCGGGAAGCTTCCTCGTTATTTAACAGAAATGCTGCACATCTCAGATGGGCTTTATCAGACCCGCTCCACTGACATGCTTATGCTTTATGTCCCACAAGCCCGGTCTGAGCTGGGAAAGACAGCTTTTAGCTTCAGTGCCCCTGACTCCTGGAACAATTTACAGCAACAAATTAAACAAAATAACTTCATATCCTTTAACCAATTTAAACAAACTATCTTAAATCTGCCAAACTCTACCTGTAACTGTTTTAATTAGGCTATATTGTACTTTCACCCATTTAATTTTAATTGCTGCCACTTAATCTTCACCACTGTGTAAATGTTTCAATTGTTTTTCTCTTCACCTGTTGTTGTGTATTTGATGTACAGTATCTCACAAAAGTGAGTACACCCCTCACATTTCTTCACATTTTTCTTTATATCTTTCCATGGGACAACATTGAATAAATGACACTTTGATACAATGTAAAGTAGTCAGTGTACAGCTTGTATAACAGTGTAAATTTACTGTCCCCTCAAAATAACTCGACACACAGCCATTCATGTCTAAACTGCTGGCAACAAAAGTGAGTACACCCCTTAGAAAAAATTTACAAATTGGGCCCAAAGTGTAAATATTTTGTGTGGCCACCATTATTTTCCAGCACTGCCTTAACCCTCTTGGGCATGTAGTTCACTAGAGCTTCACAGGTTGCAACTGGAACCCTCTTCCACCCATTTATGACAGCATCACAGAGCTGGTGGATATTAAAGACCTTGCGCTCCTCCACCTTCTGTTTGAGGATGCCCCAAAGATGCTCAATAGGGTTTAGGTCTGGAGACAGGCTTGGCCAGGCCATAACCTTTACCCTCAGCTTTTTTAGCAAGCCTCTGGTCGTCTTGGAGGTGTGTTTGGGGTCGTTATCATGTTGCAATACCACCCTGCGGCCCAGTTTACGAAGGTTGAGTGCACGTGGTCAGCGTCGTACACAGAGGTTGGCTTTGGAAAATAGGCCTATGAATACTGCCAGCATTGCTGAAGGGCTTGAAGGGGTGGGGGGTCAACCTGTCAGTGCTCAGACCATACGCCACACTCTGCATCATACTGGTCTGCATGGCTGTCATCCCAGAAGGAAGCCTATTCTAAAGATGATGCACAAGAAACCCCACAAAAAGTTTGCTGAAGACAAACAGACTACGGACATGGATTACTGCAACCATGTCCTGTGGTCTGATGAGACCAAAATACATTTATTTGGTTCAGATGGTGTTAAGAGTGTGGAGCGGCAACCAGGTGAGGAGTACAAAGACAAGTGTGTCTTGCCTAGAGTCAAGCATGGTGGTTTGAGTGTCATGGTCTGGGGCTGCATGAGTGCTGCCAGCACTGGGGATCTACAGTTCATTGAATTCTAACATGTACTGTGACATACTGAAGCAGAGCATGATCCCCTCCCTTCATAAACTGGGCCGCAGGGCAGTACTGCAACATGATAACGACCCTAAACACCCCTCCGAACGACCACTGGCTTGCTAAAGAAGCTGAGGGTAAAGGTTATGGACTGGCCAAGCATGTCTCCAGTCTTAAACCCTATTGAGCATCTTTGGGGCATCCTCAAACGGGAGATGGAGGAGCGCAAGGACTCTAATATCCACCAGCTCCTTGATGTCGTCATGAATGGGTAGAAGAGGGTTCCAGTTGCAACCTGTGAAGCTCTAGTGAACTACATGCCCAAGAGGGTTAAGGCAGTGCTAGAAAATAATGATGGCAAAACAAAATATTGACACTTTGGGCCCAATTTGGACATTTTTTCTTAGGGGTGTACTCACTTTTGTTGCCAACAGTTTAGACATTAATGGCTGTGTGTCGAGTTATTTTGAGGGGACAGTAAATTTACACTGTTATACAAGCTGTACACTGACTACTTAACATTGTATCAAAGTGTCATTTATTCAGTGTTGTCGCATGGAAAGATATAATGAAATATTTGAAGAAATGTTAGGGGTGTACTCACTTTTGTGAGATACTGTATTTGCATTGAATATTGTTTATGTATTGTTGTTTTTCCTTTGAATTTGTGTGAACTCGACTTCATTGAAAATGAGGGTCACCCCTCAATTGGTCTCTTGAGGATAAATAAAAGTTAAATGAAAAAAAAATAAAATAAAAATGTAACTTTTATTTATCCTCGAGAGACCAATTGAGGGGTGAAAACAACAATACATACAAAATATTCAATGAAAATACATCAAATACACAACAACAGGTGAAGAGAAAAAAACTATTGAAACATTTACACAGTGGTGAAGAGTGGCAGCAATTAAAATTAAATGGATGAAAGTACAATATAGCCTAATTAAAACAGTTACAGGTAGAGATTGGCAGATTTAAGATAGTTTGTTTAAATTGGTTAAAGGATATGAAGGTATTTAGATTAATGTGTTGCTGTAAGTTGTTCCAGGAGTCGGGGCACGGAATATGAATATGAATATTTGTATAAGTTAAAATGTTCTTAAAGCATTCAAGTAACTTTTTAAATTATATAGTTTTATTTACATTCTAACATAATATTTTTGTTTGTTTGTTTGTTTTCACCACAAGGTCACGTCTTTACTGCAATGCATTGTGGTTAAGGACATCGATGAAGTCCGGTGAAGTCTGCTCCCTCAGTGGACTCAGTGGAAGTCTACAAAGAGTCTGCTGGAGGCCCCTTGTGGACTAGATGAATTGTTGTTTTGGACGACCTTGAGGACTCATGGACTTTGAAAGAGCGTCCCTATGAAGTCTGCACGTTTGGATTCAGCCTTGGTGAACTTGTGGCCAAGCAGACTGGAAGAGCATGTATCTGTGCTCGGAGACTCTGTGCCTCCTGAATAAAGCGTATCACTTTCCTCGTGGGAGAGTTCCGGGCTCTTTTTCTCCATTACAAAAATGTCAGTGTGCGGTGGGAGCAAACTGCTGTTAAATGGGATGAGAGGAGCTGATCTGATTGTTCATGACTGATAACAATAATTTATTCCTCCTAATCCAGCCTCTTACGCATTAGCGCTGCAGGTGCACCGCCAGAGAGCTGCAGCCTCGGGTCATGAAATTACCAAAAGGAAATTCCTCAGTTGTCGCACAAAGTGCACCAGTGCAGTGAATATGTCCCACAGAAACAGAGGGGCCTGTGAAGAAGTGGAAAGAGGAGTTTGAAATGAGAGGAGGAGGAGGAGGCAGGGAGTGAGAAAACAGAATGAAAGTGGAACATGGAGAGAGAGAGAGAGAGAGAGAGAGAGAGAGAGAGAGAGAGAGAGAGAGAAGAGGGAGACACGCTTGTCTCATTTCAAAGGGAGAAGGGGGGAAAAAGAAAAAGGGAGAGAATACAAAGAGTGAAACCCCCTTTCCCATCTCACAGGAAGAAATGAGAAAACTTGTGTCATTACCGGGAGGGTGGCTGCTTTTTTTCTGGTGTTTCTATAGCAACAGTTTCTATGTGCTCATTTTTACCAACCTGCAGAGTTATTATTATGCTACGTGTGAGAAACAAAAACACACAAATGCCAGAAACTATATGATTAGTTATCAGGCAGAGACAGTTATCAGTGTTTAACTCGCCACACTGCATATGTACAGTATACAGGCTGATACACACACACACACACACACACACACACACACACACACACACACACACACACACACACACACACACACACACACACACACACACACACACACACACACACACACACACACACACACACACACACACACACACACACACACACACACACACACAGCTTCCTCAAAAACCAGGAAGAGAGAAAAGGATTAAAGTGAGCCCAAAAAATAGTATATAGAGAAAAACGGAAATTGGATTCTTTATGTGTATGGCTTTTTGGCTCACCATTCATGTCTTAGTTTCTCTCCATTTATGTCACTTTGTCTCGCCATCGCTGGCTCTTTGTGTCTATGTGTGTCCTAATCTGTATCTGTACTTTTGTGGATATCGGTATGTGTGTAGCAATATATCCTGTATGATCGTGACACGTTGTCATTTTCAGGAAGACAGATTGAGACCGAAAGGCATTACAGAGAACCTAGCACATCCATCTTCTACAGTGTGTGTGTGTGTGTGTGTGTGTGTGTGTGTGTGTGTGTGTGCTTGTGTGTGTACGTGTACGTGTGTGCATGTGCATGAAAGCCCTCAACTCTTTAACAAACTACATACTTCACATTCATGCATGATTTAGCGAAGGATTTTTAACATACACACTTGGGCGCATGCTCATTAAACTCAGTGACGCCTGCCTTTTGCCTTCAGCGTTTCCCATGACAACAGAATCCCATCAACACTTTAACCTAACCTTTTGTTGCTGCAGTAATCACCGATTAACAATCTGTTAGAAAGACGAGGAAAAAAGGCGAGGGAGCGAGAGAGTGTTGGGGAGGCAGTGATAAAGGGAAGACAGGAAAATTAACGAGAAAATAAATAAATACAGAATTTGAGAGGAAGGAAAGAGATACATATACACATCCAGTCACTCACAGGTCAAATGCATCGCACCCACATCAGCCTGAATCGTTCTACATGACAGGCTATTGTAATTAGCCTATTAAAGAGACAGTAATCATATTACCACGCTGGGCTTTGATTGAGATTGAACAGAATATGAAGGACACACTACAACTCTGACATTACATTTGAATTATATAAATTCCATAAAATTAAAAATCAAGAACTGCCAAGATATCTTTAACTGTATATGCAATAGATACAAAGCAACATCTAGACTAAAACAATGGCAACATCAAAATCAGGAATCAAGTAAACTCAATGGAGCCAGCTTCAGAAAGTGATTTTGGTCTCAGAGGGGTGGGACTCCTGAGGACCATGACATCCTGTCACCATCGTCAGCCCTGAGCAATATGCATGAACACTCTCACTCTTTCTCCCATTCATGTACACGCACGCACACACACACACACACACACACACACACACACACGCACACACACACACGCACACACACGCACACACACGCACACACACGCACACACACGCACACACAGACTCTACTCTACTCTACTGGTATGGGAGGATGTAATTTCTCTGATTTGAGGCAGAATGACAGCAACTTTGTGTGTCCAGTGAGAACAGCAGTTAAGCCCCCCCTCGCAAACGGGACCAAAAAGCAAACAAAGCACTGGTGCTAAAACAAATGGATTTTAACATATAGCTCTAGACAATGGTGGGTCATCAACTAAATTAACCACAGATATTGTTCGACATATGTATCACAACATCCATGGATTGTTTTTCTGGTCAAAATATCAAAGTAATATGTATTTAATTTAATTCAATGCTCTCGTTTTAAGTGTTACATAATACATAATTAAGAAAAACATCTATACCCAAATTACAATTTTGAACCTGGAATTTAGTACAATATGTGACATTTAGCAAAGTGAATTCACTCTATGCAGCAGATTATACATCCTGTCTTTGTGATAAGGTTTGGCCAACTGTGAATGATGGATAGCCTACAACACATGCATGTTTTGGAGTTGTTGGAAAGCACTTTTATTTTATTTTTTTTTACATTTCAGCCTGCCTCCACCCTTTGAGGTACGCTAGGCTAAACGTGTCCTTGACCTAGCTGTATCTCTGTACTGGTGATTACTTTGATATTGATTTTCTCATCTGACCCTGTAGAGTTGACTGGAAACAGGAATACTGTATGTGCGAGTGTTCTTGAGTGGCCCTTATAGGGAGCTTGAAGCCTTGCTCTAGCGCACACTTGTGACCCTTATTCAGTCTGGTTGGAACAATCAGCAACACTCCAATTACTGACCAAATTCACACACCTGGCCCCAGCAATGTCTTTCAGTAATTATTCAATTGAAAATCAATTAACCACATATAACCTGCTGTGTTAAGTGTAGGTTTAAGAGCATAGCATGCAGTGATATGCATGCGTGTGTGTGTGTGTGTGTGTGTGTGTGTGTGTGTGTGTGTGTGTGTGTGTGTGTGTGTGTGTGTGTGTGTGTGTGTGTATGTGTGTGTGTGTGTGTGTGTTACAAAGAATACACCTGACTCATATAACTGATTTACTATAGTTACTGGGACATAAAGTCATTGCATTTTTTTTTAGATTCTTCATCGTGTGAGTGATATGAGCAAAGGCCAAGGACAACAATGAAAGAGGTGGAATAGAAAGATTGGTACTTAAAGAAATGAAAAACTGATCAGAGTTGAGTAATGAACTGATTTAATTCTCATTCATAAGTGAAAGGACAAAGAGGGATAGATGCTTGAATAGCATAGCTGAGTGAAAAAGTCTTAATTACAATTATTTCCAAGATGTTAGTATCTTTATCTAGAACTTTTCAACTTTGCACTGAACTCAATCTTCTTGTTAATACCCCTGCAAAAAAAATTATATCTGGAATAAAGGCTCATTCCGCTTCATTAAAGATAACACGAGTCAGAATGGGAAGTTGAAGAGTAGGCCGGATAATGTCAGTAAGTCAAACCTTAATGGCTGCTAATTAGAAGTAACATTTCAGAAGTTATTTCCTTGTTCAACATTTCATCTGGCTCAAAAAATCCAACATCTTGACATTTAAATTCTTGCTGCACTCCAAGAAAATGTTAAGAAATGGTCATTATACAAGTTTTAAAAGCCTTGAATTTGAAATAGTGATTAATTGAGGGGATTTAACTTCTATGTATAATTTATCAAAATATTTAACTTTATTAAGGGAAATACATTTTTTTTTTCTTTTTTACTCTAGTCAAATAGAGGAGAGCAAATTTCATCAAATTCTAATAATAGTGATATTCCTGTACCAGGGCTATGTAGTGTAATAACACCGCTGTAGGGCCTCTGTGGTGATTCCAACTCGAATATGAGATTTCAGTGTTAGTGTGTCTTATTGTTTACCGTTTATTTTTATCCCAAATAGATATTGTACTTCAGCATCAAGGTCTAGCCTAATAAGACACCGGTCTGGCTTATTTCTGTTTTTAGACTGAAATAAATAAATAGATATGAGTCCCATTGTTCTGATTGAGCACAGTTAGTTTATTTTTAATTTTTTTAAGGTTCCGGAAAATTGCTCTCATCCTCGCATCAAAACATTTTATTAGAGAGTAATTAGTCAAAGAGAGGAAAGAGGGGCCGACCGGTAACCATGAAGTTGCTGGTTTGATCCCCAGCTCTGGACAGGAGGGTGTTATTTGTACAACTATGGTGGCTGGTATTACATTACAGTAGTACAGTGCCCACCTTCTCTACCATGGTGTCCTTGAGCAAGGCACTTAACCCCAAAATCTCCAACATAACATCTCCAAGGGTGCTGTACTATGGCTGACCCTGCGCTATGACCCCCTCCGAGGTGTGGTAACTTGAGAGGGGATATGCGAAAAGACAAACTTAAATGTGCCTTGTGTAAATTGACTAATAAAGAAAACTTAACTTAACTTAACTTTTAAATAGCCTGTTGAGACTAGCCTGATCTAACGCGAGCTTCACATTAATTTATCTCCCGCAGATCAGTCTGGACTTTCTCCAACCTCCGTGGGGAGGAACCTGGCCCTGTCTGTTAGTGGAAGGCAGCCCTGATTGGTTTGCGTAGCCGTCAATCTGGCCTCAAGACAGACTAGGCCCTCCCCACTTTCCATCCGTTAGTGGAAGGCAGCCCCTGAATGGTTATTGTAATCGTCAACGTCAACATGGATTGACGAATAAGCTTGTGAGGTTTAGCTGGTCTCACGAGGCTAGATACATGGATCAATCAGAAGCTGCATTCTTCTATAATATATGAACTTTAGGTAAGAATGCGTATCCTGGTTGATTGGCCTGGTCATATTCTGACTGGGCACCTTTTTAGCTGGAGAGGTTATTGACAGGCTCTGCTGAGTACATTTAAACAATTCTTTGGACGGTGGGTGGATTGCATAGCAGCCACGAGATATGTTTTGTTTGCTAAGGCCATGATTTCAGTACAGCCTGTGACTGCTTTAACAGCTCAAGTGATGTATGGCCATGTAGGCCTATTTATTGTTTCGGGGTCCCGTGCTGTTTTTAATTGTTATTCTTATCCTAAAAAGGAAAAAAAGTGCAAAGCCCAGAGAGGGAAAGGTCAGGTAGAAGAGAATAAGTTTGTTGAAGGAAATCAAACTTATTAGAACCATCTAACTCTTCTTTAAAAAAGATACAAACTCATTGCATTGCTTGTTCTCAACTCATTGAAGCTTACAGCTCTCTAAGCCCAACTTTAATGGGACTGTGTCACTGTGTATTGATAATCTCACCCCAAGATCCTGCTGTTGCTGCTCTACTGGCTTTAAGTTGTGCGCCTGCATTATGCTCAGCCACACAGCCATTCAGTCACCCAGCAAGCTATTCCATCAACCGGCCAGCCAATCAGTCAGCCATCACTAAGTCTGTCAGCCGTTTATCTGGTTAATTAGTCAACCGACCTGGGAAAGCCTTCGTCAGTGAACCAGTCAGACAGCCACTTAGTAAATCCTCGAGCTGGTCACTGGTCGGAGAGGATGGTTGCATAGGTATGGCAAATCCTGACTTTACAGGAGCAACATTAACCTCTGGATATCCTGTTTTTGTGATCATAAATAGATAACTAGACCATCATCTTAGGGCCCCTCGATTATGGCAAAAATCATGATTGCGAATTTTAGATTTATATTGAGATCGTGATTATTTAACACAATATTTACAATGGCTTTAGAAACATCATGCATTGAGTAATGTTTCTTGACATGTATTGGAAAAGCTGTCTTTTTAACAGTGATTTTCCTTGAATTTGAATTATGATTCAACTGTTCAATAAAAACATGACCTGGCTCAATGGCTTGACCTGACTTTAAAACAAAATCATGTTCTAGTCGATTATCTTATTTTCACAATTGTTGGAAGTTGAAATTATTATTAGATTATTATGAAATTCAAATTCAATCAATTGCACAACCCTACGTCATCCTTGGTTGCCTTATTACCTTGTTGTTTAGTTGCTACAGTATGTCAGTAGTGAAACATAAAGGAAAACAGAAAGCTACATGCATATGAACATGTCATGTGTGTGTGTTTCCAGGGATTCATAGACAGGCAGCAGCAGCACGGAGCCACTACAAATAACGGCATAAAGGAGGGAGAGAGAAAGGAGGAGTGTCAGTGTTTGTTTTATTTAGACTGACAGTTTGTTGACAGCCCTGGCTTGTTTTTGATGCTGTCAGCCGATTATTCATTTAGAGCGGAATGCAGTTTCGGACCACAAGGGCTATTAAATTATACACATTGAACAGAATGGTTTCGGGTGTCACAAAGAGCGTTGAAAGTGCACGGGAATGTGAGAAGGAAGTTTGTTTCCATTAAAGCTCGCAGCTTTTGGATGTATGAGGGTGGCACTGGGCACTACATCTGTCTGCAGTGGGGGAGGTGGTTGAGGGTAAGGTTAAATCATAGATGGCCTCAACTGTTCTCACTAGCTTCTAAGAGCAGGTTTACCATGCATGCTGTCAAGAGTGTGACCCATTAAAATCCAACATTTACTCTTTTGCTTGCTAATGTGAAGTGACAAGGGAGACTGAACAGGGAGTAGCAAGATGTTTTCTTTTTCATATTACTTGCAAAGAAGCTTTTTTTTTTAAACTCAAAAGCTGTTGGAATCCCACGTTCAGCAGAGGACATGTGTAGTATGAGCTGCCAAATGGGTTCTTGTGTGATGAGACTACAGTACTGTGAGCACAATGACAGTAAGTCACAGAGCTGGAATACCCAACGACACTTTCCCTGCGTTCCGAATCGCATACTCTTTCTTTTTTCTATTCTACATACTACATCCTACGATAACAAGAATCTAGTTAGGATGCAGCAGTAGGCATACTATTGGGACATACTTTTACTCTTTTATTTCATCAAAACATTGCGCCTTGATCTTGCCTTTATATCCGTCGTATCCCTGTTTGTTTTCATATGGAGGCTTCATGGACGTGACGTCACTTCACGTGCGCACCGGATCGTGGGTCAGAATCGCCCAAATAGGATGCAGTTTTCAACACTAACAATCTTGGCCGGATGAAGTAGGACATCCGGGTACTTCTAACCATCCTAAATCTGGCCACAAGAATCGGGACATCCTAAATCTTTATGCGATTTGGAACGCAGGGTTTGTTGCAGTGTGATAATCCTCAGGCTGACAGAAATGGTCTCTAGAACACTGGTGAATTAAGTAACCAATTCTGCTAAAAATAGCTATGGCATCAAAAAAGTGAATCAGCGTCTGCAAAAGCCACATGCAAAAAAATAAATGTATTTCTGTGTAGGATTATAGAATTTTAACATAAATCTAAAATGTTTTTATTACTAAATTAATTTGAAACTCGCTTAAAGAGAGAGAAACTGGAAGTTCTTGGTTTTGAAGTGGGACATGCTTCTTGGTCATTTTGGTAATGACGTAAACAACTAAAAATGACAGATAGGACATAACAGAAAAAGTTTTGAGAAAAAGGATATTCAAGCTACACAGTTGGACACATGACATGTTGTTTTGCCTGCTGACAAATTACTTGTTGTTTAACCTTATAAATCACAAAGGTCAATTTCTTTAAGCAAGTGCTGTGTGCCCGACAGTGGAATAATATGAACCATGAATCAATCAACACAGAGGCTAGCCTGGAGGAGAAGTCAGGACATGTGAGGCTCTATCAACTTGAGCTTTTTCTGTGTTTCTCAAGAGATTCGACGGTATGATAAGCCTTGCTCTGGGACCAATACGACCGACTAGAAAAGATGTTCATCATCCTTGTCTGGCCACATGACAGGGGCCTTAGTTTCATCACTGTCAACCAGGCCAAGTGATTGATTGTGTTCTGAAAAAAGGTTAAAACCAAGGACACTGAAAGGAAGGTCTAAATCTTTTTTCTTTAATGCAGTATGCTTAGGAGAACCTTCTGAAGGTAAACACTAAACAGTCAAAGATCTTACAGTGAACAAGCATACAGAATACATTCCGTTAACTCCACCTTTCTGATCCCTACAGAAGTGACTGATTTTAGGGCCAAACACACTCAGACAACAAACCTGGCAAAACATGTGAGGGGTAGGGTGTGAGGGAGAGAGAGAGAGAGAACAGGCAATTCAGTTCAAAGGGCAACTCAGTACAGCAGCCCATTACTGTGTTGCCCAGGTGGTCTGTCCTTATTATGGGGTATATATGTTTCTGTAATGCGTGTCAGCCGAAAATATGAACGTGTTTATTGCACTCACAGAATCAGGCCTTTGATAATGCTCTACTCACTTACAGAACATGCCCTCAATCATATGCATGCTCCTGCATTCCCCAACACCTGGCAGATACGCATACCATTCATACAAACTAAACCATACAGGTATAGTGTATATAGTTGGTGGGCAATGCACCCTAAATTCTAGTTAAATACTGTAGAAACAACATGAATCTTGATCTTGATTAAAAAAGGGAACATTTTCTCTCCGATAACCTCCAAGTCTCTTCTTCTTTACTGCCTTCTAGTTACTAACATAATAAAATCAATTCTACTTCACTCTCATGTGAGCCGGTGCACATGTAAGCTGCCCTCCGGCTATAATAAAGCCTTTAAACACTGAAGTGAAAAAATATATTTTGAGGAGCAATGGCTGCAGAAATTATGACATTTACTTATAGCCAGCTACTTGCATTCAAACTCCCGGTAACTTATTACAAAGCCCTGCTATCCATTGTGCTATCCAGCCCTGCAAACTGAGTTTCACTGATTGAATTTGAGTAACGTATTGTATCAAAGATGATTGATGGTTTGAATGGATATTTTAATTTGCCAGTGCACATAGTATTACAAAGGTTTACAAATGTTCTGCTCTGGGGACATTTAAAATATATAATTTTCAAATGTTGTTCAATATTTGCTCCAAAAAGACTTTGACACAAAGGAGACATTGATCTAGGTTATGCTACTCCACTTAACTTGTTTTTGTTTGTTGTTCCCTGTAGTTATTTTACCTCTTTGGAATTATTGAGTGGCAAGAAAGAGCCAGAATGCAGGCTGTGATAATGGATCCCCGGGGGCAGCTACTGCACTGTAATATTAAAAAAGTTTGTTTCCCTTCTACTCCTTTCCTCAGAAATACAAATTATAGACATATTATCTGCTAAGCATTTTAGGAATCTATCTTTGTGAACAAAAATGGAGATTATGGAGATGCCGCAAAGTGAAACTGTCAGGTCAAAGAGAAACGGCTGTGGGAATACTTAATCTAGATAAGTCTACAGTTGGGAGTCACGGGAGAACCTTGTGTGGTTTTCTGTACAAAACGTTTTTTTTTTCAAAGTTCAGTACTTTTGGCATGAGGAGCCACATTATGGAGAGTTAATCTACAGTAAGACCAGGAGTACAGAGCACTGTGGGGAATCTAATCTTTCTCTCTCGCTCTCTGTCTGTCGCACACACACACACACACACACACACACACACACACACACACACACACACACACACACACACACACACACACACACACACACACACACACACACACACACACACACACACACACACACACACACACACACACACACACACACACACATCTAGACAACAAGCAGTGGAGGAAACACAGACAAAGCCAGTGTGTGTGTTAAGGGGGAGGGGAGGAGGGGAAGCCAGTGTTATCCACCTAATTCTGTCTCCAACACTCCCCACACACTGGATTAGCTAGTGGGCTTTGTCAATACACTGTAGAGGCAGGGTGAGAGCCATTCCACGAGTGGAGTGAGTGTGTGTGTGTGTGTGTGTGTGTGTGTGTGTGTGTGTGTGTGTGTGTGTGTGTGTGTGTGTGTGTGTGTGTGTGTGTGTGTGTGTGTGTGTGTGTGTGTGTGAGAGAGAGAGAAAGAGAGACGCATCAAGTAAGGAAGATTAAAAGGAAAAGTTTGTGGAGGAGTACACAGGGTGAGAAAGTTTGTATTAAGAAAAAAAAAGTGAAAAGCCTTTCCAATATTCTTTCCCGTAATAGTTTCAGAAAAGCGCGAAAAGGCGATGCTTGTAGGAGGGGATGTTATTTATTAATATCTTCCATATGCTTGGAGCATTGACTGTACTCGCTGAAACATTGAGCCAACATAAACTGTAAAACACTGTGCAAGCCTTCCAAATCACAGTAATCTGCTGTGGTCTACCTTACAGAAATAGAGATGAAAAAAGCTAAGAGGAGGATACATACTGTATATTGGTTGGGAGGAAAAGAGAGATGGAGTACGTAACAGAGAAAACATAAATGAAAGCTAGCTTCATGTATTTACTGTCATATTAAATTGTATTAAATGCAAAGCAGGCTTTTCAAGATGTTTGCAAAAAACATTCTGTGTATGGCGGATTTGCAAAGGGAATGTGTCTTGGTTGTTCACATTTCAATCGTGTCCATCCAATTTTGATGTTAAAATGTTACATGAACTGCACTTTAAATTCCAAAGAAATTAAAGGCACTTTGCAACTAAGCAATAAAAAATGAAAGTCATTCAAAATGAGAAGTGGAAGAAGAAGAGGGAGAGCAGAATGACAATAGAATACAAGGCAACTGGGGGGTATGGGAGGGTGTTTTTTTGCACATTTCAAAGTCTATTTCCTCACAAAGGTTTGTGTAGGCTTTAAGATGGAAAACAGAGCAGAAAAGGAGAGAAGAAGTAGGACCAACTTACTTATAACACCATGCCTACTATCCAATCCAAATCTGTTTCAAATACACTCACAGCTCTGAAGATTTTCTTAATTATTTTAACCCGGATATAGCCGAACCAATTGTGATTTTTCCATTGAAGATATTGTTTCTATATAAGCTTGCATAGCTGTCGATACAAGAATGGATTCAATGTAAAATGCAACATGCATTTCAAGTGTGTATAAGGATTGTTAACATGTACTGATTAAAAAGATTGGAAATTAGTACTTTTTTGGTGGCGACTGTAATAGTACATGCACTGTATCATCGTCAATTGGGACATACCAAAAGCTGGCATCAGTTTGTCATGTTATCATTGTATAAGTTATTGTATGGCTGCCTGCATTTAGAAAACAGGCAACATTTGACAACTTTGGCTCATTTTTTTTGACTGATCGACAATTTCTAAAAGGAATCAGGTGTTATTTAGGAATACATGTATTTCTGAAAGTAATGTATCAATATAAATGTGTTTTGGTTTCACACATCAGTGTCAGTAGCAAAACCTTTTTAAACAAAGCCCAGTTCTGCATGAAGTCAGCCCTCTTGGTATAATTTAGTTTAAGCTGCGACTTACTGTATAAACTCTACGCAAAGCACATATTTGAATGCACCACTGCCCTCATTGACCCCTTTCAATAGTCAGACTCATTAATGCTTTTTCAGAATGTTCTTTTGCAGTGTGCTGCTAGCTCAGCTCTGGAAACCACAGACAGACAGGGCAGACAGCTAGAAACCACAGGGGGTCATAGAATCCAGAAAGACATATCCAACTGAAAGCAATGTGGACTATTTATGTAGACCCCCTTCCTACACTGATGTTTGTCACAAAAATGAATAAGTAAACATCCTTCTGTTTCAATTGCCTGCCCTTCATCATGAAACACATCTAGTTGCTTTAAGAAAACCAAAGTACACATCACCCTCTGACAGTGCCCTATACTCTATATGGCCCATCATCTGCCACAACTAGCTATATTTGAGATGCAATAACTTGTTGTTTTTCTGTTTGCATTGGTGCATAAGGTTGCACACGTTCAAATTAAACTCTGCTACAGTATCTACAGCAACTCTGCTCGGGGCATTACAGATCAGCAAGTGTCTAATAAAGTTATATTGCAGGAGCAAAACTTTTAAAATGTGTGCGACAGAGTGATCACACAGATGTCTAACAGCTAAATGCAGCCATCCACACACGCGCGCGCCGCCGAACATCTGTCTCCAAGTACTGAAGGAAGGATGCTTGTTGACAAGGTGATTGATGCTGCTGTTGTCATCTTGAGAGTCTCTCTCTCTCTCTCTCTCTCTCTCTCTCTCTCTCTCTCTCTCTCTCTCTCTCTCTCTCTCTCTCTCTCTCAGTCGGCGCGTCAATCTATGAGTGCAGTGAAGTCACACACGTGAAACATACAGCATACATGAAATTAAAAAATAATGGAAACATCACATCGAAGAAAAAAAGGAGCCGCTGTTTATACTCTTCTAAGACTCAAACTGTAATTTTTAATTGAGTATTTTCAAAAGCTGTTATTACCTTTAACCCAGTGTTTTGTGTATTGTTGGTTTATTTTCATAATCAAAATGAACATAGATAAATTCCCTGGATAATTAGTGTGACCAAAAGAACATGATCCATCAAGTCACAATTACAGACGCATCTACCCAGTAGACTGAATGCTAATTAGCAGCACTCTCTGTTTTAAGAGGTCTAATAATCATAATAATGATTGTTATTGTTGGGGGGAAAACATGACGATGAAGTTCCAAACAGGATAAATGATCATTGTCTTTATAGATGCATGATTTTAGGAGCCCTCTGTGGATGACCTTATTACCATGGGAGGTCTGAAGTAAAATGATCACTAACTTGGGAACTCAGCAGTTTGCAAATATAACTGATGTTATGTGGTTGCTCCTGCTTCGGATTAAAACCCTTACTGTATTCTAAAGATGCATTTGTAAATATTTTAAATGGTGTCAAATAAGAGATTTTATGATTCATGCATTTACCAACTTCTGAACACTGCATCCAGATTATAAAATGCACGCTTTACTACAGCCACTCGAAATGGCTTTCGACTGTTTGATTTTTTTCTGCACTCTGGGTGACATGACATCGTTTATTGCGTTGCTGTAGTTACCGCATGACCACAGTAAATCATCTCAAAATGTTGAGGTGTGACCGATATTACCGGTGTGCATGTGCACAATCAAATTGCCCACCTGGTTTGGTATTATATAGATGCCCTCTAAAAATGGCTTTAACCAAAAATGTAATGATGCAAAGAGAGGTGTGGAGAATCACAACAACATACTCCAAACATGAAACGACTACGACAGCAAAATCACAGAAGCAAGGAAGGAAGGGAAAAGAAAGAATAGAAAAGCCACGTGGGAAAAAAGCTTTGATTATAATTGGGACGATAATTAGAGAATAATGATAATGACAACAATAATGATACCATTTTGTTTGAGGCCAAAGCAATCAGCAATTGACTGCATTCACAGAGAAAAGCAAACTTTATCTTTTCATTTCGATATTTTCTATCCGAGGTCAAAATCCTAATTATTTCTAGAGATTCAGGTATCTGTAACATATATAGATAATTGTCAGGAGAGCCAGCATGTGGCACCACAGGAGGTGCTAACCATGAAGCCGTCGCTGATTGCTGTAGGTCTTACTCAGCTAGTCAGAGGACACTTTGGACGAGTCATTTATTTGCCACATCTGTATAAATGACTTCTTATCGCCACGTAATTGTGTTCTTGACACAACAGGGGTGCTACAGCATGGGGCACATTCAATCCAGGGAGGAGTTTAGCCAGAGACTCTGCTCCTTTGTTAATCATAACATTCACAGAGGCATTTGTACAGTTAATGTGTGTGTCTGCTTGTGTGCAATGAAGGACAGATGATGGAGGAGAAGATCTTTTTCCCCACAAAATGCCACTTGAATACTGTGTATGTCTTAGCCTATATGCGGCAGTCACACGAACCTCAGTGTGAAACGAGGGGCTAATAGGTTGACTGGCAGACTGGCCATCTGAATGGATGACTAGCATAGTGACTTTCCATCTATCCACCCGCCTCTCTCTCTCTCTCTCCCTCCCTCCCTCCCTGTCCCTCACTCTGTGTGTCTGTCTGGTTGTCAGGCCCATTAGCTCATTAGGCAGTGTGTGTGATTGGAATAAGAACTAAGCCCGCACAAATCTCCAGACTGTGACACACACGCCAATCTATTATGTGTTTCTCTTCATCTCCACTTGCCCTTTCTCAGGCTTTCTGCTGCCTATCCTTATTTGTGCTCCTCTGTGTCTCTTCTCTCCCTCTCACTTCCTTCGTGTCTCAGAATCTTCCTATCGCTCTGTCTTTCACTATGTATATCTTACTGTCTCTTTACTAGCATACCATCATTTAAACACCACCATTATGCCTAATAAAGTCTCCATAATAAAGATCATAAAAGCGGACAAAGGGCTATATTGAGATATTAAATACAGCATGAGGTGCACTATTTTATCCAGAGTGCGACACAGTAGCAGACGACTAGACAGATTACGTTGGATAGGTTCATGATCAGTGCAGTGTAACTATCATTTTCTGCCAGAACACAGGAAACAAATGTTGGTGCAAATCACATTAGGATGTTTTCACTACAAGTGGATGCAGCTGGTAATATTTGGGGGCCCAGCTTAATGCTAAGTAGGCATAAGTATCCCACTATACGTTATTAACAACAGGCAACAATACACTATGAATAATTAAACAGGCTGCAAATGGCTACAAACAGCTGCCAGTAAACATCATACTGAAAGTTGCACATTTGTTTTCTTTCATCCATTAAAAAGTTAGTTTCATTCATTCATAAAAGTGTTTAAGAAGTTATTGTATTGACAGAGCAGTAGCCATACATATTGTACCATAGGAAGCATTGAAGTCAAAAGCAAAACTAGATGAGTTGTTTAGCAGGGATGTACCGATCCAGTTTTGATCGGTTTTGATCCAATTCCGATACCTGGATTTGGATGTCTGCCGATACCAAAACGTATTCTGATAGCAGAGCTTTTTTTGTTGAGCGTTGTTGTTGTTTTTTTGACGTTGTTCTTAGCATTATGTGTAGGGTTACATGAGGCTGTAATACACCCCAGTACTTATTTGAAAAAGAGTAGAAAAAATGCATAACATTTCAAAATAAATCCTAAGCAACTATTTTGAGTCATTCCAGAAGGCGGCGGTACCTCACCAGAAAGTTACCACGCAACACAAACTACAACAAAGAGCAAATTAAAAAAGAAGCATAACAGAAATAGAATAGAAAGAACCATATAATATGGGCGATCATCACATCAGGCAAAGTGATTGTAATTGGTTCAAGCATTAAGTGAGTCAGGTTTAAACAGTAACTTATTTTGCCCATCGAGTCAACATTAACAGGTTATCTATATTGTTGTCAGATAGGCTAAAATTATTATATTCCAACCAACAGTGGACAGCGATGTTACGGTAGTGTGGAGTTGCTTGTTACCACACACACAGCTGAGAGTCGTTTTCAGGTGGAGTAGAACTTTACTAAGCTTGCATTAATTGACCCTTAACAGTATGTCCTACTTTGATGTTTGGTCAAACACATTTACAATCAGTCATGTCTGTAAACAATTGTGTTGTTAGGAAAATTATTATTGAAACGCACCAAGAATGCTTAGTTCGAGTTCTGTGACATAAGTCCAATATTTGATAAGGGAATTACAGCTATGTTGAAAAAAGCATTTCGGAAAGGATCATTCTTGTGTCTAGCCTGAAGCAGGTCCTTTTGACGCAGGACTTCATACTTTTGAGTGGATCTTTCTATCCAAACCGAGAGGAACAGCTGGAGTCTCTAAATTAGTTTCATTTCATCTTTGCACAGGCAGCGAGCCTCAGTGTCGTGATTCAAAGGTCACCGTTTGAAAACACTGACCAGGCAGGAATGTTCTGTGAGTAATGTTATCATTGTGATGCCCTTCAGAGCGGGTGAAGCACACTTTGCATAATCTCACTGGAGAACACAAACAACACTGTGCAGTTGTTTTAAGTAAATTCAACGATTGTCATTGTCAACCTAGCATATTGGTTAATGTTCTGACGTGCAAGATGTAACCACACCATACAGTATGCCAACATGTAGCCTTACACATGTATGGGGGTAGAGTGGATACAGTCATACCAATCTGCGCTGTCTCATCTCCCGCCTCCACCTCTCTGTCTTCGTGACTTGGAGTATGTTTCGCTTTTTCTCTCTAGCTCACTTTTTATGTTTCCATCTCTCTACAGCATGGTGCCATCTCTATCTCTGACCACTGTTTACATATCTCAGTCTTCTTCTCTCGCTGTCTTTCTGTGTCTTTCTCCCTGTATGTCTATTGGTTCCTATGGTGACAGGTCTCCTTTGGGTTATGGTCTGTTGCTATGGTAACTGACCTACAGTAAGATCCTGCTCTCTGATCTTTGTGTCATGTCATTAATGTGTGTGTGCCCATGAGAAATATCTTACTGAGACACAAGGCTTACACAAAGTGTCTTAAGTTACACAGTGCATCATTAGCATATAGAGCAATTTACTATGTACACATGTAATCTGACTGACTGGTGGACAGAGAAACAGATAAAATCCTCTTCATTAAGTCAACCTTGCAGAGAGGATTGATGACTTAGATCGTTTATATGTGGATCCCTCCCATAGCACCATTGGAAAGTTAGAGCAGGAATGAATAAAATTGTTGTCAACTTCGCGGCTGCAGAACAAGGGACCTCAGATGAAAATTAGCTTCATAAACTGGTCGACTTCCACACACCTCTAGCCTACAGACAAATCTCAAACGCTCATAAGATGAATATTGAAGTGAACAGACTGCGAGGGAATGACCATTTTACCATCCAAACAGTGGACAACAAGAGAATAGTATAAAATGGCTAATCAGCAACAACAAGGCTACTAAGTAACAGGAGGGCTGTCTGTCAGGCAATAATTCTGAAAGTAATAGTCATTTCTGGAACACTCTTGGTTCAAAGCCGAAGAATAAATAATTTGCCTGGGAAATGGGAGGACGCGTGATAGCCATGAGCCAGAGATTTGCGATGCTACTGGCATGCAAGCAGGACCATCCAGGCAGAGTGCCTCATCAACCCCTGTGCTTAATAGGACACAGCCGTGGACAGCTGAGACAGGGGCAACCAGCAATAAACCTCCACAGCAACCAAGTGTGGGACTTGAAAGCAGTTTTGCACTAAGGCTGCAGGACCCTGAGTTTCCTTCACAGGACTTGCAAAACTTCAAGACACGACGAGCTAAGGGCTAAGAACAATGCTGGAAGTAACAGGCTACAGGGAAAGCTAACGATTTGGACCTGAGCTCGGATTTTAAATTTGCTGTAAAAGAGGTGAAAGGAATATTAAAATGTACTGCTTTACAAATGATATGGTTATGATATGAGAGAAACAATCCCACATATTCAATGAAATATCAATGAAAACACCATTAAATTATTCATTCAGGCTTTCTCATCCTCCTCTGCTCTATCTTGGTTTTCAGTCAGTGATCTTGTCAGTTCTTAAATAACAAATATTATTGATGATATTTCCTCCACTACGGTAAAGCTAATGTCCAGTGAGACAAGAGCGCCATGCAGAAATCCCACGTTGGTAAAAGTGGACAAAATATATGTTTAAAATCTGAACGTATGTCATGAAAAACAAATCCCCAGTTTCATAAAGACACCTACAAAAAGAAACTGCATTTGTTATATGGAATCGCAAAGTGCAATGCAGTCCTTCATTTCTGACATCATTGCCAACCAAATTATAATGCACATGCCCTATTTGCTGCTGCTTACGGGCTGACAACCCCCAGAACTACTCTCTAAGTCATGCAATGAATTTTCCATCGTCTTCACTGACACAACTCTGAAAAATAGACTGGCTTTCCAGTTGTACTGAAGGTATCTTGTATCACGGTATATGACGCTTTTTCTTAAAACACATTGAATAAGCATTACAAGAGATTATCAACGATAAAACCTGGGAAGAAATTGTGCAGCATCTGAAATCTTCCGCCTAATGCCTTCATATTTACCCTACAGGCTTGTTTCGTATGCTTTTAAGTACACAGCATCAGATGTACAAATAGTCAACACTTATTTACTCGAAGGCTATGTCCCACAGGCTCTTGAAACTGCAGTTTCAAAGCCACTCTGGATAAAGATTAGTATTGATAGCTCACTGATGAACAATGATAAGTCCATATCAAAACTCACATTTTAAAGTAATCTTATTTAGAGGGATATTTTTTAACAACTGAACACCTTCTTGGCCTTAAACATTCCAGACGGGATTTCGACGACACTACAGCAAAGAGACTCCTCTTGTTAAGGACTTAAATGACAACCAAGAGAGTGGACTAATTCAGTCTTGGAATAATTGGATCACAATACTTCTTTCGACCATAACATATTACCAGACAGAATGGAAAACAACAAAATATCTAACCAGTATTTGCTGGCGACATATTGATTTATATAACGACAACACCAGGTATGGTCCCACACAGATAGATGCATAAATTAAATCAGTGATAGGATATGCCGAAAAATGGAAACTGAAGGTAGAACAACAATTAAATGGTCGGTGCTCGGCTTATACAAAAAAGACAGCAAACCAAGCCGGAAATGTTGGTGCAGAATCATTTCAGGATCGGCCTAGTATCACTTTAAGAACATATCAAGAAGTACAGGACTTATGTCCTAGCCGGATTGAGAAAAATTATAATGCCATAATCTTCAAAAGGCTCGACTTCAGTAATATACTGTCTTTACAGGTCTATTTAAATAGATAAGAAAGCTGCCTCTAGAGTCCTCACAAAGACCAGGAAAGTGGATCACATCAGTCCTGTACTCAGATCTTTACACTGACTCTGTTTGTTAATTCATTCATTTTAAAATACTAAGGTTGGTTTATAAAACATTGAAAGGTATATGGCTAAAATACATTTCTGATCTGAAGCTCCGTTACGAATCATCCAGACCTGTCAGATTGTTTGGTAAAGGTCTGCCTAATGTTACTATAGTCACCGCTTCACACAGAGAAGCAGTATTCAGTTTATATGCACCATATATCTGGAACACACTCCCAGAAAACTTGAGTTCTACTCCAACTCTCAGTTCATCACATCAAAGCTTGAGACGTTTCGTTTGCCAATGCTTAATATTAAACTGACTGTGGGACTATTTATTCATATCTTGCACTGCACCGTTACCGCACTGTAATTAAAAATGTTGTGTTTATTTTTATTTTGTGTGTGCTAATTTTTTAATTCAGAATTTTTTTTTTACTCTTCCCCATTCAAATGTGTCTTCAAATTGTGTCACACATTTCCTTGTGTCCGTTACTTAATACCTTTCAATGTTTGATGAAACAGCTTCGAATCAGCTTGTTGTTGATGCTATAAAACAATCTTGCCTGCTTGCACATTAACAACAAGTCACCATACATTTTTGAATGTACCTTGCACATATTTTAAGAATCCTTTCAAACTTCTAATTTGATTCCTGCTGTGTTTCAGGTAAACTTCTGAACCAGAGCTCTCCTATTTATGGTAAGATACACTGAATTACTTATTCTGCCTTCCCCTCCTATACATATAAAGAACACAGGCATTTTATTCACAGAGCAAAGGATTGACAGTGGTGCTACAACCTTGAAGGAAATTGGAATTCAGTGACTTGATCAAGGGCACTTTAGAATTGTTTTGTGAGCAGCCACCTTTCATTGCAGAATACATCATCCCTTCACAAACTTTTCCTTCAGATGGGATAGAGCACAGGGCTGGCAATGAGTGCATGGTCACCAGACTAGTTTGTGATTCAGTGCCTTGTCCAAGGGCACTTTACCAGGCATCCTCCAACTGGTCTGATCTCACAGGGACCAGTTCTTCCCAACCACTGTATCTCTAGGGGTTGCTTTTGTATCTATTGTGTAATGCTGTATTAATGCTCAAGGCCACAGTAGAGTAGTTATTCAGGTCAGAGCATCTAATACCTTGAGAAAGCTGAGTGAAAATGGTGTTAAAAAAATCAAGGGATATAAAAAAAAGCGGTGCAAGTCATTTCATGAAAATTATTTCATAGCAATTAGATTGGGCGCCGTCACACAGTTTTGGGGGTTTGAGTCGTTTGAGTATAATGGATGTTGAACCTTGTGTTATTATTTGCTGATAGATAGCATGCTATCTTGAAGCCAGAACTATATAATATCTATGTGCTGATTGAAACCAAAGAACAGGTACTACAAGGACCTTGGTGATGAGCTTGTATTCCTTATCTTCAATGTAAATATAAGCCAATCAGATCGCTGGATTTAAGCCACCCGTTTTATAATGGGAAATCAAGACCTCCAAATAATTAACTACTGCATTTGACTTTGTTACTTTCATGCTAGCATTTGACACACAAAGTGACCCATTATTGATATAGAAGCTGTTTCATTTAGGAAACTGCACTCTATCTGCGGTGAGGCAAAGGTAGCTGTTGGAACTTATTTAGGTAGCCATGATAACTTTCTGTTGTATCCAGTTTCTGTTCTATCTGGTTTAGTCCTCACTGAAAAGCAAGGTAATTGGTTAACAAGGCACTGCAGGCTTTGGAGGTGGGGTTAATGTTGGATATGCTAATTATCACCATGGAAACACAATCACAGCAGGAAGCAAGACGGCAGTGACTAATGGCCCACTCATTTGATATTATATTCAATTTCTCCCTCACTCTTTTTTCCTTCTTTCCACGTCTTTCTCTCATCTGAAATCCCACTCATCTCTCCGTTTCCATTCATCCTGATGTCACTCATATGTACCCTTCGCATCTACTTGTCCACTCTGTGCCCTTTTCTGTCCCTCTATCTCTCTCTCTCTGTTCCCTCTCTTCCTTATGATGTGAAAATCACACTTTTAAAATCAGTGTTGCATTGCTTTAAAAAGCAAGGAAGCATCAGTCAAATGTGAAGTATGAATAGAGAAGCAAGAGCAGTGCTCAAAAAGCCCAGACAACTCTAAACAACAGGGCCGCCGCTCCCTATACGCAGAGTACGCAGACTGCGTAGGGCACCAAGTTCCTGGGGGGGGCACCCCAAAAAAAAATATATATATAATTATAATTGTAATTTTTTTTTTTTTTTAATTAAAAAGGAAAAAGAGATGGTCCGGGGGCCCCCCAAAATATATATATTTTTTTTAAAGTTCATGATAATCATTACATTACAAAAAATATATAAATTAGTTATGAACAGGCCCATCGTTGTTTTTTCTTAATTGTGTAACCTATCCAGGGGTGGATTACTGCACAGGCACACCGGGCACAGGCCCAGGGGCCCAAGGGCTCAGGGGGGCCCTTAGCCAGAGATACTGATAGTAACTTTTCATGTTGCATAGTCAAAGAGCTCAGTCACTGATGTCAATAATAGGGTCCAAAAAGGAATAGCCTAAATATAAGTACTCATTAAAATATAACAAGATAGAAATCATCATGGGCCCCTCAACTAGTAGGGGAGAAATGCAAAAGCAAGTTAAAAACAACAGCATTAGTAGCTCTGTCTAAGGGGGTTGAAGGCCCCCTCACACATACACAAATAAACTTTATATGTGTGAATTCTAAATTGTTCATATCCACCCTTTATCTGTTGAAATGGGCCTCTCCATCATAGAACATGGGTCTGCAGACCAATCTACTGTTTTTACAGTTGCAGAGTAAAGAGTGCTACCTGTTTAAGAAAAATCTGAAAAATAATGTTCCTTCTGCATCTCAGGATTTGATATCTCTCTAGTCTCTAAAATTTCCTCACAAAGTGCACCAGATTGATGCATTTTACTTTAAAAAGGTAAAAAAAATTCCACCCACCCCCCAACAAGGTACAGGGTCCCTCCAACAATACCCCAAGATCCTGTGGGAAACACTGACTTCCTTAATATGTTTTTGCCATTAATTGTATGTATCCGTGTATAAAATTCAGTGTACCTGACTGGATAGGGACAAGTGGGGGGCCCTTTAAGAGTGTAAGCCCAGGGGCCCATTATCTCATAATCAGTCTATGATCCTATCACTCAATTCCTTTGCAAAGGCAGTTTTTTCACAAGTTAAGCTGTTCTTTCTGTTAGTAAATGCTGGCAAATGTGCCAAAAAGCAGTCGCAGAGATCTTGCAATGGCAAAAAAATTTCGCTCGCGCCCTGCGAACGCGAGCTTCTGGGTGTTTTTTTTTTTTTTGGGGGGGTGGGGGGGGGGCATCACTGACAATTTCTGCTTAGGGCACCCAAAAGCGTAGCAGCGGCCCTGCTAAACAATGACATGTACAACCATAAATAATGTATAAATTCCATCTCTTAGCAACCACTAATCTCTCTCTTTCACTCTTCCTACATTACATTACTTTATGACTCATGTACTCAGACACATTCTCATGTCTCTGTCAACATTAAGTGACAAGAGACTCACAGAAGCCACTTTAAAGCATTAATAAAAACACAGTTTCTCCCCATGTCGCTGTATGCAACAATATTCGCCTGCATATCCTTCCAACTTTCCTTTGCTGTCTTCTTTGTGACTCATAGTTATTTTGACAGCTCTGTCAACATGAGGATAAGAGACCACTAGTTAATTGCAAGTCTGTTAAACACAGCGGCAGGAGAGACACCCTCCTCTATATCCAGAAGATTAAAAAAGAAAAAAACACTAGACAGACAGTGTTTGATGTTGATTGAACACAATGCTTGGGGAAGTCCTAATGAGCAGTGTAGATAGCTTATTAGTATTAACCATAAATCAATATGTGGAAAATTACACCAGCAGGGAACACACACCCTCCGTCTTTCCCCTTCCATCTTTGAAGATTGAGTTGGTGGTCCTTTGTGAGATATATATTTTTTTGTTTTCATAGGGAAAAAGCTGAGGACCTCCTTTGTGATACATTCATTATATCAATGGTGGCTAACACTACTAGCGGGACAGAATGACACAAGTAGAATGGCAAAGCCACTCTATACAGTATATATATATATATATATATATATATATATATATATACTGTATATAAATATAACACCTGGTTCATTCACCAGCTTTGAGGTAACCAGCTGACTAGTATTGTCCAATCATGTCCATGCAGTTGCAGATCACAGTCATTAGAATATGGCAAATCTCACCATTACTCTGCTGATATGCTCTGGCTAGCCGCTGCAGCTCCCTCCACTGTTACAACGTGTGCTTTATTTAACCTTTTTTAAATTGTAGAATGCCAAACTTTTAATGCGTTGTATGTTTATAAAGAGATTAGTCTACCCTGCACAATCCTTGTTGTCGTTTGTTTAAAAGTCGATCCCCTTCCAACAATCTAATTATATCACTTTCTGCTACAAATGGTAGATCTCTTCATGAGACTGACTGAACTTCTCAGATTTAAAGCATAACTTAAAAGCTCTGATGGTTTCCGTTTGTTGATTTGCATTTTCAGCTACAGACAGATGGCCTCCTTCAGCTCTGTTATGGAGCAGATGTTTGGAGCAGCAGCAGCCACAGAGACATTGTGACCTACCTTTTGATCCACAGATGCCCCACTCTGCACATGGGACAGCGCTGACCTGTCAGAACTGTGCCATTTGTACCAAGCCTGTGTTAAATTAACCCCTAACCAGGTTGCGAAGAAGAAATCCAAATAGTACGTTTATCAAAGTGTTAGCATGATAAAGGGGAGTTTGCTACTGACAATAGAAAAGTCCCCGAAAGGAACACTACCGAAAATTTCTGTTTGTTTTTCGAGAGTACAATATCTATGCACACAAATGAACAAAGAAAAGTAATCAAAAAGCGGTACATTACTGAAAACACCAGTGAGGAATTTACTCAGGCATTCTCTCTGTGTCCGCTCCTCCCCTGTGTCTCAGTTAATGAGCTTGTTGGTAACTTCAACTCGAAAATTACAAATATTATCGATACTATTGCACCCACCAAGGTGAAGGTCATCTCCGGTAAAAAAAGGTCTCCATGGAGAAATGCCCCTCAGGTCAGAATAGAAAAGAGAGAGTGCCGTAAAGCAGAACGCAGGTGGCAAAAAACTAATCTCCAGGTTCATTATGATATCTTTAAAGAGAAACTTCACACTTTTAACTCGGAACTGAGAAGTGCAAGGCAGTCTCTGACATCATCACCAAAAACAGCAACAATGCACGTGCCCTGTTTGCTGCTGTTGACAGGCTAACAAACCCTCCTGTGTCAGTAGCATCTGAACACCTTTCCACGAAAGCCTGCAATGAATTTGCCTCCTTCTTTACTGAGAAAATTCATAAAATAAGACAAGCTGTAACCGCCTCAACACCGGGTTCAAGGTGTGTTTTATAACTGTGCCCATTTAAATTCAATCCAGTTGCCATGACAGAGTTTTTTCTGATCAACCAGAAAAACCTGGATGAAATTATACAACACCTGAACTCCTCCTCCTGTTGCCTTAACATGCTGCCCACAGGCTTCTTTAAAACTGTCTTTAACTGCACGGCCTCAGATGTCCTAGAAATGGTCAACATGTCCCTGTGCACTGGTGTATTCCCACAGGCACTGAAAACAGCAGTCATCAAGCCACTCCTAAAAAATAAAAATCTAGATACATCACTCATGAACAATTATAGGCCCATATCGAACCTTCCATTTTTAAGCAAGATAATTGAAAAAGCTGTTTATCAACAGCTAAACAACTACCTAGCAATGAACAACTACTTTGATGTCTTCCAGTCAGGTTTTCGAGAACACCACAGCACTGAGACCGCTCTGGTTAAGGTCCTCAATGACATTCATCGAAACACAGACAGTGGCAAAAGTTCAGTATTAGTTTTACTGGATCTCAGTGCTGCGTTCAACACAGTTGACCACAACATATTACTAGATCGACTTTCAAAATGGATTGGACTTTCTGGAACTGTGCTAAACTGGTTTGAATCCTACTTAAAGGAGAGAGACTACTATGTGTCAATAGGCAAATTCACATCCGAGCGAAGACATATTACATGCGGGGTCCCCCAAGATTCCATTCTTGGGCCTCTTCTGTTTAACATATAGCTCAGATTATGAACAAGAACAAATTATGTTACCACAAATGTACATAACCATATCACCAGGAGACTATAGTCTGATTCAAGCACTAAGTAAGTGCATTGAACAAATCAATGACTGGATGTGCCAAAATTTCTTTTGGCACATGAATTTTCAAAACTGAAGTTATTGTCTTTGGTGCCAAAGATGAACAATTAAAAGTCAGTGCACAGCTGAAATCTGTTATGTTAGAAAGCACACACCAAGCCAGAAATCTTGGAGTAGTGATAGATTCAACCTTGAATTTCCAAAAACACATTAAATCAATTACTAAGTCAGCCTACTTCCACCTTAAAAACATTTCAAGAATTAAAGGGCTAATGTCTCAGCAGGATTTAGAAAAACTTGACCATGCGTTTATTTTTAGTAGACTTGACTTCTGCAACAGGGTCCTTGTAGGCCTTCCTAAAAAATCAATCAGACAGCTTCAGCTAATTCAGAACGCTGCTGCTCGAGTCCTCACTAGGACCAAAAAAGTGGATCACATCACCCCAGTTCTGAAGTCTTTACACTGGCTTCCTTTCAAACAGAGAATTGATTTCAAAATGCTTATGTTAGTTTACAAAGCCCTAAATAGTTTAGGACCAAAATACATCTCTGACCTGCTGATACCTTATGAACCAGTCAGAGCTCTCAGGTCGTCTGGGACTGGGCTATTGGAAGTCCCCAGAGTAAGGACTAGACAGGGAGAGGCAGCCTTCAGTTTTAATGCACCCAATCTCTGGAATAAACTTCCAGGGGACTTGAGGTCTGCTCCAACACTTGGCTCTTTTAAATCAGGTCTGAAGACCTTTCTGTTTCCGTTTTTTTTTTATGTTTTAATTATTTTATGTTTTATTTCTAGTCATGTTTTTCACTTGCTTTTTTTAATGTGTGCCCTATACTTGATGTATTTTTTTCTTGCTTCTGTAAAGCACCTTGAATGGCCTTGTGTCCGAAATGTGCTTTAGAAATAAACTTGCCTTGCCTTGCCTTACCAACCCAGTAGAGTTTGTTTATCGACACCTACGAATGTTTCTAGGGCAGCGCTGCCACTATACAGCCATAAGAATGGGTACAAAGCCATTCAAGCTATGAAGGTATGTTGTGGAGAGAAAGGTCATACTTGTACATCCTTGATGCACTCCTGGAGGTTAAGTGTCCTCCGAGAAGCTCCACATCACTTGCTAAGCCTCCAAGTCAGCCACTATGATAACAGCTTTTTTTAAGATGGGTAGTTTCTTTTTCTGTGTGGCGAGTAACAAACTATATAGTGTACTTGGTACTGACAATGTACGTATTTGTGAGTATGAAGAGTTGCATGTTGCATTACATGCCTTAGGACGCAAACATTTCCTGCATATATGGATACAAATAATCTAATTTCCAGATGTATAATACTTCCGTATTTAATTCACTGTGCAGGCCAAATTAAGTGCATTTTCTGACCGTCTTGGCCACTGGTCATTAAGGTACTCAAACAAGGCCCCTTTACCCAATATCCAACCAAACACTCAAGCATCTTTCCGTGTTATGTCTTCACCACTACATTTACTGCCATAACCACCAAAACTGAACATTATGACTCCAGAGGGAGCATAGCATAAGTGCATTGTTGGCATCCTGTATAATTGTTGGGGATTCTCTTACCCCAATTTAGGAAACATGATGACGTTCTGTTTCAAAATACTGTTATTAAATGACCTTGAGTAAAGGAACAAGATATTTGGCACATTTTACCAAAAAGTCACTTTAAGTGCCTGGTGAAATGAGCTGTTACAAAGTTTGATTTCAGTTCCATCAAGATTATTACAATTTGCATAAATATGTATTGACAGTGAAGGAGAGGCAGAAACCTTAGTAAGAGGAATTCATCCAGACCTATTCTGCATCAGAATATCAGCAGCAGACTCTTACATTAAGGTGCATAATGTGGTCATCATCATTTGTCATACAACTTGAATGTGGTTCTCCACCACTCATTCTGTGTTTGGGCATCAGAGCAGGGACCATTAGCATTTCCATTGCTCTACCATAGCACAGAACAATTAATCAATATCAAATCGAAATCACAACTTGCAACAAAGCAATTAGAAAAAGGTTGTGATAATCATAACCGACCAGAGGTGCCCAAATTCGACCAAGTATGCACCAACAACAACTAAGGAAAAGTTTACATTTAGCGTGGAGAAAACTTGTTTCAGCTGAAACAACACCAAAAAAAGTTCCTATTTCAGTCATAATTGACTGTTACTGTTTTATAAAAAGGGCTCACAAAGCGCGTCATAACGCACTAACACGTTAACGATGGTGGGTTTGAATAACTCTTTTCAACGCTGTATAGAAGATATGCAACTCTCTCCCACACATACTGTACTTCAGTTAAGTTACCTTTGCATAATTATATGTAGCATGTAAGAGAAAAGTTCAAACAGACCTGAAAGTTACATCACAACATCAGATTTCTAGTCAAGCAGGATGAAGACTCACCGTACACTTCCTGAATTATTAGTTCCAGTTGAGGATTGAGTTGCTGCCTGCAAACTGCAAATTGTTCGACACACATTTATCACACAAGAGAGACTATTGGCAGTCTAGATCAATGGACCAGTGTTTTAGCGACAGTATGCATCTTGTGAATGTTTAGTGTAAAGTTAAGTAGTTACACTCCTTTCGTGCCACAAAGCAATCAAACGTATTTACACATTTTGGTGATATTGAATTACTGCAGGTTCAAAATAATAAAAAACTATGCACAGAAAACCGGTTCAGTTGAAGAGGTGACTTCCAAATCACACACACAAAAACAAGCATATTAGGCTGTATGTGCACGCACACACACACACACACACACACACACACACACACACACACACACACACACACACACACACACACACACACACACACACACACACACACACACACACACACACACACACACACACACACACACACACACACACACACACACACACACACACACACACACACACACACACACACACACACACACACACACACACACACGCACACACACACGCAAAAGTCTTGACCAGAGAGCAGTCCTTCTCATGCCCCGAAGGGAAAAACGAGATTACTGGCTCTTTCTCACTCTTTTTTTCTGTTGTTCACTGGTTATCTTTCTCTTCTTTCCATCCATCTTTGCCTCTCCTTCACTCTATTGCTCTCTCTCTCTCTCTCTCTGCCCTTGGCAATATCGTGATAATAAAAGCAGCTAAAGAATACCTTTGAGTTTCGACTCCCTCTATTTCTCTCTGCCCCCTTTGGCTTGCCATTATATCACACACACACACACACACACACACACACACACACACACACACACACACACACACACACACACACACACACACACACACACACACACACACACACACACACACACACACACACACACACACACACACACACACACACACACACACACACACACACTAGTATATCAAGTTGTGACTGAATTACATTTTGACTGATAGTGCTCTTGAGGGCAAAGCAATGATAACTCACCTGTATGTGTGTGTGTGGGTGGGAGGGAGTGTACCTTTAGTTAGGTATGTACAAGGTTGCAGGATTTACTTGTGTGTGAATGTTCGTGTGCGTGTGTCCATTGCTCAGGGCTACAATAATAAAAGAGGATAGCTAACCTAAAATACTTGGCCTTCACTGCAAAGCTAAGGCTGCCAAACTCTACCAGCACAGCCAATGCAGACTAAAATCTGACAGTGCAAAGATAAACATTTCTTTATTGTGTTCATATTTTTCTACTCTCCACACACACACACACACACACACACACACACACACACACACACACACACACACACACACACACACACACACACACACACTTATTTTGAATAAGGAAACGTTGAGGTGATCAGATTTAATCATCATAATAATAAAGGATAAACATGCATGTTGCCCATAGTGTTAGTAACCACATTGATATACTCATTATCTATAAATGTATTGATAAGTTTGTCGAAGCACCATTGAAATCCCGACCTGCCGCTAGGCGAATTAGCTGCGCCTGTCGGTCTGGACACTCTCCATTGAAGCTCATTAAATATCTCAAGAAATCCTGAGCTACCAATCAAATCGTCCTTTCTGATATGGGCAGGCCAGAGCCCTATGTATGGGGCTCTGGGGCGGACATAACCGGATGACAACAGTGCTGTGCATGCATGGTGTGCATGCCCCGTCGAAGCAGTGATAGTAAACATACTGTACATGGATGCGGATATGTTGTTTGAGTTTGAGACGGCTTCGGCCTCGACACTTAATGATTTGAAAGACGGCACTCAAATCTTTCATTAGCAAGTAAGAGGAATGTTCTGTTTTGCCGACCGACCACGGCAAAAGTTGAATTTAACAGTTAACTCGCTGTTTTCCCAAACAACAAAAAAGAGTTTTTATTTTTTTTAAAAGGAGAAGAAAAAAGTTGAAACAGATTCCCCCCGATGTTATGTCTCCAGTCATCCAAAAGAGGTTTCCTTCCCCGAGACGACAGTGTTCATGCTATTTGCTGTGAAACAAGCTGTACTTGTGGTGAACACATTTCTGAATTATACTTCTAGTCAGTTGAACTAAATCTAAACCAGCAGCCAGCACAGCGGGGAATTGTTACTTAACGTTTCTTTTGTCTTATTTTACAAATAACAAAAACTAATGTCTAATGTTTATAAAAACAGATTGTTTTATAAAAATCTTTAAAATTAAATTAAAAATGTAATGTCTCCTTATATTTGATTCATATTTTAATTCATAGCAGCATTTTCTCGGAAAAGCTGCTTTATGGATTCAAGCAAAATGCTTGAAAATGTTGATCTAAGCATTGTTTAAAATATGTGCTGCAGAGGTAAAATATTACACAGATTAACCATTATTTGGCATTAGTTTAGATCAAGATAATGTATTTACTGATAATATGGCCTGGCCAATTGTATGGTTTAATGGTCTTTCCTCCCTGGCCAGACACTAGAGTATTTTAAGTTCATGTTATATTTTTCAAGAAGATTTAATAGTTCTACCTTCAAAAACCCATGTGCCAAAACCATAACAGGCTATGCCAAAGACTAATGGATAAGCTTCCGACAAATTCATCCCTGAATAACGGGACCTTGTCCATTAAACCTGCCTTAAAGTGAGCAGACTGGTCCAGTCTACTGTCTGCACATCATTAGCAGACCTTTTACAGACAGATTAGAGTGGAGAGCAAAATGAATATTTAAGCTCTTAGCCAAGATTCTGTACCTCCAACAGCGCCAGCATGTGTCCCCCTCCTCTCAAGATTGTTTAGGCATTCTTAGCCAGTATGTAAAATCAACTACAACATGGAAGCAGTACATTCATTCATAAGCAGCTGAACACATTCATATAGAATGTAATATATGTGGATAAATGGAGGCCTACCAGTTCTCAGTACTGAGAGTATACAGAGATTCAAGCACTCTTACTGAAACAGAGAGTGTAGAAGATTTCTTGAGACACAGATGATATGGTACTGGTAAAAATTACAAAGGAATTAGCCCGACATTTAATAAATTGTCATGAGATGTACAGTGACAACTATGAAGTTAAGGTAGGATCTAGCTGCCCACAAAAATGTATCAGTCCACCGAATACACCCACACACACACTTGCGTGTTAATATGAGTGTCATTATGTCACAGTAAATCATTCTGTCACTAAGCCTCATATCTCCATTCCTTCGGATATACTGAGGGAGAGATTTAATTACCACACATAGACACGGCCACAGGTAGAAACATGGAGCTAGATTTAATTATCTCTCTCCCTCTCTTTTACCACAAACACACACACACACACGGCAAGGGAGTGGTAGACATTAATTTGTAGCAACATGACGCTGAACTGAAAACAGCGACCCAAACCTTAGGAGGTAGATCTCTAATCCTTGTACACAAAATCGTACCAGCACACCCTCTCACATACACACAAAAATATGTACATCTTTCGTATTATACTTTAGCAACGCCAACCCTTAATCCTGATGTCGGCTACGGCCAACACCAGACACATGAAACTCATTGATTCCTCATTAAATAATTCTGTTCTCTTCCGACAAAATAGATTTGAGTTAATACACTGTTTCGCCTCGGAGGATTATTGGTGATTGTTACCTTTTGTTCCAGTTCAATATCAAGAATGACCTTAAAACATGATAACAGAAGCACTGATTCTGAATATTCCAAACTGAACTAGATTGATGTTGGCAACAAACACCAAAAATAATAATTGTTAGTATGCTATGGTAATGAAAAAATTAAAAATCCACTCATTATTCCAGTCATTCTTACAATTGTGTCACAAGTACAATACTGGTATAAGATGATCAGGATGACTGCAGAGTACTGTTCAAAAGCTGGCTTCAATGATTCAAATATAATATATCAACATGCTTGCACATCAATGTCATTTTGGGACGGATGCATATTCTATTCATCCACCATAACGGTGTATTTGCATTATTGAAGATGCTGAAACAATCACACAGGCCTGAATCAGTTAATTGCAAATGACGATCCAAAGCATTAGCAGGCAGTTCCATGACAATCTTTCACAGATGTTCATGTCGCAGTCAAACACAACTTGATACAAAATACTGTCTACTATGTAAAAAAAAAATCATATGTGGTCTGATTTGTCATCAGTCACATGGTGCTCAGCAAGCCGACAAGTGGTCTGAAGTATCTTGTGTGGAATGTGTCTCCATGGCATGGTTTAGATACAGTGGATGTCTTTGATGGCACATTACATGGTGTCAATGTGAGTGGACGTGTTCAAATTTCCAGGAGGATGATTGCTGTATCCACAGGGAACCAAAAGGAAATTGGTTTGATAAGCCTCAACACAATGTAAACCCAACTCCGTAGCAGTCCCACGGACTAAATCTCAATCTAACGGAACACAACAGGGGATTTGGCGGTGCTAAAGACATGATTTCCCCCATCAAAACATAGAATAATGGAACTTCCTGTAAAAAAAAAAAAAAGTTGTGCCGTAACCATGGCCACGCCATAAAATCCACACACTATAATTTATGCCGAACTCACTGAAGGTTCTCTGCTGCCACTACACCCTATAAAAGCAGTTTATGCCGGTGTTTCTAGTACTTACTTTTATGAAACACATGAGCTAACAGGAGAAATGGTTGGTAGGTTTGTGGTTTTCTACACATATTTCTTCCCCATAACCTCCATCGTTAACAAGTCAGCCAAATTTGATCAAAGTGAACCTGAAGTGCATGTAACACAGTCACCATAAATATTGCACAGGGCACGTAACTTGTTGTTTCCCCTACTTATTCGCTCCCTGAAATGTCTACTTAAACAAGAGTTGTAAGCATTACAACAATGGCACTAGCAAGCAGAATGTAGTAGGCATGTAGATTGTTGTTTCTCCACTTTAGATTAAGCTCAAAAACAGCTAAGTTGACAGGGGAGCAGAGAAGAGAAAAACGAGGCAAATGAGCACGGCGGTGGGAAGGGAACAAAGTGTATTTTCTGTAGAAAACCATCTGTTTAGAGGAGGGAGGGTATGCAAGGCTCTGTGCTAACAAGGGGAAACAAGGGCAGGTGAGCTGATATATGAGCTGTGCAGGGATGTGTGTGCTATCAGCATGGGCACCCTCCACTCTCATAAGCCCTCAAAATCACCCTGGGTACCGAAATAGGGGGAAAGACAAAGCCACAGAGGGAGATAGAGAGACAGAGAGAGAGAGAGAGAGAGAGAGAGAGAGAGAGAGAGGGAGAGAGAGAATCCTGTGTTCCAGTAATTAGTCTGTCGAAAGTGAGCCGGACTATAATTCGGTCAGTCAGATGGATGTCTGCCCTCCAGACATTAGGTTTAGCCATTATCTACACTCATCCCTCTGCTGTCCATCGCTCCTTCTCCCCAGCTCACTCTCCCCCTATCCGCCACATTCATCCTTGTACCCTGTCCCACCATCCATCCATTCCCTCCACCCCCCCCCCTTTTCCTCTCTCCTGTGTCCCCTGGCCTCTCCTCCACACATTAGACGTCTCTCATCACTTATGCCAAGCTCTCTTCTCCCACTTCCCTATCCCTCTCCAGCACTCTCTTCCTTTACCGTCTCCAGACATCACATCTAACCATATTTTAAACTCACCCCTTTCAGTCCTCTCCATCAACACATCCATCTCTCTCTCTCTCTGCCTTCTCTCCTCTCCTCTCATCCTCCCCTCTCCTCTCCCACAGACATTAGATCAAGCCCATTACCTGCACTACATACAGTACACTCACAGGAATCGGTTTATTTGTCACAGGCAGGACACGTGTAGGAATCTGTCTCGGTGACACTGACGGAGAGAGAATTTTTTAGCTCCAGGCGTCACAGTACAGCTTCACACATGGCATACAGCATTCATATTCAATAGGTGACTTTAACACACACACACACACACACACACACACAAGACTTTCTACATATCACTTATCAAAATACACATTCACTATCAATGTGTGTTCAAGCAGCGTGGCTAGAAAGGTATGAAAAAAAGTGCCGTCTATACTCCAGTTCATTCATCTCTATGTCCCTCTGTCTTATCTCTGTAACCTCTCCTCCCTCCAGACATTAGATGGAGCCCATTATCTACAGTCATTGCTTCAGTCCTGCACATAACCATTCGTACCTCCCTGTCTCTTGTATTTCCTCTTCCCAGACATACAGATCTGAGCCCTATAGCCTCCACTCATTCCTCTAACCATGTCCTTCCATACTTTTCTGTTAGTCTCTCATGACTGGGCCTGCCTCCCATTACCTGCTGCCTCTCTCCCCCTTTTCCTCCCTCTCTGTCACCCTGCCCTCCTCTCTCTCTCTCTGCCGGATATTATGTCTAGCCATTATCTTCACTGGTCCCGCGGCTTCAGTCCATACATCTATCCTCTCTTACGTAACATCTCTCACCTCGGGATAGAGTTACTTGTATCTGCCCCATTCCCTCCATCCTGCCGTTTCCCTCACACATTTACACACTCAGCAAGATCAGACACACGTTCACAAGCCCGGCTTCTGCTCTATCTGGATGGACTTTTCTTTGCAGTCAGCAGTTACAAAGGTGCAAAATATTTGACCTTTCAAACAAGAAACCAATTTAAACCTCTGATAAAAAGAATGCAGTTTTTTTGGAAAACAATTATTTATGGCTTAGCCGTCAAGACACCACAAAATATCTTAAATAAAGTGGTGTTCACAAAAAACATTTATTCAAGTAAATGCTTTATTTCAGATATAAAATTGTAATTGTTTTTACTGTACTTCAATGGGGCCAACCCATAGGTTGAGAACCAATGTACTACATTACGTAGCCCTATATAAAGTAACCAATGCTGCTTACACATTGCTGATATGATATCTAACAATTTTATAATATATCAGTCAAATGGATGAAACAAGCTCTTTTACTTTGATACGTTAAGTACATTTGAATGCTTCTGTACTTTTACTGAAGTAGGATGCGTCATGCAAGACTAGTCCTTGTAATGACTACTTTTTACTTGTACATGTGTATTGAAATAGAGTGTTAAATGATCTCCACTTATATAGTACTGGTTTTCTCAGCCCCGTATCGATTTATATTGTTTTGCCACACACACACACACACACACACACACACACACACACACACACACACACACACACACACACACACACACACACACACACACACACACACACACACACACGATAGCAGCAGCTACTGCGCAGAGCGGTGGCTAACGATCAAGAGCAATTTGGGGTTCAGGGACACTTTGAGATGTAGCAGGGAGATTGGGCATCAACTACCAACCCTGCAATCCAGTGGACGACCACCCTACCTGCTTAGCCACAGCCACCCTTTTGCTACATTTCAACTAAGTGAGTAGTGATGATACACCAGTGCATATGTTTCGTTATAGTTTTCAATGTACCAACTGGTGTGAATGCTGTGAATTAAAATTGCAAATCACTGGTGCTCCAGTTATTCAATTATTAAAAAGTTGTATCATTAACTTGTCAATTCATAATAAAAAAGTCCTCCATAGATATTTTTACCTAATACAAACGGTTTACTGTTTACAGTTGCTAACGCTTTCTTTGTTTCTTGCTTTTGATGATTTTCTAGAATGTGCCATGTGTTTGAGTTTTGCTTTTATTTCATCTCGGTGCGGATTAAAAATCGATTTGCAGACTTGAAACTTGCTGTGGATAGGTAATCCATCACATTGAACAGAACAGAACTGCAGTTTTTTCTGTCAGTGTAATGTTATAGTTTTACACTGAGGCAGCTGGAGTAAGGAGTGCTTTTTTACCCTCCATGTTGGTGCATTTAAGGACACTCTGATCTTTGAAAATTCAGTCAGTCACTGAGCAGCAACAATTTCAAAGAAAAAAATATATAAATTTCACATTTTATACGATCAGTATTTGTTTACTGTGGTCTTCTAGACGATACCACAATGCTTTGTGGCAGTCGGTGATCCTTTCAGTGAAGCATTGCTGAATGCCAATTGGTGGAAAGTTTTAAAAAACAGTTCCTTTTTTTCAACTGCATTACCATAAAATAGCATTTTTACTTTGACCAAAAATATTACTAAAATAAAAAAAGGAACCATTCAGTGTGATGGAGTATGGACATTAAGCAACTTCCAAGTCTTTGCAAGTTGATTTTAATTGCGTTCGTAGATTAAATGAAACCAGTGGCAGCATCAAGGTTTGAAAATTAATTTAAAAGTTTCTGGCAGGTTCAGGAAAATGGATTGTAAAAAAGTAATCGCGTACTAGTTAAAACCAGGAAGATACAATGGTTTGCTACTAATGGAAAAGAGGGGGGTGGGGCGGGGGTGTATCCGTTCGTGCTGGATTCATGCTTCAATTCAGACCTCTGCTCCTCCTCTGCTGAGTCTTTTATTCACTCCATCACTGCTATCTATCTCCTTCTCTAATCGTTTCCCTCTGTCCTGCTCTCTTGACTCTGCTCACTAACCTTTATGTCCCGGTCCTTCTCCCATTCCTTTTATTTTGACCACGCTGAATATATCCATCTCAATATATCATTCTTTAAGTCCATCGATTTTGTTGTGTGCATTCATTCTCTCCTCTCGTCTCAAACCTTTCATATTCCTAGCTCCTGCGAAACATGCATCGTTTCAACCTACCAGCATTTACTCACATTCAGGCCACATCCTTAAAAATCTTTACCTCCCACCCCTTCCCGGTTTCCAATCCTCCTTCCCATTTGTCAATACTTCTCTTCCCTCCTTTTCTTTCTCCTCCATGTCTTCTCTGAGTTCGACACGCCATTTCTATCCGTGCTCTGCCACTCTCTTCCTTATCTCTCATTCACCCCTCCTCCTCCATCAGAAAGTCTCTCCTCACCCCTATCTCTTTCATTCTTTCCCTCCACTCCTTCCTCATGTTCCAATGAACAATTTTGCTGCGTAAGAAAACTTAGTTTTTGGACAGATACATCTGATTTGTATTAATGATTGTGAAATATGTTAATTCAAGTCTATTTTATTTAAATAGCCTCGTTTAAAAACAGCTATAGTTGATGGAAGTGCTGGACAAATTAAGCAATATATAGTGAATAAAATGACATTGGTAGCAAAAAAGGGACAGTAGAAAGAGGCAAAATAACAACAATAAATGGTCAAGATGAAATACAAGGCCTCTGAACAGGTCTCTCTTGTAAATGAGACCCTGGGTCTCAATGAGATGTTACCTGTATAAATAAAGGTTAATAAAATAAAAAAAGCTGTATCAGAATAGGTGCACCAATGTAAAACAGAAACAGAACAAAGACGATGTAAAATATAGAAAAAAGTAAAGGAATGGAATAGACAGACAGACACAGACACAGACACACACAGACACACACACACACAAACACACTTAATTCATCCCTGCATGGAAATGGTGTTGTTGCAGTGCCAAATAAATAAAGGGAATGAAAAATCAAATAGTCATTAAAAATTAAAACTGTGCAGTTGACAAATGGATGAAAAGTCGGCAGTGTGGCAGAGAGAGAGAAGTGTGAGAAAAGTCTCCAGGGACTGCTATGAAAGAATCTGGATGTTGTGATTGGAGTCTCTGTGAGTTGATGACGTCGCATGTTGTGCCTGCAACAGCTCAAGGCAGGATGTAAACAGCTACAAGGCTGGTAACTGGTCAATATATAGGTGATACTCGTATTATTAGAAATTCATGGAAAATGAATTATAATTGCCGTAATAATTAATTCAAAAGGGGCCCAAACCAAGTACTAAGTACACATGGATGAGTATACTTTATAGAGGGCCGACATTTCTGTATTTAATCCCTATCCCTTCTTTATTGATCATGATGTATTCAAATTGTTGGAGATTTTGAATTTGGGGTTTCCATAAGCTGTTAGCTATAATAATCAAAATTATAACAAATAAAGGCTTTAGATATCTCACTTTGCATGTAATTAGTCTATATAATATATTATTAAGTTGAATTACTGAAATATATGAACTTTTGCAAGATATTCTAATTTTTCGAGTTTCACCTGTATGCACTGCAGAGTCGACCTTTGTAATGGTTAGATGACCGTGGTTGCACCATCATTGATTCACAAACACCGCTATGGCTCTGTCTGCCTGTACAATATGAAATAAAGGGACCCTGGCATTTGAGCCGTGGATGTGTTTCTTTTGGTCAAACCCAATATTGCACAGTTGTATCCTCATCAACACCCAACATCATCCTTCTTGTTCCCCAGGGACATCATATTTCCCATGACAATCAAGGGGCAAAACTAGGGCTGCAACTAACGATTATTTTGATAATCGATTAATCTGTCGATTATTTTCTCTATTAATCGATTAGTGTTTTGGTCCGTAAAATGTCAGAAAATGGTGAAAAATGTTGCTACATTTTCCAAAGCCCATGTTGATGTCCTCAAATGTATTGTTAGGTCCAAAACACAAAGATATTTCATTTTACTGTTTATAATAGGATTAAAGAAACCAGAAAATATTCATATTTGAGAAGCTGAAATCAGAGAATTTGGACATTTTTTATAAAAAAAATACTCAAAACTATTAATCGATTATCAAAATAGTTGGCGATTATTTTAATAATCGATTATTAATCGATTCGTCGATTAATTGTTGCAGCTCTAGGCAAAACAGTTCATATTTCCTCCTTCTTGTTCTCTATTTGGCACTGGCTAGAGACATACACAAGAGTCCCCTCAGTAACTTGTCAGTAATCTCCAGGCAGTAGTGGAGATTTGGAGAGTGACTTTGGCTTGTCCCCTAGTTAAGTATATTGTTGACTCACAAAGCCAAAACAAATAGCCAGGAGCACCAGTAGACCTTCAAAAGAAAGTGTCACTAGTGCAATCAGCAATGCAAAAAGCACATACATTAAAAACGGACATAAATCAATTCAAGAATACAAATAAAAACACTAAAATATGGGAGCTACTTTAACAGGCAGCCACCCTCACAGCACCCGTTCTAGAATCTGGAGTTTGGTCAGTGTCATTGAACATTTGATCAAAAGCAGAAGGCTATTCCAATGCTTTGGACCTGCCAATGCAAAGATGATATCCCTTACCCACAGACCTCAATCCTAGAACAGTTACAAGCATTTGTTCTGAGAATGTAAGAGGCAGCCAAGTTCTGAAATGCACAGGGAGGTGCGTCCCAAGCATGGCTTTAAAAACAAATAGAAGAACCTTAAAATCCATCCAGTAATTTCCAGTACATGGATGCTAGCATCTGGTACCAGAAAGAAGTCTCTTGTCAGTGAGGCAAAGACGAGTTGATTAACTTGATTAAGATGAAGACAGTGGTCATGGATAAAAGAAACCAACACTGACTGTTTGTTGTACTCACTCTCACTGTGTGTGTCTCTCTCTCTCTCTCTCTCTCTCTCTCTCTCTCTCTCATTTGCATATATATTTTACATCCAGAGAAAACTAATTACCCCCCCCCCACACCAAAGTGTATAATCTTATCAATTTAAATATCAGTACTAAAAATATTATCAGTACATTTAAGGATCAAACAGGAAAATTAGCAGGAAGCTTAGGTTAAAATGTGGGAACTTTTACCGAAATAGATAACGTCTTACATTACAAAGTGAGCTGCTCACTGTAAAGGCCAGGACACACCGGCCCGATAATCGGCCATCGGAGAGTCTGGAGGGGGCGGGAACACAAATCTGTTTGGTGTGTTTGGTGACGTCGGCCGTCGTAGATGTCGTCGGGCTTCTTTTAGTCGGAGCAATTTGATTGGTGGAGGGCTAGCGAATCAGTGAAGCCCGGAAGTGAGGCGGGTAGCACATACAGCTGACAACAGTATTGTATCGCTAGCCAATGTTATTGTGTTTGTTTGTTACGTTCAGCGAGTACTCACATGCATCAACCCTTCTTGACTGCTCGACCCCATGCTCGACACACTCTGCTAAAAATTGTACTTTTTATGGTCCATAGATATAATACGTATTTATATCTATGTTTATGGTCTAGAGAGCTGTCCCATCATTTCCGGCTTCCATATTTTTTTGGGCCACAATTAGTGGTGGGCCGTTATCGGCGTTAACGTGCTGCGTTAACGCAAAACTCTTATCGGCGATAAAAAAAATATCGCCGTTAATCTCTTATTCCACCTCCTGTTCGGCTCAGGGGAGATGGTTCCCTCCAGGGCCGATGGCTGTTCGCCGTCAGGGTGAACCCCCTTCCGTGTGTTCTCTGGTCCGGTAATAATAGCCGGGGGCCGTTGTTGACACTTGAGGAGCCTTTATTGCAGGAGCGAAGCTTCTCTCACACACCCGCCGCTCTCTCTCTCCATCACTTGCCCACGACACACACCACCTGGCTGCAGGATCGCTAATGTAACACTCAGCGCCAAACCCCCTTCACAAATCTGTCTATTCAATGTTTACTTATGAATGTATCCATGTACGTAACTCTGACATGTACATAATTTATTGTTAATAATATGGTCTGTTTATAAATTCGGCATATGATTAAAGCATCTAAACGCCCGTAATCATGTTAAACGTTTACTGTTTTTAAGTTATTAATGCCACTCGCTCCCGCAGATACACAGCAGAGGGAGGTCTTATATTCAGCCATTGCTAAAGGGAGTGCTGTATTATGGAACGGCCGCTGTGGTACGAAATTCCAGTCTCAACAATGTTTCCTACACGAAATTATAACTCTAGCGTCTACAGCCCGTTGTTTTCATGTAGTGTAACTTGTGTAATGTGTTACATTATTCAGCTGTTGCCGTGATGTCGGCTAACGCTGATGCTAATGATAACTAGCTCTCCGTCGCACAATAGACTGTAGGTTGGTGTTGCAGCCAGCTGTTAGGTGAAGCGCTGTCCCACAGGTAAAAGCCATGGACCTATAAAGCCTGTCCAATATTCACTCTAGTCCAGCTTCTTGAAAAGTTTATAAGGACTTTATTATTTATGTAAAAATTATATTTAATGTTTCACTTGAAGCACAAAAGTAATGGCTTTATTTTCTGTTATAGCCTATAGCCTACCCAACAAATTAGTTTTTTCGTTTTTTTTAAGCACAAAAAACAGTGCAATGTTGTGATTTTTAGCCTTATATCTGATTAAATTGTTAGAATATTATTTGTTCGCAATAATTAGACACTCGTTCTGATGACGAAATGAAAGCCACCTGGCTTGAGAAACACGTTCTCAAAGACTTACTTTGAGTCATTATTTAGGGAGCACACACATATTATGAATGAATTCAAATGAGCCATTTTAATCTAGATTAATCTAGATTAATTCCAAAATTAATCTAGATTAATCTAGATTAAAAAAATTAATCTATGCCCACCTCTAGCCACAATACAGATTAGCGCCGCCTGCTGTTATGGAGACATTATGTCCCGCGCAAGCACAGGAGCGTACGGAAAGTCAGTAGTCGGCTCGGTGTGTTCTTGGCACTTTTTTTGGCCGCGACGGGCAAACTGGAGCTGCCTGAGTCGGCAGACTCCCTTTTCGGGCGACGGTCGGTAGTCGGACCGGTGTGTCCTGGCCTTAAAGACACCATTCTTCATTACTATCCGGCTGCTCCGATGTGATTTGCATGGATGCAGCAGCCCCATACTTTCAGGCCCTTGACGCCATTTATCACGATGGGCTTAGATTCATTACAGGTGACAGTTTTAGAGCACATCATTGTGTCCTCTGTAAAGAAAAAAAAAAAGTCTTGTATCTCTCAAACTACATTTCATTCTTTAAAATTCAAAATGATAGTAAACTGTATTTAATCAAAAGGAGTTTTTCATCAACCAGAACCCGGCTTTGTCTTAAACTGGGCACTTGTATCACCAAAGAATCTAGTCCTGATAATGGTATGCATGGTCACACACACTAGGTGGTTTACAATGTAATGAATTACCATAACTTTTGACATGAGCAAACACAACCTTTGTAGTTTGCTCTGTGTACTCTACATAAAAAAGACCACATACTGGGCATGCTAGTGTTGAAACTGTTAATCTGTGTGTGTAAGACTAAATGTGTGCGCAAACATTTCTCACACTTAAACTGTTGTGCAAAAGGTTACAAAAGAGTCATACATGTGCTTGGTGCTGTTGATATGCAAAACCAATGTTTGTAATCTGACATTAATTCATTCTTTACAGGTATTCATCTTGTTCCACATGAATAAAGTCAACGGTAACCGCCGTGGTTAATGTTAAACACACGTCCTTCAACTGCTAACATGGTCGCATGTTTAGAACGTAGGCTATGGAACGTCAAACGCCCCCCTGTTCCGCAACAACAAGCTTTAGCATTTAAACAGAGAGGCGGAACTGATTGTGTTGGGAATCTTACTACCCCCCGAGGTAGTAAAATTCCCGGAACAATCTCTCGCACCTTTCTTCCCTCCTTCCGCAACGGTCGCATTTATACAGCAAGGTGGAGGGCCGAAATTCCAGCATATTCCTGGCTTTCACTGGCTGTGTAAAAGGCCCTACTAAGAATAATTCCTGGTTGCAATGAACAGCTGGCTTTGCCTTTCAAGTGCCAGGAGGAGCCTTGTGGATCTAACACATTTAGTTTGCTTTATATTTGCATACTCACAGGAGTTTATTTATAACCCTTTGAATGCAGGGGGCATTGACCATACTGCTAAGTAGAACACCTTGTAGCCTCTTTTTGAATTTATTCTACTGTGATTTTGTCCTTTCTCTGTCCGTCTGCTGCATAATCTGATCACCCATTTCTAGTATTTCCATCTCTAACCCTCCTTCCTTTCTGCACCTCTGCTGTTTTTAGTATACAATGAAAGCAACTTGAAGTGCTAAGTGTTTAACTAATTGAGACAGAACTAAGCAATTGGACAATATGGTGTGTGTGTGTGTGTGTGTGTGTGTGTGTGTGTGTGTGTGTGTGTGTGTGTGTGTGTTCAATCAAACTCATTCACGATGGCAGATAGCAGCTGGCAGGACTGACTGGGATAAAAACGAATGCTCACATGTACGCACAGACCTACATTGGGTTGGGTTGTAACGGACATACAGTAATTAGGTTGAAAATAGCAAATACGACTGGACAACACAGTTGGTACAGTACAAAATCCATTTGGATCTGATGTTATGGAACAAGTCCTGCAAGAACTGCTGTACTGTATACACTATTAGCAGGAGGCAACCTCCCCTTGAAGCAGAGATTGTCCCACACACATTTCCGTGAAAGCACGCACTGAGTGTTTAACTTCGTGTTGACTTATTTAATAAATATTTAATTTAATAAAACAATAATCTACGGTTGATTTTCCAGGTAAAAACTTAACAAACAAAAAACTCCAAACAATGTCCCTATTTATGCGACCAAAACTGGGTTATTAATATGGCAGAAAAAAATACTTTAAATGCAAAATAATACGATATAATGCTTCAAATAATGCGTACAATAATGTGTAGAATAATGTGGTCGGAAAACTGTATCCTCTTTTGCCTCTCAACCTGAACAAAAGACCCGGCGGCATTATATGAGGGCCTCCTATAAGCTCTGTAGAGCGTGACACACCTTTTTCCCCAGGTGAAACAGAGGAATCAATCACCACATACCACATCAACACAAAGTGCATAAATATTCATCAGGAATAAAAAAAAAAAAAATTCATCCCACTTTCATAATTCATCATTTCGACCAGAATTCAAAATATATTTACTTAAAAATATTCAACAAAAAACCTCTAAATGGCTCCAACAAACTCCCATGTTAAAATGCCCAATTTCACAGCAGAATTAAACACATTTACAGACTGGTACAACAACCAGTTTTGGTCAGCAGGCTATGTTCAAGTTCTTTATTCATAACAACTGTACAGGTGCAATGTTTTAGATTGTATGATCAGGTCTTTTATGTGCTGAACATTTATTTGACAAACAAAATAGATTTAAATGACAAAGCACAACCTCCCTCATCTGCATCTTTAATGATATGCATTTAACACATTAAAAACCTTAATAAGGTGTTTCTTTATCCAGTTTTTATGTTTTTGTTTACGTTGAAACCATCGCTGCATCATCAGAAGCCAGCCACGGAGCTTTACACCAGGAACAGTAAGTTTAATTTCTGCTCTGTAGAAACCAACGGGTGAGGTCACGTTGGCTACAGCCATATAACGCCATATTGTGACATGAAACAACAGTAAATATCTATATATAATAATATATACTGTAGCTTGGGTACGAATTATTGTCGGACACAATGGGCACCTGGGTGATGTGTAAAAACTCCTCACCCCTACCGGAAAATACTTGCAGATAGACAAACATAAACAAAACAAATATCAGTGTGGACTAGGTGTCAGTAGATCAGTCAGTAGTTTAGTTATCAGAGAGGCCATCTAGCCCAAATTTACTTCAACAAAATATGTTTATACTGACTATACCACTACAAGAAATCACATTAAATTTCATTTGTTGAACTGTTAAATGGCGACATGCAAGAGTTTGAGAGTCACATTCATCAGCAGCCAGTAAAAATAATATTACGGGGGTAATTATTTTCATGATGTTATTCGGTGAAATGTTTCTGATCTAATGAAACACAGACGGATTCACACACAAATTTTGTTTTCCAGAAACACTGCTTAATCATGTATATGCACACACACACACACACACACACACACACACACACACACACACACACACACACACACACACACACACACACACACACACACAGGTATAAGGTAAAACGGCCCAATTACGTCACCATTTTGCACAAGTTGTTCTTAAGAATGCAGCTTACAGTTCTTATGCAAACAACTGGTGTTAAAGTTAAAAATAGAGACAGTGGAGACAAAAAAAGGGCAGAGTGTGAGAGGAGGTGTGGAGGTGTAATTTAAAGAACAGAGAGGAAGGGTGCAGGCAAAGACAGCTACAAAGCTACGCCATCTTTAGTGTGTCTATTTTGCATGTTTATGTAAATAATATTTAAGGAAGATACAGATGTGTGTGTTTAGAGACTGTGTATTCTGCTCTGTCGGAAGCAGCAGACGGAGAGAACTTTTTCTTTCAATTATTTTTCCCTCTGTGCCTTTCTGTTCCCTCAAATGAGCCCATTCTCTTTCTCCAACCTAAATGGTCCCGTGCCAGACCATTCTTTTTTATTTCTCTCTGTTGAGCTGTTGAGGCATTTCTGGAGGCTGGTGAAATGTTGTGGTAAATAAATAAAAATTACTGAAATAATTGTATTTTGTCTGACAAATTGGGTTTTTCTACTTAATCGTTTAAATTTTTTTTGCCAAGACTGCATTTTTTAAAAGGGATCATTCCCTCTGCTTATTGGCTTCCTTACCATAGCTAGATGAGAAGATATATCCCACTCTCAGCAACAGAGGTTTTTCTTAGGTTAGCATGAAACAGAAAGTCACTGAACCCAGCCATGAAATAAGCAAGCACATAAAACCCCAGTACACGATATATAACATGTTAATTAAGATGGTTCCTGATCATCTCATTCATTCCAAATCAATTGTATATTTAGAAATTAAACGTACTGTCAGTATCACTGGAAAATATTTAAATGTGGCTGCATTTAAGGGAAATTAATGTTTCCAGCAACAATAAAGTTGCCAAAATCCATCAATGTTTATTTTACCCACCCTCCACATGTAAGTAACAGTCTTTTTCTTTCCTGTGCACTCACAGATTGCACTCAGCATGGGTGGGAACTGTCAGCTGCATACTATTTAGAGAGTGCTATTTGAGTTTTACTCTATTTTTATGTTTTTGTTCAGTTATTTCTTTGCTATATTCTACTTCTGCAACAGCCAACAACTAATATCTTCCGAGGTCACATTAAAGTTTCATCTTGTGTGTGGCAATTCGGCAGAGTTTGAAATGCAAGTAATGCATCATACATATTTTCGACATAATTAACGCGATGCACTCACTGCATGTAGGTGTTGAGAGGGAGGAGAGAGTGCAACAGAAGAAAGGATGACAGAAAATGTAAAATATGCAGCAATAAAATAAGGTTGCTTTTTTTTCCTTCTTAGAATGACGTTGAGATGAACTGCTGGAAAAGAGCCAGACAATCTCTGCCAGCTCTGTATCTCTTTAGCTTCTCAGAGTGCTATAGTCAAGGTCAGAGAAAATGGCTGAACTCCCCCTTTAATACCAGGTACATTAGGGGGAATTAGAGCCAATACAAGGACGAGAACATCAGTTATCTCTCCTTTTTCTCGTCCTCTATGCTTTTGTCCCTTCCTTTATTCCCATTATTTTCTTTGGTATTTGCCTTCCTAGTCATTCACTTGAGTAAGCCATCCCTCTGTCGGACACACCTTGCAGGTATATATATATATATATATATATATATATATATATATATATGTGTGTGTATGAAGGATGCATAGTATGTTCTTTCCTCATTGTGTGTGTGTGTGTGTGTGTGTGTGTGTGTGTGTGTGTGTGTGTGTGTGTGTGTGTGTGTGTGTGTGTGTGTGTGTATGTGTGTGCATGCGTTAAAGTTTCCCTACATAATACAGGCTATACAATATATTTAATGGCATTCAGACTCTACTCCTGAACACATATGCATGCAAATTGAATGTATCCTTGAGCTTTTGTTAGTATTGCCTTAGGCTGCGTTTGCCGTCACACATTACAGATATCCATACACCGTCACACTCCAATACTGTACATGCAGCGCCTCTGCAGTGTGTCTGCGTGCCTCAGTAGATGTTATTAATGAATGTAGAAAAAAGTTCTATCGTTCACCACCACTTACCTTTCCCCCTCTTCATTATTCTCTTCCTTCTCTGTCTTTGTCTATCTTGCAATCTGTCCATCTTTCTGTCTTAGTTCCTATGTGCCTCTGCCTCTCTCTTGGTTTCTCCATTTAAAACACACATGACACTGTGCCAGATTTTGCTCCTTGATGTCCAAGGCTCTTTCACATTCTATCTCACACTCTTTTTCTTCCTTTTTAGTCCAGAGAATCACATCTAATAAACACAAGCACACAATCTTGCACAGAACAACCACTATAAAGACCCACACCAACTGCACTTTGTGTCTATGTGCGTGTGTAGATTTAAGTGCACGCTTATAGTTCCTTTAATATTCTCTTTTATTCTCTCCCCTCTTCTTTCATGTCAAGAGGCTGTCGGTTTGTGCATCTAGAAGTCTCGGTTTTTATCTGCCCTCCATGCTCCTCACCACCCGTTTGCCACTGGCTTTCTGTCATTGACTGTTCCTTTTTCCCTCTTTATCCAAATCTTCCTTGTCACAAGCGTATTCTTTCTCTCTATTTATCAAAACACTCCAACTAGGCTAGATGTAAGCAAATAAGAGTTTGATGGCCAAATATTTGTCAAGGTGTCTTATTTGAGTCAGAAAGGTGTAATATTTCAGGTTTAGAATCAACAATCAGTCCCTGATTGGATTCCCTTACATCCGGTTTCATATTTCAAATGAGGGTTATTTAAATGCAATCACGATCATTTCAAATTCAAATGCATCTCTACTGAGACATGTTATAGCATGCAGGGTTTGGTATGTCTACATTGCACATTAAAGCTCAAAAAAATATATAACACACCACTGATAAATTATATATTTATGCATTTTGTTATTGGTAATATGACGTGTCGTGAGCTGGGATTTGTCCTACTATAAATAGTCCAAAGAACCAAGGGCAATGCACTTCATGGATTTAAACCCAATGCTAGGGAACCTGAAAACGTAGGCAACTCGAGGCAGTATGTAAACTGATTAAACTGTGTGCCGCTGCTCCGTGCATAGTATAGATGACAGCTTGCTGTTAAAAATGAACAAATTTTAAAGTTAGCGGGGACATGTCCCCAAAGGAAATTACGGCCCAAATACAGTACATCAGTAGCTTCACTCAAAATGTTAAATTACGTGGCGACAGCGAGACACCTCAAAGTGCATGACAACAGACAAGCACTAAGCATTCGTTTAGCTAATAAGTAATCAGAGGATCCAAAGATCTAACACCTAAGATCAAATTGAGCGCTCTACAGAACCGACATGTCTATTCTTTTTTTTTTTTTTTTTTTTTAAAGCTCTGTTTATTACATTTTTCTTTTTTTAAGACAAATGCACAAACAACACAATAAACAACAATAAACAACATTGCTACCAGATCAGCCCATATAGTAAAATATTAAAGATGATATTAATAGTTAAGCAAGATATGTTTTTGATACTTGTTTTAACAGTGACAGCAGTACAAGTACAATATGTGACAAAGCCATTTCCATTGTATCCATAACAAATTTGTGATCATTGTAAAACATTACTTCTATCTATTCAAATTCAAAATATAGTCCAATCCCAAAAGTTCCAGTGGTTTCCTCCATTTTTGCAGAAAAAGCTGAGTCTTTCCATTAATGTAGTGTCTGAGTCTTTCCAGGGTCACGACGTCCAAGATGAGAGATTTCCATGTGGAAACAGAGGGAGGGTGACATGTCTATTCTTGAAATGTGTGGTCAAGCCAAATATATATATTTTTTTAATTATAGCCTATGTCCAGTCCATGTAATCGCTAACACCGGTGTTGTCACTAGTTTAATACCCATTGGGAACCTATAGACACACCGTTGAATCCCTAAATCCTACAACATTGCCCAATCAATTATACTATGATAAGCTCAATGTTATCTTGTAAAGTGTAGGTGAGAAACTAAAACAAATAGGCTACAGTTAAAGATAAAATAGGTATTACCCAATGGTAGTATCGTATACAGGGGTATAATTGGGGGAAAGGTATCAAAAATTGGATACCGCCCGAGTCTACTCTGGACAACACACACACACACACACTCAGAAATGGTCACAGTCTACATCCATGCAAAATAAATTTGGTTTGCAAGGATGTGACTGTGATAATTTTTGAATTTGCATACGATGACATTTCTTGACAAATGTGCCAAATTTAGCCATGCATACTGAACTGATTGCTTCCCACTGCAAAGTCGAAACGTGACTAAACGGCTACTCTACTGGCCCTTTAAGGCTGTAATGCCAAATACAAAAACTCATACAAATGGGATAAAAAGCTAATCTGTATGTGAAATGTGCTTGTCCCTTCTAGTGTTGCTGTTCACATTTTGCCAAATTTGCATTTTTCTAGGATTAGGCAGTGAGCCCCTGCCAGTGGTGACAGGTCAGCATCGAGGGCCACTGTACAAATATGGTGCTGATTGGCCCTATGCTAGTGTGATAATCAGGCAAACATTATTTTGCATTTCAGACATGCTGAATTTTAGACATGCTGATGAACGTGTACATCTCCTGATGTGAAGCTTGTTGGTAATTGAGCATGGAGGAAATAATAAGCTTTCAGCGAGATTCTGACACGTGGAACAAACACCTTGAAAATTGTGTGTTGGTAGCGGAGGGGTGCACTATTCTGAGAGGCATCCACTTGTAATAGGATAGGACAGGAATGAAGCAGAGCTGTACTTTCAGTTAGATTTTCTAATTACTTATTTGCTTATACTCTTGAAAGTATTGAGCTAATAATAAGAGTTTGATGGCCAAATATTTGTCAAGGTGTCTTATTTGAGTCAGAAAGGTGTAATATATCAGGTTTAGAATAGACCCCTTATCTGTTTATCAACACGGCAGATGCGCGCGCTGCATAGTTGCAGAAAGAAAAATTGTTTGGCTGGTTGCCATGGTTACCCGTTTGTTTATATTGCAGTTGCGGTGTTTCTTTATAGGTCCATGGTGCTAAATAGCGATGTTGTCAGCTTACTAAAAACAGTTTATCAGCGAGTGATAACATTGGTTATGCGGAAACATTAACACTATTGAACAGGAAACGTCTTAATGACCCATACGCGTTGCCGGCAGTTGAGTAGATAAATGATGAGAAGAAATGGCCCCGACGACTTCAGTGGCCGGACTGCTGTTGGAGAGTGACAGTAAAGACCGGCAGACAGATAGACAGAGAGAGGCAGAGATGCCTTTATTTCATAATTTAGCTTTTTGATTTAAAAGTGATCATAACTAGACGTGATCATCTGTTTTTAGACTGACTCCTGCTTTCAGGGCCGTTGGGCTCACGAGCCGACCAGCTTATCAGACCAGCTGTTTGAGACGGAGATGAAAAGGAAAGTGAAACTTATGGTGGAGCAGTTAAATAGTTAAATGAATAAATATTATAACCAAACACAATAATGTGTTGTGTTATCTGCTTTAGTAGCCTACAGTAGGCTAGCACATGTCGACCCCACTCGGTTTTCGTTTATTGATTTTTCCTAAATGGTATGATTTAGCCTACTTACCGGCTACACGTGTACACGTGCAAACCCCTACTGCCTAGTCAAACCATAGAGTCAAACACAAGGGAAGAGGACGGAGATGTATAACGTCTGGGTCATTGTAAATAAGCCTCCATTGCTTTCCATTGCTATAGCCTCGTCTCCGGTCACTGTCCTTATTGTAAACATTTCACAACTCATATATGTAATTATACAGCGGTGCATTTGGGCATTTACTAGCTTTATCACCATTCAAACTAAAAATAAACGGTTTGTGCATCCAACAGCACAACAAGACATTATTGTGGCTCGTGTTGCTCTTGTCTCTTTCTGCAACGGACATGCGCAGTAGAGAGGGGAGTGACGCTGTGTGACGTAGACTGGTAAGGGGTCTATTAACAATCAGTCCCTGATTGGATTGTCTTACATCCGGTTTCATATTTCAAATGAGGGTTATTTAAATGTAATCACGATCATTTCAAATTCAAATGCATCTCTACTGAGACATTTTAGGATTCTAGAATTTGACCTAGTATAAATAGTCCAAAGAACCAAGGGCAATGTACTTTATACACACAGACACAGGCACACCTCAAATAAAATGCAAATACACCTTCAGTAAATGCATCAGTGTTTTGCTGAGGAGGATGCTGAATTTAGCAATGAATTACTTCTCATATACATATGAACGCACAGGCACACACACATGCATACATAACACCAAGACACCTCCACATGAGCCGTATGCATCTTAACAACCCCATTGTTACACTTCCACACTTGCAAATCCTCTGAGTCTCACGGGGATGGTTTCAGTCTCACACACACAGATTCTGAGAAACAAGCATAACAGAGTTAAAATGCCAAGCGTTCAGAGTGCTCGGAGCATTGCTTGGAACATGGAACTGGAACAACTGGTACGCCACACTCTGAATCCATGGAGAGTTACACATGAGTCTGCATGAGTCCTTCCAGATACCCAACTGTGGCTCAGACTTCGGGTTTTAACTGAATTGTTTTCTGTCGGGTTGATTTCATTTAATTTTACAGGAAGTACTTTTGCAAAGACGAGTGCCAGGTAACAAACACGGGAGGAAGATGAGAGAAAAGGTAGTAAAGATCTCTAAAGCATCAATGATGTTACATTTTCCTTTCCTACTCTCTGCTGGATTCCTGCCTCTAGTTTCTAAAATCATCGGGGGAATTTCACGAAAAACAAAACTAGTCGGATAGTTGTGGGTGATACAACGAAATATACCATGAGGAGATGAGAATCTGTCAGCCATTTTGCTTTGCCATTTACATCCAGGTAGCTGTGACTTTGACTAATGTGGTAGATGTCGGACTGAAACTAAAAATAATTGAACACTCCTCCCAAGTTAAGTTCATCTCCTGTACAATTTGTAGACTAGATTTTTGTTAATTGTAATCATCAATATCTCATGGCTCAAACAGACATCTTAATGTTTGTTTACAAGTTACTCTTTCATTTTGTATTATATACACACATATAATGTGAAAAAGTCAAGGTCCACACCTGTGGCCTTTTTAATAAACTCATTTTCACATTAATGTGTCAACACTACCTCTCATGCGTCCATTTTAACCTGCAATTTTTATTTTATTTGCTTCTTTTATTCGCTTTTAAATGTTTTATAATATGTTTTATGTTTTCTAAGCTTGCCCCTGTAAAGCACTTTGAGTGGCCTTGTGTCTGAATTGTGCTATATAAATAAACTTGCCTTGCCTTGCCTTGCCTTACAACTCAGGGATCCATTCAACTCAGATGAACACTGGTTACATTTCAAGAATGGAAAATGTAATGTAGTTAAAAATGTTGTATATGTATACGTTCAATTTCAACACCAATATGTAAGTACACAACTAGGCACATGTTCTCTTCATCTCCACTCTCCCTCTATGTATCAGAAATTGCAACTTTCAGGTCATAGCCTCCTGTGTCTCTCTTTCTTTCGCCTACACACACACACAAATTAGTATAGCAATCTGTCAAATAGCGTAAATATGCACATTTTGCACATGCACACACTCACATTTTTCTGTTTGTGACATAGTGTTAGAAAATCACCAGCAATAGCAGAAAATACATTTTCATTATCTTCTAACACACTCTGTCTCTATAACTGTGTTTCATTGTCCGCTCTGTTCTCTCACCCCCTGCGTTGCAATCTGTCCGTCCCTTGTTCCTTGTCATTCTCCTATCCATCTGTCTGTCTGTGCGGCTCTCTCCCTGCTCACCCTGTCCCCGGGTGTCGAGTCACTCCTTAGGGGTGAGGCAGTGAGTGCAGAACAATTCCTCTGTCTCTGGCCTATCAGCCGGCCTTTGATAGAGCTGCGGTTATTGATTAAAATGTCTGAGAGCTCGGCCTTCTGGGGCCCGGAAGCTTTATTCAACCCTCTCCGTTCGCTCTTCACACTCAGTCTTCCTCCCCATCTCTCTCCGGGAGCAGCCCTTCTCTATGCCTCGCTCCCCTCGTTGCCTTTGACTTCCACCATCCCCATTTCATCTCTCTCTCCCTCCCTTTCTCATTTGCTTAAGGCAACACTGCAGCCAGACCGGGCCCGTCTGGCAAGTAAGAAATATTCTGCCATTCCTTCTCTCTGTCTGTGACTGAATGCGCGTGTGCGCGTGTGCGTGCGTGCGTGCAATAAAAAGCCAAGACTTAGAGATAAGCATATGTTGCGTGTTTGTAAATGCTGAAAAACATTATATACAGGCCCTAGTTTGATGGCGCTTGTGTGACTACTGGATCAGGTTGCTGCACTGCTGGCTATACTGTACTTTCTATGTCAAGTCAAGTCAGTTTTTATTTATGTGGCCCAATATCACTCATTTGCCTCAAGGGGCTTTACAATATTTACAGCACGGAACACCTTCTATTTAGACCCCTGATAAGACAAGGAAAAGCTCTCCCGAAAAAACGTTAGCAGGGAATCAGCTCTGAATGTTCATAATCTTCAGGTCACTCCTGATTAAGAGAGACAACAAGAAGAAATGATTGCATAAGGGCGTGTGCTGTTCATGTGTAAGTGGTTTCATTAGTCTTAATTGCCATTGTTATATAATTTATTTCAGCAAAAGCGGTTGTAATTATCTCTTTAAATCAAGCTTATTTTGTCCCGTTGGCCAGATAATATACAAGACAATCAGCTGCCATATTATTTATAGGTACACCTAGATAAAACTAATGCAGTCGAATACAATGCCACCTTAAGTTTTGTGTAGATTCTAATGTACAGTCACCTCATTTATGAGGGTATTGTATTGTTTTGCTGTATTCAATTGTATTGGGTTATACTGAAATGTCTAGACACACTGTGTCATGATACAATTCAACAGCACTACAAAGTAAAGCCTTGAGATGACCAATAGTCTCAAACTCTGTACTTCTGAGCGGAAGATTTTTGATACACTTCTCCGTTATGATGAAGCACATCTAATGTATTAATCAAAACTACCAGTATATAACAAAACAATAGCTAAATAGTCACATATGTGGTAAGTCACACGGATTGTGTTGATAATCCAAATATAAGCATTGTACTCATAGTGCGCTAATCAGGAATTAACTCAAAGAAGTTAGAAGTTTAAATAAGTGAGCTTGATACAGACATAATCCCTCTCTCGACTTCTGGTTCACACTATCTTTCTTAGCTAAACACTACCTCTTGAAGCAAATACGTAACACGACTGCAAATACCAAATGATCTTCTCGTAAAGAAAAAGGGCTTACCAAATTCAGAATGGGGTTCTAGAATATTATATTATGTCAGTATAATATTTTTCCAGTAATAACTACACTGGCTGATGTGTTGCTCGGGGGACAAGAAATGTCCTTGGTGAATAAAAGCCGATGTTGAGCTGTTTTTTTTCCCCCATTGTGAAATTGTCTTTCTATACATCCATGTTGGTTCATTGAGTTTTCTGCGGTCAGTCTTGTTTCTATGAAGTAAGTGATAAGCTCTCTGTGTGTCTCTTTTGCACTCTATTTTCTTCTTCAGGTTGTCTGTTTAGGGTCTTGCTCTCCGATTTGTGTGCTTTTTCATTTTTTTTCGGTCATTGATTTGTGGGTTGTTATGATGCTGGTCAAGTCACAACAACACTGAAAACTGTCTAAATGTGTTTCTCCGTCTCCTCTCTATTACACAGCCACACGCAAGGCAAGGCGTCCTGATCCATGTTTGTTGCTTAGCAGCTAACAATAGAGATAGATGGTATAACAAACCCAGACAAACTAAAACTAAAATTTCAGTATTTAAAAAAGACACACTGAGGAAGTGAAACTCATCGGTACAAAGCTGCTATAACAGGACACCCCACAACAACAACAACTAACTGTACAGTATGTCTGACCAAGCGCAAGCATGTAAAGAGTTAATTTGCGACCTAAGTACACACAGCCAACACACATATTACTTCCTGGTATTAAAAATTGTATTGGGTACAAGAACAAATTATATTATTTCAGTCCCCTCTCGGGTCCCTCAATCTTCCACCGCAGGGAATGAGCTGGTAGTCAGACAGAGTGTGTTGTCTCAGAGTATTTTGTGGCCTCCCTAATGTTCCACTCATAAAAGCCCTGGGTGGATGGGTTTAACTTGACTCTCATGACCCCCTGAGCTGTTGACAAAATGCCAATGATTTCTGATTCAAGTTGCACATTCTCAAAAGGACTGGCTCTGCATTCATACAAGGCCTTATGCATACAGGATTCTCATGCATAATGGCTGCTAGTGTGTTTTCTTTACATAACTAACCAAAGCTTTAATGAAGAGTTACGGTGCCCACAGAAAGTTAATGAACCATTTAGAAATGTTTGTATTATGGCAAAAATGTAACTTCAAATGTGACTTAATCTTCATCCAAGTCTTAAAACTAGATGAAGAAACATAATAGTAAAAAAAAAAATCATACTTATTTAATTTAATCATGATTTAAATTTCACTTAAAGGGTTGTTTTCAGAGTTTAGCGGATGGTACTACTCGCCCTATTGGAAGAATGTAAGCGTTGTTCTTTACTTTCAAAGTCTGAGCTTAAGCACACTGGTTTGTGGAAGTGTGCCTGGATCAAAAGGACATCGTTGCAGCACTCGAGACAAAAAGGTGTTGATGGTGACTGTGCTGCAAAAAGTTTCAAAAGCATTTCTAAAGAGAGTGTGGCCTCCACCAATCCACTGTCAGGCATAGAGTGAACAAAGGGAGGAAATGATTCACCATTGTCACTGTCCCCCTTGGAGGTTGTTCAACAGAATTTGCAAGCTACAATAAAAAAGACACATAATTGCACAGGAGCTCACAAAAAAACTCCAGGGTAATATATAAGGATGTTCTGCAGGCCTTTCTTCCATTGGCTAATATCAATGAGCATTTAGGTCCTTCATCAGACAAACACTGAACAACAATGGTGAATGGCTAAATCTAAAATGAACATTGCTGCCCATCTAAATGTTGTGTAAGGCCACGTGGATGAACAGGAAGGCGACTGGAAGAATGTGTTGTTGTCAGTTCCTTCACGGCTTATTTCAGACTGTGGACCACGCTATTGTTTTAAGATGGCTGAAACGTTGCCAAAATATATCTATGGAGGAGAGCAGTTTAGACAAGATAAACAAAATGAAGAAACAACTCATTAAAAATGAAACTATTCTTCATACTATTAACTAAACAGACATCAATAGTTCCTGCAGTATTACGCTGGATTATTAAAGACCTTTTTAAGTGGGTTAGAGGTATGTCCATGTGAGCTCCAGTTCATAAGATAAAAAAGGCCTTGATCTCGTAGTGTCCTTGGAAAAATCATTTTACGGATTCACCAATGCAAGCAAGTTTCTATTTCTATTACTCAACTGTGAAGTCAATTAAAGACAATAATGTCAATGCCTATTTTTCTCCAATCACTCTGGCTCAAGGACCATGATACACCAAAATAATAAAACTACCAAATAACTATGCTGGTAACATTTTGTTACATTATAAACTGTAACGGTAGGTTTGTTGTAAACACTGATTTAACTAATCAAAATGAATTTAATTCCCAAAGTGGTTGACAGAGTTCCCGTTACAAAGGTAAACATGGCAGTGTAATGTGGGGTTATGTAAGAAGAAGATGTAAAAGGTTCGTTTTATCATAATGTTTGCCTGGAGTAACTGCTAGCTATTTTGAGTTATGATGCAATATGACAGCTGCACACAAAGGATTTCAGTTTTCAGTACAAATCAAAATCTTGCATCAAACCTGTACACATAGAATGTGATAGACTAGCTAAATTAAGAAATAGGGCATGGAAACTGTGGTCAATGGTACAGTCATGAGGCGGGACACATTCTGATTCTGTGCATGTCAGATGGTATCCCCATGGCAAGACTGAGCATCTTCTTTTTAACTGACTTTGTCACATCAAATAGTTGCGATAGTTAAGAGTGTTCAGATAACAATGTGCACACACAACTAAATGAATAAACTAATTAAACTGTAACTATACAGAAACTGATTTAAATCTGTCATTACAGCATTAGTCCTATCATCTGCCCAGGTGCTTAGCTTTGCGTCAACAAGCAATATCACAATACATTATTTAGCATTCACTAGAGAGGGAAGGGAAAGAAAGGCCGAGAGAGGAGAAGCATGGAGCATGAAATCAGATCCTTAATCTTAAAATGTGAGGCTTCACCAGAAGTAGGCTAGCCTCAAAACACTTGTCAACTGTATAAGCATCACTTTACACCCAAGTGAACTTTTTTATCATCCACCTTTCATGAAAAGATAACTGTGCTTTTGTATTTAAAAGAAACAAGTAGCTGAAATGTAATCCGTGTTCCTGTTTAAAATTGTAATAAGTAAAGTTATCCACTCAATTACGCCGTTAATATGAACTCTCAAATTTAATTACATACCTAATCAACTTAATCAGGGGTTTTAGGAGGAAAAATGTGCAATAACTTAAGATGTAATTATCGTCAAAACTTGGAGAGGGGCTTTCCCTCCCAGTACCAAAATATTACCTCGTGTATGACCACTGTTACATTTCAATTGTAAACAGAGATGAAAAGCAACAACGTTTAACTTTTCAAAGCTGTGCTTGGTTTTTCCAAGAGCTGGTTTAAGGCCATCATATGTTAATATGCATATTAATCAAGCCAGAACACATTCAATGAGATTTTATTAGATCCACCAGAATGGTGGCTTGATTTGTTGCTTGTCACTTTTCAGAATTAATGTCACCCAGCAAACGAATGTAGAGTCAGTAAATCACAGAGAAGAAAAAAGAGAAGTATATACAGTATGACCTTGTCACTTGAGGACAACACATAACAGATGGTATCTCCCTATTGAATGCCCACTATTTAACATCTAGTGTGTCTGCTAGGCTATCAATTACATACCAAGAGATGTATCCATAATCATACAGAATTGGTGCTGAACATTTGTGAAGTGATTACTGACGCTGGCATGTGTGGGCCCAGGAGATGTAGGCTGGCAAAATAACAAAAAAATGTCAGCTGTATAACCATCACACCACGTCCACATATAGTTTCATGTGTAGCTGCTCCCTGAGTGAAGTACTTAAAAGAGACAACACCTCACAGAAGGTGAAACCGTTTCATGTAAAGGTGAGAATGTTGGGAGATAGACAGAGTTCACAACAGTACTATCGTTACCATGGACTTATTTTACTTAAGCCTTGTATTTCCTATGAGAAGGAAAGAAATGAAAGGTTTCAATCCACTGTTCCAGGAAAAGCGTAGACAGAAGTGGCAGCAGGTGTTAAGGGCTGAAGGTAATGCTTATATACCAGCATCTTAAACTTTCCCTCTGACCTTGAAATTTGTTTTTTTGTAATTGCATATATACACACATATAAACACTTTTGCCATAAAAGAGTTTGAATGACACTTCATACCACATCTTAAGTTATGAGCATACTGAAGTGATGATAAGCAACAAGTTAATAAGGCCCAATGAAGGGGAATGGTGATGTAAGTGCTGATTGGCTATATTCACTTAAGACATCAGATTTGATGCCCATCGGTAAATCAGGCAAAATGTCAGTCCTTCCTTTGAATCATTAGTAGGAAGTTAAGTGAGTGTGTAGCAGTGTTTGTTCTTTTTGAACTGTATTCCTCTATACGTAGTCTTCCAGTAGCAGTGTGTCACTACAGAAAAACACTGCCAGCACTTATTGAGCTATCAGAAAAATGTTTAGGTAACCTATTTATTAATAATAGCTTACCTCAGCCTACTAAAGTACTTTTGAAATGCTGCTGAGCTTGGCACTTGACTGGTGAGCTCTTAATTGTGTATAATATAGAGATGTAAGGCAAAGGAAAAAAGTGTCTGCATGCACTATCAATATTCCCTATCTAGACAAATACATTACGAAGGAGTAAGCTCATTGTTACAACCTGCAACAAAACCAAAACAGGAAACCAACTATCTGTGCTGCCATCACTGAGACAACATGACAAAGGAAACTGATATGCTGAAATACTCACTGGCCAATATGATTATCGGATATGATTGAGATCAGTGGCAGTCTGGGTTCCAGAGACTGTATAAAGCTGGAGGGTGAGTATTTGTTTTGATTCATGCGATTGTGGATATTTCGTAATTTTTTTTCATTTCAGCGTTTTGTAAACATTGAATTCACAGCTCACAGCTATGCTCTATATCTAGCGGTGCGTGTTTTCATGTCACTAGTGTTTGGATTAATATTAACAGGGGTCACTTAATTTCAACCTTCCACCCCCTCAATAAATTGAAGATTAAGGAATGGGAGGAATAGAAAATACTGGATTTAAACTATGAAAGTTGTATTCCAAAGAATACTACAGCTAGGCCAGGGGTCCTTGACTCCTGTCAATTAATATCTTGGTCGAGTAGAAAAAAGAATATGAAATACAATGTGGATGACAAGACCACAGTCAACAGTTTTGTTTTGTGAGCCTTGTCGTAAGCAGACTAATGTCACCGCTGCGTTGTATTGCTTTGCATTCATTGTGAAGTACGGCCATAAAATAATAACGATGTGGCACTAGCAGACATACATGCTGTGTGCTGGTCCCCCAGTGCTGGTTCCTAACCTTGACCCAGACGTAATAGGTTTCAAAACGTGGTGAGGCTGATTTACAGCATCACAGATACTGAATGGCAAGAGATGTACTGTGAGCTGACGTTGAAGCTCTGTGCAGTGTCCTCACATGAAAGTATACACACAAACACTACAAATGAAAAAAGTAATGGAAAATAAACTGTTCTGGGAAGAAGCTTTCATTTGATCTCAATTCAGTTCAAACTTAATCATTATAGGTTACAGTGAGCAAGGATGCAAACAAGAAGAGGGAACACAGTGGTGGTCTCCTGAGATGTGACATTTAGGAAATAGAGCTGTGTTAACAACTGTGTTCATCTAGTATTCTATGGTAAACATGTATCACCACATCCATAACATGCCAAATTCAGTGTAATAATTGTGCTGTGTGAGGCCATACAATCTCTAGTAATACGTTGTTATATCTCCTTTCATATTGTGCGGATGAGACGGTAACACAGTTGGTGGAGTATTTGAGCTGCTCATTGTTGGCCACACTGATATAAGGTTAAAGGGTTGTTTTCCACTTGCAATTCTTTCAAATTGAGTACTATGACTAATTCAATCTTCAGTAAGAGTGCTTTAGATATACTATATATACTGTATATTTTAAATTACAATGATATTAACTCTTACTAATCTTCCTTGAAGCAAATTACAGGATAGTACCATGACGACAACATTTTACTATGTAACCATGTCATTCACAACAAATTTAAACTATCATTTTAAATTGGCAGGCAATCATAGTCATTATAAACAGTGATTACTAACAGTATGCAAAACGGTGCAAAATAACTTTGTATACAGTCTTTCATTAAAACAAGACAAGCAGATGACAGATTTTGCATGAATGTCCGGAGATGATGCATTAATCAATGATTTCCACATTCAACCATAAATAATACTCTGATTAACACATCAGTCATGTTGGCAGAGCAGACTGTGAAAATAGAAAATAGCCTGCTGAGCCGGGGTTTGCAGATTGATCCCCTTTAGAGGCAGTGAGGCTTACTGTTTCCTACTGATGCACAAATCAACTTGTGTGTACGCAATTAAGATATGCAGTATCTTAGCAGACTCCGTTTACTTTATAGAATCTTTCCACTCGTCTTTTTAGCTATGGAAAAGTAGAGCAGAGAGTGTGATATGTTAGCTTTCAACATCAGAACCAAAAACACTTTTTCATCAGCTTAGAAAATCTGAAGCTGAATTGTCCTGTCTGAGGAATGGTGGCAATTACATTGAAAGAATGTATTTAAAAATATATATATGTTGCGGGTATTATTCAATTTGTGTCTGAAGCACAAACTGTAGAAGAAATCACAAAGTTGTATCAGCTTGTCCTCGGTTTCAAAGAAATAACTATTGGCAAGTATCAACGGAGCAGTAAAAGAGGTTATTGTCACTATCATGTTTGTTGCCATGCGACTAGCAAGGACTGCAGGAAGTCACTACGCCCGGCTGCTGACAAGTTAAGCTGCAGCAAGTAACTTGTCTACAGTTCTGTATAGGTTATTGTAGCAGCCAGCTGCTAGTGGAGAGAGGATTGACTCAGTGATCACACTGCTGGACTGAATCAGGTAATCAGAGGAAGCAGCATAAAGGACTCTGATAAACTGGTTCTGGGTCTGCAGTTAAGGAACCAGACTGGCGCAAACCAAGAAAGCGTGGACAGAGGTTCATCTAACAGAAAGTTTAGTTTGCTTTGTTTGTTTAGTTTTCCTGTGTTCACAGGAGTCTGTGTTTAGCCTGTGTCAGCATGAGGGCTGACTGTGCTGGCTATAAAACGTAATACATTTAGTGTAACACGTTACATTATACATTCCTTCTATCATTTCTGCCTGGTGTGTGAGTGTAGCGGCCTCATGTTGTACAACATGTCAATTAGTGAACTTCACAAATAATGGTAGTTTTTTTAATTTCAAGACAGCCAAGCTAACCGTTTCAACCTGATTCCAGTCTTTATGCTTAGCTTAGCTAAACTGATCATCCCTTGGCAATATCAATACATAGTACACATGGTAACAATATTCTCATGATTTGACTCAGGGCAAGAAAATGAGAGAGTGCAATTCCCAAAATATAAATAAAAGTTCCTTTGACCTGAGCTGTAATTCATATTGGGAAAGGGCTAATGTCAGTTTATTAAGGAAAAAAACATTTGAGAAGAATAACTGGATTATAATTATAATCTATTATGTTACAAAATGTAAACATGGTTGAGATGATTACAGTTTTCTTCATTTGAGAAAATGTTAACATACATTTTTGAACAAACTGAACACTGCTGTGGCTGATAAATGACTGCAGTTTGTGGGCTATGTGCTGTTACATTAGCCAGCTGCTCCTGGTGGGCTCTAACTTGATAAGGTCAAGTCATCATACACATTTCTAATTTGTGTGAGCTATTCCACGAGTTCAGGATGGGCAACATATTGGTTCAGCGGAGAGCTTTAATATTATACTATATTATATTGCGTTATAGTAAAACAGTGTTTAATGGAATAATTGACTTCATTTATGTGGCTCACAGGGTCCATAAAATAATAAGGCATTTAACTACATTAGCGTTTTGATGTATGATTAATTATATTTCCTTGCACCGTTCTACGTGAAACTGTATCAATATATAAATCAAACTTATAAATAAGTAATTGGATACCAAAGATTAGGAATTATAAATTACAACCTCATCATAACATTGTATGATATAACAGTATGACACAATTATATGGTAACATAATATACATGTAATCTAATGAGTGATATACTTTATACATATAAATTAGGTAATTAGGCAATGCCATAGAGAGGTAGTTAGTGGAATAATAGAGTACCACAAAGAAAGGCTGGTTGGCGAGCTGAGTCGCCATTGACTGCTGGTCTACAAGCAATTATCCTTTTCCAATTTTCTGACTATAATTCTCAGGTAGAAGATCAATTCTCTAATTAGTTGCTGCTTCAAGTCAAAGGGACATTATTGCAGACAGAAACGGGGACAAAGTGGATTGATCGGACAGACGGACAAATCGTAGTCGACTTATCTAATATGTGAGAAGAAAATTCCTCCAAAGCCACCCTGTTTAAGCTTCAGACGGAGAAAAGACATAGACAGCGAACACTCTGACCCTCTAATGCAAGTAGAAAGTAGACAAAACAAAGCGGAAGAAGGAGGGAAAAGGACAGCTAAAAAGGATGAGGCTCTGAGAGAGGGATTTAGGGAGAGGAGAGGATCTGAGTGGAGGAAGTAATTAAGTTAAATTTAGTCTTCAATTAGAAAGCTTTTCATGCCCCCTAAACAGCTCCACACCAGCAGTCTACTGGATGCCACAAATGCCTGCAATCTAAATGAGAGGAGAGGAGAAGGCTTGCTATGTGACACCTCTCTCTCTGTTCCTCGGTCTTAGTCAGTGCAGTGACGTAAGCTTTTTAACAGCATCGGTGTCAGATCTGGCCTCCCTCCTGTTTCGAGCGCCAGCAAGACAGCTCGAAAGAGATTATTAGACAGTAAATGTGGATTTTTTTCTCCCCTGTATATTTATGAGAGATTTTCCTTTTCGATCACTGTACACAGCAGTGCTGCATATCACAGTTGGGGGGGGGGTGACACAATGTCAGCTCAGCACCTGTGCCACACAATACAATGCCCCATGCTCACCCCTCTGCACTCCCACTTACAGAATGAAATGGCTGCATCAGTTCAAACTAACTGGAAATAATGGCATAACTTTTTTTAACAATTTTATAAAACAAATTCCCTGTAAGATCAAAACAGTTGGTGTACTCTATTACCGAGAGCCTGGCAATGGCATTTGCAGGATGGCATTTCCTCAGTCTTCCTTGCTCATTTGTGCATGAAAATGGGAAAAACAGGGAAATGAGCTGTAGTGTGGACATGAGGCTAAGATCTATTATCCTACCTGAAACAACCGAGACAAAATGTCATAAGGAACCTAACCAATGCCCAATTATTTCTGAGATGTTAATAGGAACTCTGAATTGGCTCTACAGCTATATTCAAAGATGCATGTGTTTCCACCACCTTATTAAAGAAAAACATAAACATAACCACCACAGGGAGTACATTTACCTTTTAATCATTCAGTTCTCAGTGCAATTGGAGGTGCATCAGGCTTATAATTAAATATTCATTTGAATGCAGGGAAAGCCAAGATTTACAGCTCACGGTGCTCAACATTAAGCACATTAAAGCCTAATGTGCGAGTGCAATGGAAAAGCGGAGTTTGCTTTTTAATCTAGATGCTTTTTTTGTAACCTGACTCTTCTTTCTTTACTGGCATAAAGGAACCATATCGGCATGTCTATTTCCAGTGTGAGCTTGTTTGTTGGTTTATGCTAGGTGTGTGCGATATGTTGATATTAGATAGTGTACCATTAGAATGTTTCCAAGAGCCGTCATTACATCTATTGCATCATGCTTCAGTGCGCTTTATATTTGTTGCAGTTCTACTCCCGTACACGCAACACCAAATTATACCAAATCACACTTTTATTAACTCCACTCGTTGCTCCCCTAGGATACACAGATAAACCAATCTCAGCAAACATGTAGTGCTTTCTTCTCTCCCCTTTCATAAAGTATACGACAAATCTTATAAAAGGAAAACGAAAGCGACACAGAAGAGTCAGTAGTTCCTAAGAGAAAGTCAGATTCTGTAATATGGAACTGGTTTGTCTTTTCCCCGGCAGCCACATAGCAAGGAACTGTTATATTTAAAGTTTGCACTGAAAGGGTTCAAAGTTCTGATAGCAACACAAATAACCATTTCGATCATCATCAGACAAGCAAGCGCTGGAGAGAGGTAACAAATGCAATAATGTTCTACATGGCAAAGGATGTGTTTCAGAATTATTTTAAAAATAGATTTACTATACATGTAATTCTTAGAAGTTAATAATTAGGAGAGATAAAACAAAAGAAGTTTTGAAGAACCTGGAACCAGATATAAGACTAACATATATTTGTAAACAAAACTGCGGTCCCTTTCCTTAACGTAAAAGTCTTCACCAAGATGAAAAACTAAAGAATTGGATAACATCGAGATTGTGATCCTGCCATCAAAATGATCGTGATGTGACAATTTCGCCCACCCCTAGTTTTCCCAGTGAAATGTTTGTGTGCAGCACTTCTGCTTGCTTGAATAAATTACAGAAGTAGACCTTTTTTTCTGCTGGAATTCACATGCACACTTTGTTAAGAGTTACCTCTTCAGGCAAATATGCACACTGAAATTGAAATCTCTTTCTCTTAGGAACTTAGCTTATATGCAGTACTAATTTCTGCTTGCATTATAGTCAGTGGCAATGTTTTTTGAGTGTAGGAAGCACTGTATTTGTACCAAATACAAGTCATGGGGAGGTGGTCAGGGTGCATGGTGGGCGTGCAAGGAGCAGGACCTTGACATTACAGGCAGAGCTCAGCATACCTATTCCCACAAGTGGTGGATTTTTCCATATTTAACATGTACCCTGGCCTTTGGGTGTTTTGAGTGTCTGAGGCCACGTTCACACAACACTGGTATCGCTAAAAACTTAAAAGTTGTTTCTGCGTTTAGATGCAAGTGTTTTGAAAACTTCCTGCACGCGGTTTCGGGAAAAACGGGCTGAAATCGCTGTAGTACGCATGCCAAGCCAGTAGTTGGCAACGACACTTGTAGCATAGTAGATAGCTCTTCCGGTGCAATTTGAACCGGTTTTGCTGCCACAGAGGAAATCAATTACTGACAAATAAAAAGTCAAAAGCGCCCCTTGACAAGTTTACAGCTGAAACAAACCTTCTCTGTCTTCATTAGAGATTAAGCTAGACACTCAAATTGGATCGTAATATCAGATTTGAATGTCTATCTTCAAATGCCATCCTGTTCCTGCACGGGTGTCATAAAAGTGCATCCTGGGTAACTGTGCTGTAAGTTGCTTTAGCACTATAGTGTGCAATGTCATACCTCTTCAGCTAAATCTAAGTCTGAGAGATAATGGCTTATTGTCTGCTTCCCCTCAACCATCAACAGATTAGAGGCATGTAGACACGCAGGCTCTCCCTTTCATTTTATTTCTCTCGTTATCCTCCCCTTCTCTTTTTCTTCCTGCCTGTCTCCCTCTTATCTAATGTTTCTTCTATTTAAGCTCTCTCCTCCCCCCCTCCACCCAATATCATTTTAAACATGTTCTCTCTATTTCAGACATCTTCCTTCTGTTCATTGCCAGAAACAGAAGGAAACTGCAGCGTCAGCCCAGGACCCACCACAGCCACACACTGCCCCCCACCTCACTCTCTCTCACCGACGTGTCTCTCTTTCTATGGTACTGACCAGAAAGCTGTTTATAACACCAACAGTAGCTGATGTGGCCATCTGACATTTAGACAAACAATCTACAAGAGCGGCCGTGGAAATAGAGAGCAGGGGAATGAGAAAAAACATGGCGAAGCCGAGGTGCAGAATTGTGAAAAGGCTGGAGGAGGAGACAGTCAGAGCTACTGAGAGAGCAGAAACTGATTAGAATATTGGCAGAGAAGCAAGAGAGCAGCACAGGAAGAGGATAAAATGGAGCACGAAGATAAAAAGGTTGTTAAGGAGAGGAAAGGAAGAAGGGAGGGAGGAAATGTTGCGGAGTGGAAGTGGAAAATGACGAGACCGTGGAGAAGAAGCAGTAGATAGAAGGCAGATGAGACTGTGACAGGAGAGTTATTTCAGTGGTCATATAGACATCTCAATGAAAATGCCAGCAACCTAATCAAAGGACTCGAAAGGGCAGATGGAGAGAGAAAGAGAGAGGAGAGACCAAACAAAAGAGGGAAGGACAATGAGGAAAAAATAAGGTGGAGGAAGTTGATGAGAGGAAGGACAGAGAAGGGAAGAGGGGGAGAAAGAAAGACTTGAGGAAGAGACTGTAGAGAATACAAATAAATAGATGGAGGTAAAATGGTAGAGCAATAAAAATGGATAGAGAAAGGGAAGTAAATTGAGAGGAATTAGTGGCAAGGAGGAAAAGAAGGAGCAGGGCAGGGAAATGATACGCAACAAAAAAAGAAGAAAAATCTGAATTGTGGATGAACAGAGAGGAAATATGTGAGGCAAAAGAAAAAAAGGGCAGAGGGGTGAAAGATGAGATGAAAAAAAAGACAGAAAGCAGAAAGAGTTGCTTTGCTTTTGACATTCAAGAAGCACTACTTGACACTCCTCATAGAAGCAGCTTATTGTCCATTGTGCTGAAGATATGCAAAGGGGACCCTGATACCGTCTTCACTGGCAAAATGTGGCAGAATTAGAACAAGTTTGAGTCGAGAACATTGCTCAAAGAAGCCTTAACTGGAAAACAAAGTGGGACTAACACATGCTTAGATTTCTGAGCAGGACTTAAGACAGGCGAGCAGGCAGACAGAAGAGCTGTTATTTAGCCGTCATTTGTCAAACAGGAGTAAGCGATTGCCATTGTTCAGATTTAATGGCCTGTAAAGGACACTGCAACATCAATTTTCATACAGCGCGCACATGTGCGCAGTGTGTGTGTGTATAAATGGGTGGACAAGCCTCGCATTGAGGACAATTATCTTTGCGAGGACATTTTGGCCAGTCCTCACAAAGACAAGCTGGAATAGCGCTCACTTGGTGGGTGTGTGTGTGTGTGTGTGCGTGCGTGCGTGCGTGCGTGCGTGCGTGCGTTAGATATAGAGAAAAAAGGGATAACGTGTGTTGAAGAGTGTGTCTAGCTGATATTGCTACTGCTGGAGTCCTGGGGCCTTTTACAACCTTCCCTTTATTATTTCCTTATCACAGTGCTTAAGGCCTTCCCTCCCTCCTCGTCCTTAACCCCCTCCCCCCCGCTTCACTCACTCACTCCTGACCATTTTCCCTCAGTTCCGCAATCCATCCCCCTGCCTCTCCTGTACATCACCTGTCTCAGCTGACAGGGCCATATTGCTCAGCTTAAACTTTGAGATGCGAGTGCTGTTTAAAACCGTTTTAAACCGTTTTGTTGAATGGTTTCAAATGTTTCCATTGCCCCATGTTATTTTATTGAGTCCAATTTGATTTGTCGTAATTCTATTTCGGAGGATAAATCCCTGCTATTTCCCCCAAGGGTGGCACAAGATAGCATTGGTAATAAAACACATTGTGGTCTTTTAATGGAAACAAATAAAACCCAAATTGAACTAGAAACTATTTAACAGCCATTATGTGCTTAGTACGTTTCTTGGCCTTTGGACCCTGGAAACTCATTCCCTAACCCTTTTGAAGAGTTTAAACACAGTTAAGAGGCATTTATTTCATCAATTCTGCTATTCTCCTTTCCACTCCTGCTCTGCCATTATGAAGCTACCTTGTAAAAAGCCTTCAACAAATCACCAATTGCCTGAGTCAGTCACTTAGCCAGCCTGTAACATAACCAATCAACCAGTCAATCCAATTAACAACCAGTCCATCATTTAGTCAGTAAATCACACTGATAGTCAGCCAGTTACTTCTTCTCTCCCACTGTCTTCCCTGTAGGCTTATACTGCAGTGGCACAGTGCACCATGGGACCTTTTCAGAAGCGCTCCTATGATGTTGGTTTGCACAAGCTAACATCTATTAACACCCTTCAGATGTATCCTCTACTTTCTTTCCCAGCCTCCCCTTCCGCTGTCGTCCTCGCGTTGTGCACTACGGAACCATTATGTTGTCATGTCCTGACGATGTAGGTTCAACACTGCTAGCGACCATTACTGATCATTAAAAATGGATAGAATATAAACGATGCTACTGGAGCAACGATAGCCTGTGGCTGGTGGATTAATACTCAGATGTATATACACGCACATGCACACACATTCAAAATGCATAAACACAAATTCACATACAAACACATAACAACAACAATAAAACACCCTCACTGACAGTCACATGTTTTATATGTTTGTGCACCACGCTATGCCTGTGCTCATTTGCACATGCAAACTTTCAGACTGTATGTCAGCGCACAACTTGAATTCCTTCACATGGACACACTCCTCTAAGCAAATACACCCACTGATGCACCACAACAAACAAGCAACGGCTAATACACATGCTTAAACAAATTTACTCTCAACTTGCAGCACTGCATTATTATGACACACAGCTTGTACAGCTTTTGCATGGTTGCACTAGGAAAAGCTGTGTGCACACACATGATGAGGAGATAAAGTGGCACACACAGTTTTGGATTACGCACACACAAGAAGGGCACTCAAGCACAAAATAATCCCCTCACTACTCTTCCCCTAACGGAGATGTAACCCTAACCCTAAGTATTTTTCCTCCGACGGCCAAGACCAACTCTTACACTCACAGGCTGTTTATTTCTTAAAGGGATTCATATTCTGACAACTTTTCAAGTTTCTTCAGATACAGTGAAGTCATTAATGTGAGTGACAGCTGCATTGTTACACTGGACTGCTCAGCAGATAAGTGGCGTACACGGAATTTGACTAAAAACTGAGAAGGGAAGTGGTAGTTAGTGAGAGAGGAACACCGAGACAGAGACAGAGACACTAATAAACAATCTGAATCCTTTGCCAACAGTGAGAGTAATTATCACTGTGGCTCTATGTATTTCTTTCTGCGTGTTGTCTCACTGTCTCGCTCTCTTCCTAAAATCACATTAATGGATGAAAGTAGCTTCTGCTGCTGACTCGTCGCTTTGAAATGGAAATTTAACTCATTGGCTCCATATAGAGTGTGCATACACACACACATATACATACATGCATACAGTACTCATACACACCCACAGCGTAGGTGTGCTGTAACAGCATGTCACACACAAACACACACTATGCCCTTAAACCATGGAACGAAGCGAGAGAAAAACTGAAAAAAACCTGAAAGAAAAACACTAATGTAACATTAACAGACACATTAGCCTGCTTAATGCTAGCCCGCTAGCCAGCCATTAGCCTACAGCTTATAGAAAATGACATGCTAACAGAAAGGCATAGCGGAAATAATTAAATGGCAAAAGTGATACATTAACAGAGAAATGTGCCGGTATATTCAGAGGACAGCAGCACCAAACGAACAGCCATTCAGAATTTAAAGCTGGAGGCTGGTTCAGCAGATGAACACTATCTTACGGGATCTTTATTCAAGCTACAGAAATCTTAAGTGTCCAGGAAAACACTGAACCCATACCAACTCCTGCCAGCTGACCCTGCACACTCATCAAAACAGTGATCTTCCGTACCATGGTTTAGTTTAGTTTTATTTGTGCAAATAAACAAGAATAAAAAAATGGCAAGAAGATTCGCATAGACATACATAAATGCACGGGTGGGACAAAAGAAACCCCGAAGGGCTTATGAAGGATGTCCACCTGACATTAAAATACAATAAAGAAATGAAGTAAAAGAAAAAAAGAAAAGAAAAGACAAACAAAAATAAAATTAAAGAGATAAAACTACAAAGTCATGTTACAAAAATTAAAATACATCTAAGTACATGTAAAAAAGCAATGTAAAGATGTAACTAACAAGCAAAAAGACAATATAACATACATTCAGTTTAACACATTATAAAGAAGCTTTTAAAATTAGGTACATTTTAAGATGTTTTTTGAAAGTAACTAAAGATGAGTGTTTACGTAGAGTAACAGGAAAACTGTTCCAAATGACTGGACCTCTATCCCTAATTGAAAACTGTCCAAGATTTGTTCTGTAAAACTGACGGTGAAGGAGAACTACAGATCTGGTCCGATGACTATGGATCTGTGACCTGGTTATAAAAAAAACTGTTGAAAGAAGAAGGAAGTAAATTATTGAGAATATATATATATGCTTGCTAGCTAAGGGATGTGTGACCACCACTGTAGGGACCTCCATCAAAAGGAAAAGTAGCAGGTCCAGAAAGAAAGTTAATTAGATGGCTTCTCAGATATGGCAACTGAATTGGACAAAACAAATTTGAATCAGCGCAATTGTAGAACCCATCCTAAATGATTTGGTTTGTTCACAAGGTTACACATATTGTATAATAATGTTCATACTTACTTATTTACTTCTTATTCTTATATTATATTGTTAGATTTCTATTGTTGTTTAACCTTGTGGCCTTATGCACATATTCTTTACACTTGTGTCTTTCACATGTTTCTATTCTAAATTGGAGCACCTGTACTGAACGGAATTTACCCCAGGGATAAATAAAGTATTTTTGATTCTGAAGTTTGGGAATATGTAAGAGGTATAGCAAATACTGCTGGCACTTTAAATGCAAATACATTAGTTTTTATTTTGTGCAAACACGGATCGGTCAATGTGCAGCAATGTGCTATACTGGAATGCATTGCAGAGCTGTTGACATCGTAAAGAAAGGAGAATAAGGGGAAATGATGTACTCCACTGGAATTGCTCAAGTGTACAAGGGCTGTTGATGTCAGCTGTGATGAATAATTTGTCAAATTAAATTGGGATATTGGTTTTCACGGACGTCTTGTAGCCACACCGAACGATCTTTCATTATGAACTCCAGTTGAGTGCTTCATTTCATGCTTATTTTTAGAGCTGGGAGGCTGAGTAATCCCATGTTATGAAATAACCCTCAGCTCCCACCACAGCGAGGCGTCTGCACCACCAAGGAACAGAACAACAGCAACAAATTGCTGTGCCAAAGTGGCCACATTCAAAGCTCCGTACCAGCCAAATGTAAACTCTTAACCCATGATATAAATTAAATTATTCTTTATTGCCCGTTACAGCATATAGTCAGGCAGGTATTTGGAGTGTGAATAGAATACAGTGTATATTTACTTGGATTCTGGGTGTGTTCAATTAGTGGTCTCTATTCATTGAGTTGAGAAGATTTCAGGGAAAAAAACATTAGCATGATGGTTCAGAAAAAGAGCCAGACAAAAAAAACTAGACATGGCTTTTACTCATGCATACTAATGGATGGTAAAACATTATTGGAGCAGCTATGCAACAGCACTTTTATGGTGTTCATAATTTCAAGCTCTGTCATTCTATTTCATATGATATACACATGCTCTTTTATTTCCTTTTTTCCCCCACTGTCTAAATGATGGATGGATGGATGGAAGAATCTGCTGTGTGTGATGCAGTATTTACTGCAAGCATGAAATATTTGAGTCCAGTCATTAATATCAACATATTTTAGAGCCCTGTTTGCTCGTGCCTTTGGGTCATCTTGGTGGATTTCCCTCCATATCTGAGGTATAAATCCAAGGTGGACAGGGTTATGATGTCATTACTTAATGCCAGACATTACTAGCCAAGCAGCACAAGATGGAAAAGTCATTCCTGATTAATCGTGTCTTCTGGGGAATACATTTTCATTTTCTCTTTTACTTGGTCTCCCAGTGCACAGCAGTGCCTCTCTTCCCTGTGTCTCTTCAACACACTCGCTCTGATATGGGCCTCTATCTCAATCTCTCTTTGCCCTCTTTCTCTGTCTTTGCACATATTCTCCACTGCTTCCTCACTGTCCTCTTCCCCCATGCCTTAGTCTACGGTATGTAGGCCATGACTCTTTTAAAAGTTCTGTCATTTGAACAATATGGAGATGTATTACTTGCTCATTTTCAAGTCAGCGTGAACTGCTAAAAAAAAGCCTCTCTCGTTCAAGCATTATGACCCACGTACACTTGACATGTACTGTGTGTACTTGTGTGTTCTCTAATAGCTAATTCTACTGAGACTAAGTGCAGCATAGTTTCCCCTTTCAAGTGTTGCATGTACAAGAATATATATATATATATATATATATATATATATATATATATATATATATATATATATATATATATACACGTTCCAGGACCTCTGAGAAAGAAGCAAATGGTCCTTTGCTTTCAAAATGATCTCCACTGTATCTCTCTCACAAACACATTCACAAACTACCTCTACGCTCTCCATTCAATTGTGTACCGATGTTGCGATAGTTATCTCTATTGAAGTGTGTGTATATTCTCTGATCCCACTGGACAACTAGAAGGACCCTCAAAGCACATGAAAATCAGCTGTACTCAACGGGATGTCTAGCTCTTTCTATTGCAAGTGCACACATGCAAAGTTTCTCTTGCTCTTTGCTCAAGCTCAGACTGTTTGGTGTGTGTGTTCTTTGTTGTGAAGGAGGGGTGATGTCAGTACCAGTCAGGTCATTAGAACTATTGATTTTCAAACCATATCCTTGTTCTTAAGGGGAAACCTTTGTAAACTACAATTCAACAAAGTCAAAAACACTGCATGTTTTATCCCCCTACATAGCATATAAGCAGTAAAGAGACATCAAATAAATTGTTTATTTTTATACAATTTGGTTATGGTCCCAAAATAGGCTAGCTGAACCTCTCCCATTTTTTGGCACCCTGTCGTTGAAGCCGTCTGAAAGGGTCCCAAAAGTGTGGAGCTACAACCATGATTCCAAAAAAGTTGGGAAGCTGTGTAAAACTTATATAAAACAGAACGTGATCATTTGTTAAATCCTTTGTGACGTACATTCAAGTTGAAAACAATACAAAGGTATATACATTGTTATATATAATACATTGTTTTAAGTACATATATGTTTATTCTGAATGATGCCATTAACACATATCAAAAAAGTTGGAACATGGGCAACAAAAGACTGGGAAAGCTGTAGAATTATCAAAATACACCTGTTGTGAACATTACTCACATACACACGTTAACTGGTAACACGTGATATTATCATGAATGGATATTAAAAAGGGGCATCCCGTAAAGACTCTTCACAAGCAATAATGGGATGAGGATAACCACTTTGTGAAGAACTGCATAGCAAAATAACAGTTTAAAAGAAAATATTTCTGCACATATTTTAAAGGATTTCACCATCTACAATCCATAATTTCATTAAAAGATTTAGATAATCCAGAGGAATCTAGGCTGGTAAGGGGATAAGTCATGAATTAAAACTGAATGCCGATGACTTCAGGTGGCACTGCATTGAACACCGACATGATGTTATAAAGGATATCACTACATGGGACATGGAACACGTCAGAAAACCATCGTCAGTAAACACAGTTCATCGCTGCATCCACAAATGCAAGTTAAGACTCCATCATGCAAAGTGAAAGCCATATATCAACAACGTCCACAAATCCTGCAGACTTCTCTAGGCCTGGGCTCATCTGAGATGGACTAGAGCAAATTTGAAAAGTGTGCTGTGGTCTGACGAGTCTACAATTCAAATTGTTTTTGCAAATAATGGACGTTGTGTCCTCCAGGCTCCAGAGGAAAAGGACAAGTAGATTGTTACCATAGAAAGGTTGAAAAGCCAGCATTTTTTGATGGAATGGCAACCCCATGCCAATGACATGGGTAACTTGCACATCACTGAAGGCACCATCAAGGCTGAAAAGTAAATACAGGCTTTTGGAGCAACATGCTGCCACCCAGACAACGTCTCTTTCAGGGATGGCCATGCTTATTTCAGCCAGACAATACCAAGACACATTCTGCACGTCTTAATACAGCTTGGCTTGTATGAACAGAGTGCGGCAACTAGACTGCCCTGCCAGCAGTCCACACCTGTCTACCATTGAGAATGTGTGATGCAATATGAAGCACAAATTATCACAACGGAGACACCGGAATGTTGAGCAACTTAAGTTGTATTTAAAACAGGAATGGGAAATAATTTAGCTTTAAAAATGTCAACAATGAATGTCCTCAGTTTTCAAATGCTAACTCAGTGTTGTTAAAAGAAAGGGTGATGTTACACAGCGGTAAACATGCCCCGGTCCCAACTTTTTTGAAACGTGTTACAGGCACAACATTTAAAATGTGGGTATATTTACAAAATACGTTTATCAGTATAAAAAAATTCGATGACTTTGTACTGTTTTCTAATGACATGTCTACATAGAGACACACTGCTCAGTGGAAACAAGGCCTAATAATCGCTTTGTTTTCTTTTTCCTTTAAATAAATAAAGACACTATAAATCACGACATCCTTCTCAATACACTAGAGAATTATGGCATTAGAGGTATAGCATGGGACTGGGTCAGAAGTTAGTTACATGACAGGAAACAATATGTGAAATTAGGGGATATCACATCTACATGCTTAGACATTGTTGGTCCCTCAGGGGTCAATCTTGGGGCCGAAATTATTCCTGCTTTACATAAATGATATATGTAAAGTTTTGAATGTCTTAAGGTTAATCTTATTTGCTGACGACATGAACATCTTTTATTCGGGGAAAGATCTGAATAATCTGGTTGAGATCGTAAACATTGAATTGACTACCGTATTGTCCGCACTATAAAGGCCAGGACACACCGGTCCGACCACCCGAAAATGGAGTCTGCCGTTTCAGGCAGCTCCAGTTTGCCCGTAGCGGCCCAAAAAGTGCCAAGAACACACCGAGCCGACTACTGACTTTCCGTACGCTCTGCGCTTGCGCGGGACGTAATGTCTCCATAACAGCAGGCGGCGCTTATCTGTATTGTGGCCCAAAAAAATACAGAGGCCGGAAATGATGGGACAACTCTCTAGATCATAAACATAGATAGAAATACGTATTTATATTTATGGACCATAAAGAGCACCATTTTTAGCAGAGAGTGTCGAGCATGGTGTCGAGCAGTCAACAATGGTTGATGCATGTGAGTACTCGCTGAACGAAACAAACAAACACATTAAAACAATGGCTAGCTGTTGTTAGCTGTTTGTGCTACCCGCCTCACTTCCGGGCTTCACTGATTCGCTAGCCCTCCACCAATCAAATTGCTCCAACTGAAAGACTGCCTGCCGCCTATTGAACATGTTCAATCGGCTCAAAAGAAGCCCGACGACATCTACGACGACCGACTTCACGGCACACACCAAACAGATTTGTGTCCCCGCCCCCTCCAGACTCTCCGACGGCGATTATCGGGCCGGTGTGTCCTGGCCTTTAGCCGCACTGGACTATAAGCCGCAGGTGTTATAATGTTTAATTACCATATGTAAGAGTTTGTGCACAGAGGGGATTGTCGGGAAAGATATGTCTGCTTGAGGAAGCTCCCATTTCTTAACATTTCAACAAGCAAGTTGTATATTTGCATAACGTATTCAAGTGTTACCATTTAAAGCAATAGTAGACTAGCTACAGAACATATACTGTGCTGTGTAATAACAGGGTCGAAAAATGGGGAAAAAGTCGCGGCTTTAAGAAGTAAAAGAAAATTCACTGAGAAAATTATATGGACCACACTTAAATCCTTTTTGATTTCTGTAAAGGGTATTAAACTATGGAATGATCTGGACGAAGATGTCACAGGAAGTTGCAATTTCAAAAGAAAATATGTTTAAAAAATTATTGAAAACTACAGACAGACAGCGAACTAAAATGCTGAGCACAATGTGAAATCACTACCATCACTATATTGCAGCTATCAAAGGAGACATCCCAAAGAAGGCTTCAGAGGAAAGAGAGGTTAACGATGAGTAATCAAAATTCATTGGGAAAATGGAAAGCATGTCTGTTGTACACTGTAAATGAATAAGGAGACCTACAATTATCTGTGTATTGGACTGCAGCTTCTTCTTTAAAAAAAAGCAAAAACAAAAACAACAACAAAATTGTGTTTTATCTGTATCAGTAGCTGTGTATCTGTGTATCTGAATCTGATGACAATGGGGGCGGAGCCTGATAAGACTTTGGCTTCTCCTGCTACGCTTCGGACCATAACACAAATAAATATGTATGAATATGTCAAAGAGAAAATTGTGTATTGTGTGTAATTGTCCGAAATAAATAAATAAATAAATCTTTTAATATAAATGTACTGAACAGTCATGTTTTATACAACTGTGTTTTATTGTCTATATTGTCAGTTGTAAGCACACTTAGCTATTCACATAGCTTTCCAATGTATTAAGTGGAAGGCACATTTTTTGAAGAAGGCCATGGGATGGATACCTGAGAAAGCTGCTAGGATAGAAAATAGCTCTTAAATTAGCTTCCTTCCCATCTGTGTGTGCGTGTGTGTGTGTCTGTGTCTGTGACCATTTCCCATGTGTGTGTTAGTATGCCAGGCAGGGTAACAAACAGCTAGTTCCAATATCTTGTTTTCTGGCATGGATTCAATGTCAGCTAATTGTCACTGTGTGCATGCGTTTGGGTCTTATAAACATTAAAAAACTTCGGAAACAGAAATTTAATCAGTCCTCGCTTTGAAAAACAGAATGAAAATAAATGTGTGTAGGATTACCTCTTTAAGTGAATACGTAACTTTGTATGAAAGTGATTAAACAAGGGCCTCACAGTCCCAGAGTGTCTAAAATGTATTTCTCAGACATTGTATTCACAACCGTGTGTGTGTGTGTGTGTGTGTGTGTGTGTGTGTGTGTGTGTGTGTGTCAAAATGGTCTTTTATACAGTCCCCTATAGAGTGTACTTTACAATATATCAATTATATAAGTGTGGCTGGGTTTTATGAAAATGATCATCGCAATGTGGCTGCTCTTAATGAATGTTTTCTCTGTTTCTCAATTTCAGCTTCTGAGCCCAGTTTGGCACAGAGAACAGTCTGATGAATGAGTGAGGGCCGAAGATAGTTAAAGTATAAGTTTACAGAACACTGATACTGTCTAACTGTTAAAGGTGAAGTAAGCGATTTATTTATATTAATATAATAAGTGTTAAATCGCTCTTTATCCGTACATTGATCACTTATACTGTACAGTGTGCACGTTTCATAAAGCCGATCTCTCAGTCACTCGCTCTGCATGTAGTCGGCAAATACACTTTTCGAGGATCCCACTACTGATAACCAATCAGAAGAGAGAACGCTACAAACCGGCACCCGTCCCAATGTCTGTTTGGATGGATTTATTAAGTTTTATAACACTTATGGATCTGAGATGATGCTAGATAACTTGCTGCTTGAAGACCGTAGTGCATTAATGTGGTGACGTGGGGACGAGGGAGGGGACTGCTAACTGCAGTCACTGACAGGAAGTTAGCTAAACTGACCATTTCGCTTACTGAAGCTCTAAGTTATTTTGAAAACAGCAAGCTACAAGCTTTATTTGAAAACTACATATTTCAAAACTATCAATAATCTCTGTATGTTACTTGAAAACCAAGCAAGTAGAATCATAAACCCATCTATGTATTAAATCGAAAATCACAAATGACAATTATATTGTCCACTATAATCGCAATTCTCACCAAATTGTGCAGCACTATTGCCACTACCACGCCTAACAACTTTCATGGGGGAAACCCTGCACCTGGGTTGTTTATTTGCACTGCAGTTCATGTCTAAAGATACCTGACTTTTCATGACATTTTTAAGTGACATTTCCAGACAATCAATAACTAGTTGTGTGTTGGAATTTAAAGTGCGACATCACATTTAAAAGGCTGACAACCATCTGGGGTTTGAGATTTGATGAAATAAATTATTTCCATCCCTCCTTCTGTCTTTCCAGATGTCTTTGCTGCCCTTTCATTTCTCTATTCCTCTCCTTTTCTGTGTGTTAAACTCTACAGTAACTAAAATAGCCACTGGTATACCGCACAGCACCTTGTAATAATGTGACATGGAACAGCTGAATTTGTGGCTTTTGGTCCGAGTTTTTACATAATGGATTAAAAAAGTAAATCACGTGTTACATGTTCTACATTTTCTTGTTGTATACATTTTAGAAGAATAATCTAAAAAGAAATCAGTCTGAAAAAAAGGGGATTTTAAAACCGATAGGAAACACACACAAACACACACACAAACACGTGCTCACACAGATTGGAGCTAATGATAAAATCGCTGGTGATAAGGGGCAATTGCTTCCATAAACAGCTTAAAGTGAAGATCATATTCATCAACATACTCAATTCTCACCCGGAAATCACACCTTCACTCAAATCCCTTTATTTCAAGGTTGACAGCCTGCATGGCAGAGAATAAAAGATAACACCAAACACACATACACAGGATAAATGCACAATATGTAACACCCGAAGGTGGTTCAGTGGGAAGGGAAAAGCATGAGCACAAAATGCTGTTACACACAAACAATTATCAGGATTTTTAACACTGCAAGAAACCATTTTCTTCTTCATCGCAGAGGGAGAAAATCTGACAGATATGTGCGCGTGTGTGAGAGGGCTGGATAGAGAGATTGAGAGAGAAATACAGAGGGACAAGCATTGATAGAGAGAGAGAGAGAGAGTGAGAGAGAGAGAGAGAGAGAGAAAGTGCACACAGAGAAGCTATTGATAAACAGAGTAACAGTAACGCTGCCACCAAACGAGGAGAATGTTAACACTTTCTTCTCTTTCCATCTTGATCTTACATGAAGAACCTCATTGTTCACAAAATCCCAACGGACACAGACCTGATGGGCTGCTGACACACAGAATCTACCCATCACAATCTCCACAGCCACTGAGACAACTGATAGGTACTGTTTGTGAGTGTGACTCCACAAAATCTTATTATAAGGCATGGGATTTCCTCTCTATATGCCCTCCAAATGAAATATAACCCAACTCTCTCTGTCTGAGCATCTCTCTGCTCATTGTGTGGACTGTAGGCTACCTGTTTCACATGTGGAGACACCCCTCCCTTAATTGCCGTCTACACTTAGAAAAGCTGCGTGGAATCTGTTTAAAGAGCTTTGTTAATTAGGGTATTTTCAACTTAGTTTATTTATTTGACAATGTCTGCACGACGTGGAGGCCCAGATGAGCGTGCCTTTGCTGTTACCCAGCTGTAGACTATTAATATTGTGTCCAAGTTGGGCACTGCACTGTCTCTTTCTCTCGCGCGCAGACACACACATATACACAAACACACACAATAACCCTTCAGTGCAGGCTAGCCCTTATTCTCTCATTTACACTCTCTCCCTATTGCTATCTCAAGCACGCTAAGAGCTGCGAAGCACGCGCGCACACACACACACACACACACACACACACACACACACACACACACACACACACACACACACACACACACACACACACACACACACGTTGTCTGCAGCAAGGAAACGGCACGAATTAACCACCTTTCTTTCCCCCCGCACTCTGGTGTGCGCGCCCACACGCAATCACAGCGACCTGCGAATGTTCCGATCCCCTACGACTCCCATGCTAGCGCGCGCCGACACGCACGCAAACACACAGACAATTCGCAAACCTCCCAAACTCACCCATGGACGAGGAGAAATCCCCGAAGAGAAGCCCCAACAGGAGGAGAAGCGGGAGGTCGTGTCTCAGACTGCACGTTTTCTTCACATCCAGCCGCCTCCTCATGAGCAGCCTCTCCGGCGCTCCCAAATCCCTCATTTTGCTGTTAAATAAATCCAAGCTGGCTCAATGTCTAAGCCTTCTCCCCACCTTGCCGCTCTGCTTGGCTGAAAGAAGCGGAGGGGGGTTAAAGAGGACGGCCGCCCCCCCTCCTCCTTTTTCTTTCGTTTTTTATACAAAAAACAAACAACAACAAACAATTGATAGCCGCCCCAAGATCAATGACGAATATCCCACGCACACGTGTCCATGTCAACGTTTGGACAGGATAACCGGTGACGGGTTGAAGGTCTGAGATCGGGCAACACGCTGCTGGTGTGAGCTGTCATAGCAGAGACCGGAGGAGCGGAGGAGAGAGATGAAGAGATTCAGTGAAGGAGAGGAGAGGAGAGAGGTGGCTGTTTAGGTCCGCACAGCACGGCGAGCGAGCGACGACTGAGAGAGAGAGGGAGAGAGAGAGAGCATGGGAGAGGGAGGCAGACGCAAAGAGCGATAGAGAGAAAGGTGGGGGGAAAGTGGAAGATAGCCTAGTTGAGAAGGGAGAGAGATATGAAAGAATGGGTGTGAGGAGGGAAGAGTGAGAGGAAAATAAGCAAAGGAATGAGAGAAAAGAGAATGGAAAATAGATGGAGGGAGAAAGACTGACAGGTTTGAGAAAGAAGAAGGGTGGAGAGGGCAAATTAATGAAAGGAGATTGAGATTTTTACCAAAAACAGGAACATTGAAGGAAACAGGACAGAGAGAAGAAAATATAAGGGAAGACAGGGGGAGAGGTGGAGCAAGAAGTCATGGATGAAATGAACAGCAGTGAATGGAGAAAAAGAGAGGGACAGGAGGAAAGATGGAATGATTAAAGTAAAGACATGGAAAGGGGGGATAATGAAAGGGATGGCAGGAGGAGGTGAAAGTTAAGAGAAAGATGGAAGGAAAATAAAGATGGCAAGAGGGTTCGGGGAAGGACTTTATTAGGGAAATAGGAATGGAATGGAAGGAAGGGAAATAGTATAAGTAAAGAAAACATGTGGGAGAGGGTAAAATGGGATAAATTAAGGAGGGGAGGAAAGAGGGATGAGAACAGAGAAAAAAGCAGGTGAGATCATTTCAGGGAAGAGAGCAAGAGATGGAAGCAGGGAGGAGAAGGGATCGAATAGAGGGAGGAGGAGAGAAGTGTGAAGGGAAGGAAAACTTGGCGGGAGGGAAGGAAGGGAAGCGGTTTGAGAAAATGGGAGATGAAAGGAGGATGAAAAGAGGGAAAGACTGAAATGAATGAGTGAGTCAAAGAGTGAGAGAAAGAGAATGGATTAGGTAAGAAGGGAAGACTGGAGTGAAGGAAAGGGAACTGGAGAAAAAGGGGGAAGTGTGAATAGTAAGGGATGTAACACACACACACACTATATACAGTATATGTTCAAGCACATATCAAGACCATTGATTTGAGAAGGTCACATGATGTTGGACACAAGAATCATCCCTCTCTAGCCCTCGCCAATCAATCTCAGCTCCATATAAACACCGCTGTCATTCATCTGCGTGCGTGCATGCGTGTTGGTGTAACATACGTGTTTTCATGCAAACGGAGACATTATTGATCCCCGGTCCCTGGTGGCATGTGCAGAGGATCACGCTAACAAGATTATAACGCTACTAACACAACGCAGAGTCTTAGCCTGCTGAGCCACCCAGACGACCAACAGCAGCAACAACATTCAGAGGCAAATGCAAATCACACATGTCACTCTCAATCTGGCCCATATTTCACAGCGTGTGTCACTCGATACTGATTCTCTCACACAATGAAACGAAAAGCTAGTGAGTGACTGACAAAAAGTTATAGACTCTTAAAACTGACATAGCTATTGTGACATCACCCTTTTTCTTCTGAGGGATTTACCGCTTAGATGAGGATTGGCATATACTGAAGTCAGTCAAGCAAACAAACTCTGCTAAATGTACATTTTCTTCATCCTTAATATCTTTTTAATGTACATGCATTTTTTTTTAAACACACACATATCCGGAACCGAACATCATTTTGTGTTTCAGCAGTGATGTTATGGCTATTCTATTGAACCAGGGATTCTGTCAAATGTCTTTGGGTGCGTGTCTTCTAATATATTGATACTAATGGAACTCTTTGGAACCCCAAACAGCCCCGTTGGGTCCTCGACCACATGTTACAGGATTTATGGGCTACAGCTGCTTGTTGTCGCTTACAAATAGTTTTCCTGGTAGATTTGCAGCTAATCTCCCACCATGTCAACCCACACTGGTTTTTGTTCCACTTGGCAAACTCCTTCCTCATTGTACATATAGTTAACCATCTCATCTTTGATACCACAGCCAGTCTGCGTGCGCGTGTGTGTGTGTGTGTGTGTGTGTGTGTGTGTGTGTGTGTGTGTGTGTGTGTGTGTGTGTGTGTGTGTGTGTGTGTGTGTGTGTGTGTGTGTGTGTGTGTGTGTGTGTGTGTGTGTGTGTGTGTGTGTGTGTGTGTGTGTGTGTGTGTGTGTGTGTGTGGGTTGAACCATTTCACAGCATTACTGTGAGTCATCCATCAAGCTGGTTTGCTCTTCTTGCATTGGGCTAGTTTAGTCATTTTATATTTATTCATAACATCATAACATCATACACTCTTCAAAAGACTGTTGTTTTCAGCCAGGAGAAGAGGATCGTTTGATAGGAAACACGCCTGCTGTTGCTCTTCAACAGAAAGGCAGAGAGGGAGACTGACAGATAAACACTTCTAGACGGATAATGTAGGTATAGAGATTGAAAGGATGGATGGATATATAGAGGTATATATGGATGGATGGATAGACAGACACTCTGAAATCATTAGTCATCCAAGTACAATCTGTAAGCCAGCCAAATACTCCATTCAGCACCATGGACAGCGGCTTGAATTCAGTGAAGTCAGGTCGCCATCTACAGGTCAACAATAGACTGCAGGAGACATTTCAAAGAGGAGGGGAAACACCAAGTTAAAGCTTGCATACACTTACTACCATGAATCCATACAGAATCAATCAGAATAGAATATTATAAAATGTTGCCGATGTCTATCCCATTTGCGTCTAAAGGCATCCCTGTGTGAGTAAATCTGAGCCTCGCAGAGAATCTCTCCTTTACAGTTTGATGATCAACTGAGAAACATTCGGTTTCTAAGGTCTTACTGGACCAAGAGCTAAGCCATAGCAACTCCTTCCCATTCACATCTACTACAGAAATCCTAAGCGCACTTAACACCAATCATGCAGTTGCTCAGACGCAGCCTCCGTTTAAAGTGTTGCTTGATTGGGGCTGGGCTCCGATGCATGTGCTACTCTGGAGGACATCCCTCAGGAAAATGTGCATTTTCATTGAATACAAGCTATATAACCTATAAGGATTGCCGGTGCTAACCAAGGAAACCATAAACAGCTCCTCTAGATTCATCTATGCACTGCGAACTAATGAAATCCTCCAGGGTACACTAAACGTTTAAAAAAACAATGAAAAAGGAAGTGCTCTCAATCCTCCTCTATTGCAAGGAAGGGCTCACCTAACAGCAAAGAAGGTGGGGAATAGTACATCGCAAACCAGTGTCGGCACTGCATTAATTGAAAACTGAATAAATATTTATAGAAAATATTGCCTACCACTTCAGACATATTTGTTTGTTTTGTCTTGTTTTTTAACTGGAAGTACATCTAGGCCTAAACTGCATTCTTCTTTAATGATTCTTGAGATAAATTAAAAAAAAAAAAAAGGATTGGTTGCTTTGGTAATGGTGTTTGCAGCTTTTTCATGTTACATTATTCTTTTGACTTTGTATTAATCTTTTCAAAACATAATACATTCCTTGCATGATCTCAAGATTACATAAAACAAGACTGGCATTAGATGTTAGAAGGAGCACTTTCATTCAAAACCTGACCAAAGTAAATACTGTATAATACCTGGTTGATCCTGCCAGTAGCATTTGCTTGTCTCAAAGATTATGCAAGTGGAGCTCTTAGACCTAAGTGTTTGATTATAAATATTATTAAAGATTGGTCCCCCACCCCTCCATGTGGTAAGTATGGAGTAAAACAACACCAAATATGTCCCCAGTAAATGGTATCAATAGTTATCAGGTATACAACACTGTTAAGCAACGACAGGGCTCATTCTGGTAATGCTATAATAATTGCTTAATTACAGCGTGTGATTTAAGAGGCACCAAGGCTGCATTGCACTGGAGCCCCTTTTTTCTGCTCTTGTCCTTATCTGTGGAAAATAGGGACTGTTGTGTTTCTGGAACAGCTTTAAAGTTTAACATGTTTTTCATGCTTTGACCACAGAGGGTTGTTTAGATGTTAAAATATTTCACCTTCGAGTAAAACACTGCTCTGCTTCAAATGGATTTTTAAAAGTCTCCAAGCAACAGCCGGAGCCACAATCTGCACTTCGCCAACATCTGTTTAGGACTCAGGAGGTTACTGGGAATGAGTCAATGATTGCAGTTTATCCCCCAATGTTTCGCTGTTTTGTGGAAAGTGTCCTCTGCATTAGAACATAATAACAGAATCAGAATCGGCAAAGCATGATGTTTTAAATCTAATATTTTCACAATTGAAAAATACAGTAAATTCAATATTAAAATTTAGCAACAGTATAGCAGTAAATACATGAAACATCACTTCACATCATCCATACCAAAAATGAAGGAATATGTAGGGATGTAAAGACAAATGTAATGCAATGAGGCCCATGATCAACAAGGTAATATAATGTATGTCTGTCTATCCTGCATACAAACAGGGTTATACACTTAGATTTACTGTAGACCCAAACTATTCATATATGTGATCTTCTAAAAGGAAAAGCTGACTTTTCAATCATATATAACCTAAGCATTCATTTACACTTCCATGCTGACCGCTTTAGTTCTCATAAAACAATAACAAAGACAGTTAGCCTTGCTGCTAGTTTTTAAATAATCAGCAGACTACTAACATTGAGTTTCCAAAAACTCTTTAGCAAGGATGCCTTTCCCCTTTGTAAATATATACTGCGATCATTTTCTGGATTATTCACTTAACTGTTATAAAATGCTAAAAATGCATCTCATGGTTTCTCAGTTAATCGTAACAAATGTCTTGTTTTTTTTCCAAACAGAGCAAACCCAAACATATTCAATTAAGGATCATATTAAGCTGAGAAAAGCAGCAAATCCTTACATTGGATAAGCAGGAATTAGTACATGTGACAATTTGTCCTGAAGAATGATCAAAATACAATCATAACCCATAATATTGGTTGTCATGGCATCCTTCCTCCCAGAGACCTTGGAGTCTGACTGAAGAAAGACTATGTTTGTATGTTTTATTAAATGAAGAAATGCCTTCTGCAGTAAGCTGATGATTTACAGTTAAACCAGACTAGTATCATCTACCCAATTATACTGTACTACAAGCTGTGTTGTGGGACTTGTTCACAATGGGCGGCCGACACAGGCAAACTTGCTGCAATGGCCCAAAACGTCTCCCTTAAGAGATTCATGTTGCAGCTTCAGAAGCGATGCCAATTCAAGAACACATGCGAAAATCCAAAATCCAAAACAAGACACAACCACCTCTCTCTGGAATTGCCTCTGTATTTGCAGCATGCTTGCTGCTCATTCATTTTCAGCATGTTTCTACTAAGTGAGATGTGTTGGGTCGTTGTAGCGCATTTGTCTTTGTTGGTGACCGCATTGCCCAAAAGATGAAAGCAGTACTACAGTATGTTGCCATGGGAAGCAGGATGAAAGTCCTTTTTGTATTGTTTCTCCTTCCAAAATAAGCAGAAGACTACAGTTTATCTTAGTGAGCCAGGGTCACTGGAGGACATCCTTAATTGAGTCAAATTGTATCCCAACAGGTCAAGAAAACAACCAGCATATTTTAATGAGCACAGGTCTCAAGGTGAGACACAATTTTTATTTAAAGCTCACATATTATGCACTTTGCTGTCAATTTGATATGGTCTAAGTAGTCCCTAATACTTATTTTTTTAAATATTTGCTGAAAAACCCGTTCAGATCATTTATTGTAGCAAGCCTCTATACCCTGACGTTCCTCTGGTCTCCGGATGACCTATATTGGTGTCTGCAGCCTGCGATCTGGCTGGCCCCTCCCACCTCTCTGCCGGGCCCTCCCACCGTCTCTGCCGTGCTCTTGTGATACTAGAGACACTGCGTGACTGCGAACACAGTGTTTACCTGGAGCGAAGCCATACTTTGAACAGTTTGACATGACATGATTAAAACCAGTGAAAACAGTAGCTTCAAAGTTTGATTTCTACAGGAATAACTTCCCACCCTTTGTGGTGTTAAAAACGAGGCATTATTAAACTGCAATGCGAAAGCTAAGTTAGTGTAATAGAAGCAAACGTTGGGTGCTACATCCAAAGCTACATGTGCGCTAACGGCTAAAAATAACACTCAGACGATTTAAAACCAGTGAAAACAGTAGCCTCACAGTTTGATTTCTTCAGGAATAACTTCCCACCCTTTGTGGTGTTAAAAACGAGGCATTATTAAACTGCAATGAAAGCTAAGTTAGTGTAATAGAAGCAAACGTTGGGTGTTACTCCCGAAGCTACATGCTACACTAGGTAAATAACAGGCAAACAACCATTGAGGAGATTCCTTTTAGTTTCACCGATGGAATTACTACACAAGTAGCTCCCTAAGCTTTGTCTCGTTATAAATGCGGCATTATTAAGACTGCTGTGATTAAGATAAATAAGTGGATTATGAGCAGAATGCTTCTGTGTTGGTTTATGCAACACTCTGCATGGTTTGCTGCACTACGGGCATCTTGTCGCTTAGCGGGGAAAACAACATGGCTGTCGCTCAAATGTTCCAGAGGATCTCGGGGCCGTGGACTACTGCACGGTGGAAGTTTCTGGTTACTAATGTGGGGGGGGAAGCATGGACATATAAAGAAAATATGGGGATGTGGCTGTGCCGACTGTGACGTTGTAGTCGGCGAGAATTCTGACTGGAGTATATTGGGGGGAGGGGTGGGGGTTTCACAAAGGGGGAGAATGAGAAAAGGAGAGATTGTTATTTTTTATATTTTGGCAGTCTCTAGGCACACCACATTTAAAAACTGCATTTAGCATAATATGTGACCTTTAACTTGACAGCAAAAGTTTTTAAGATGTCTCATTCATGTGAGAACAAAATGTTTAACTACTTTGATGAGCTGGACCAAACCCAAGTTGTTTTCCAATGTCTTCCCATACAAACACAAGGCCCTCTGTTTGGATGAAAGTGTGTGTGTGTGTGTGTGTGTGTGTGTGTGTGTGTGTGTGTGTGTGTGTGTGTGTGTGTGTGTGTCTCGCTGTGAGCTAATAGAGAACACACCTGTTTTCCTAAGAGAGCTCAAAGTCAAACATGAAGTCTTATAGCAGGAAATAAGATAAGACGGGGGAGAATAGAAAAGACAGGGCAGCAATGAGACAGAACAAGCGGGGGAAATGAAAAAGACAGAATTGGTGACAAAAAGGAAGTACTGTAGGATGTAACCCCAAGAAAAGTGAGGGCAGGATAGAGATGAGTGAGACAAGGCAAGCTTAGACAAGAGGAAGACACAAAGGTTGCAGTGGAATTGGTTAAGAAATCAAAAAAGGTAAGAAAATGTGTGTAGAAGATATGTAATCAGATGAGCAGAATAGTCACTAAGAACAATCACTAAGGAAAATAATTCCTTTGTGATTCAGCAAGTTCACAATAAGACATCTGGCTTTCCGATTTAAACTTCAGCGCTGTCTGCTTTACTTTCCCTTCTTCTCTCCAGCAATAAAATTAACCCATAGTGACTCATCACCTTTGGGCACCTGCTGATTTTAAACACAAAATAAAATCCTTAATTAGCTGCAGGAAAGAGTTACTGCACCAAGTTAGAGCTCCGAGTGTGTATTTGGCCCTTTCAAATATGGTTAACACTTAGTAACACATACATCCGGATGTATGTGTTTGAAGGCTCCAATGTTTAGACTTAACAGACTAAAGATGTTAGCCAGCCAGACATTCCATTTTAAAGCATCTAGAGCTGCTAACAGATCAAAACTGTAATATTAATACATTTAAAATCACTACAAATATTTTAATTTTGATTTAAAATGCATCTCTGTGCAATGTTAGTGGAATGGGTAAGACATAAAACATCCCTTAACTCATTCATAAGCCATTTAAATAGCCTTAATTGACTTATTTTTTCCATTGTTTGTGTCAGTATTAAATGTTTTTCATATTAAAGCAGCTACGAGTAACATTTAAATATCTTTTAAACAGCCCCATGTTTCCTCTGATAGTCATAAATTACCTTTAACAGCAAACAAGACCATCAGTGCAAAGAAAGACGTTTTTATATAGTTTGTATTACTGCGTTTGGTCTGGTTGCACACCGAGTCCGATTTTCGGTTTGCGCATGCAGGCTCTATGGTCACATATCCGTATTGGTCGCAGATTTCAGTGGAGCGCTGCAACGCTTATCCCACCAGGTGAGGGAAGGGGAGCGGGAGCCTTGTTTGAGACAGTTATTTGTCATCAAAATGACTGATAACGGGGCTGAACCATCAAAGAAAAAAAAGAAAATGCAATGAAGAAAAGCTAAAAGGGAGAGACGGACGGGAGGAGGCGAGGGAGTGAACTAGACTGCAGTGTTTACTCCTAAATGAATGAGCGGTACTAATGCTTCACCATCATCAGATGCCCATTATTCATCTGAAATAGTCATTATTTACAACAACATAAACACATTACCTCATCGTGATCCATACTAACTGCCATCTCTCGCTTTCTGTGAGGACACGTAATCTTTCAGCTCCGTGAGAGTAGTTAGGTGACACTGCATCAACTCATTGCAATCAGGTGTGTGTGGCACTGACCGGCATTAGTTGATGCAGAGTCACTAACCACTCTCAAGGAGCCGAAAAGAGTCCGTGCCATCACGGCTTTGAACACACAGACATGCACTATATTGCGTCCTAATCAATTGAGACTGGCACGACCGGCACGCGCTAGAAAACAGCTTTACGACAGCTGGCGTCGTAAAAATACTACCACTTTTGTCCAAAGGGGCTGCCAACGGACAAAGTTACTCGTAGTGGCTTTAATGTAACTGAGTTCTTATCACTAAGTGGATAAAAACATAGCTCTCCTGATATGACGTCAATGAGGCATTATTTGTTATAACAAGGAAACAAGTGAAATGAAAAGAAAAATCCATCACATTATTAATGGCAGCATTGAGAGATTGCAGTACGTCAGAAAGGACCGTAAAGAGGGACAGAAAAGGTATTTATATATCATCAAGTATAATGGCTCAGATGAGGCAGTGATTATATGTCATAGGAGGGGGTGAGCTAAAAAAGGAGGAGAAGCACAAAGTTTATTAAAAGGAGGAGGAGGAGATGAATAAATGTGAAATTTGTCACCAAGTATACAAGTTTCTCACAAAGCAAGAAAACCATAACAGCCAACGCTCTTTTGACGATGTCTATAAGAGACAAACTCTAACCCGGCTCAATTGATAGTGAATGGGAGACCGACTATTATAGGTGCCTTGGATGCATCCAGACGGTTGTTTGAGGGGGCATTTTCTGGTTCTGAGCCATTTGCACTGACACTGGGGGAGAAAATGGAGAAGTTCAAAAGCAGGAGAGGAGAATTTGCAAATTAGGATGCCACTGAGTTACTGACGGAGGCAGTGAGTGAGTGAGGTGGAATGGGAGTGGAGAGAGAGTAAACAGATTGGGAGGAGGTGGTAACGATAATGATGAAAGCTGTGTGAGTGTGAGGGCTGGTAGGCGGGAGAGAAGTAGCGTAAAGAGGAAAAGGATGTAGGGGAGTGGGGGGGTAATGATGATGGTAAGGGTTGATGGGATGCGGTTAAATGAGAAATCATTTGCAAGATCAAGAGGGCAGGAGAGGGAGCAATGAGCTCTTTCCACGCAGATAGGTTTAAACATGGAGGACGAGAGTAGAGAAGGTACTCAACAAAAGACAAGAGGACGCTGGAGAAATGAAGGAAGGAGTCAGAGGAGGGGAAGCAAGCAAAGAAAGAGTAGAGGGGAGACAAGGTGTGCAGTACACACAACGTGATATTGACTAAAGGCTTTCCCCGTTAATTGCATATTCGCTATGATTGCACTGTGAATAGATGTGCTGAATGAGAATGGCTTTCTCTAATCTCTTTTTCAGACAGAGAGACAGATACAGGTGTAGGTGAGACATGCACGGGGCAAGGAGACGGATCACACCGAAACATAGTGACATTAAAAAGGTTAAAACAAGGGAGATGATGTGGGGAATTGTGTTAAAAAATCTAAATAAATTAATGAATTAGACAATTAAAAGATTATTTATATTAAACTTCTAAGTCTTTGGTACAAAATGTAGAAGTAGGCCTCTCTTAAAACATTGTTTATTTACTTGTATATGTTTTGCTAAATTAAAACATATATATATTATAATTTCTGAGGAAGCCTTACTGCTGCCTACTGTAGATGATGCTTATTGGGGAGATGTGTCTTGCCATTCCAATAAGAGTGACCTTCCTACACCGCAGAGAAGTACCATGCAGGATCTTGGAGACAGCAGCTTGCGATTTGTGTTTCAAGGGTTGTTTTGTTTAGGCTTCTAAAACACAGGGTTAAATAAAGATTTGGGTTAAATAATTAAAAAGTCTACAGAGTTGTATAAGATGGAATGCAATGACCTTTGCATTACTTAGCCGAGGCCACAATCTTTCCTTGACCTTAACAACGTGTATTGAGTTGCCTGCCTAAACACAGCCATATACTGTATCAAATCAAATCAAATCAGTTTTATTTATATAGCCCAAAATTACAAATAAATTTGTCTCGGTGGACTTTACATTTCATACAATATGATATATGATACAATATGATACAATATGATACAATATGACACCCTGCCCTTACACCCTTAGCTCGGCTGAGAAAAAACTCCCAGTAAAAACCCTTTACCGGGAATAAAAAATTGAAGAAATCTCAGGGAGAGTCGACAGAGTAAGGGATCCCTCTCCCAGGACGGACATACTGCAATAGATGTCATAAGTAGAGAAAATCACGAAGGAATTTGATCATTGACCAGGTGATTACATGGTAATACTAAGTAAAGTGCGAATAGTGTGGATGCAGGAAGACTTCAGATGCAGCCAGAGGATCCACACCGTCTCGTCTCCACCAGGGAAAACTAAGGTTTCCATCGCCGGGATTACATCCCACGTCTCCAGGTGGCGCCCTTGACCACTGCACATCATTCGCGTTGATGGTCCAATTCTCAGATAAAACCGGAGGGGGGACCAGATCCACACCGTCTCGTCACGACCAAGGGAATATGTTGTATGTATGTTTAAACCATGCTTCAGTTGCTTTGAGTAAGTAGTATTGTACAAACATTTATGAAAAAGGATAACAGCAAATGTCTTGCAAATACGCTCAGTTTGTGGAAATCCAGACCCCATATCTAGAACGATATTCGGTCTGGCCACGATCAATAGATCTTCCCAACTCAAGGGACGGCTCCTACTCGTGCATTTCAAATACCACTGCATGCAACTGGATAGCGCTACAACCAATCAGAGCAATGAACAAGGTGACGTATTAAGCCCCGTTCGTTTAGTTTATGAAAGATATGAGTGCCATCTTCCGAATCGTAAAGGGTCGAGGCCACAGCCATCTCTGTTGTTTACTTATTAATTTCAAAGGGCCTGGACATTTCAAACCTTTTATTGTCTGATGTGGGTCTCTCCGACCATTCATGTTTGTTTTTTGGGAGTACAATATCTTTGCACACAACTGCAAAAACAAAGGTTATCAAAAAACGGTATATTACTGAAAACACGAGTGAACAATTTATCCAGGCATTTTCTCTGTCCCCGCTCCTCCCCTGTATCTCAGTTAATGAGCTTTCAACTCAAAAATTACAAATGTTATCGATGCTATTGCACCCACCAAGGTGAAAATCATCTCTGGTAAAAAAAGGTCTCCCTGGAGAAATACCCCTCAGGTCAGAATTGAAAAAAGAGAGTGCCGTAAAGCAGAACGCAGGTGGCGAAAAACAAATCTAAATGTTCACTATAACATCTTCAAAGAGAAACTACGCACGTTTAACCTAGAACTAAGAAATGCAAGACAGTCTTTCTTCTCTGACATCATCACCAAAAACAGCAACAATGCACATGCCCTGTTTGCTGCTGTTGACAGGCTAACAAACCCTCCTGTGTCAGTAGCGTCTGAGCATCTTTCCACGAGGGCCTGCAATGAATTTGCCTCCTTCTTTACTGAGAAAATTCATAAAATATGACAAGCTGTCACTGCATCAATATCAGGTTCAAGATATGTTTTATCTCTGTACCCATTTAAAACGAATTCAGATGCCATGACTGATAAACAAGAAAAACCTGGATGACATTATACAACACCTGAACTCCTCCTCCTGTTGCCTTGACATTCTGCCCACAGGCTTCTTTAAAACTGTGTTTAGCTGTATGGCCTCAGATGTCCTAGAAATTGTCAATATGTCCCTTCGCACTGGTGTATTCCCACAGGCCCTGAAAAGAGCTGTCATCAAGCCACTCCTAAAAAAGAAAAATCTAGATACATCACTCATGAACAATTATAGGCCGATATCCAACCTAACATTTTTAAGCAAGATCACTGAAAAAGCTGTTCATCATCAGCTAAATAACTACTTAGCAATGAATAACTGCTTTGATGTCTTTCAGTCAGGTTTTCGACAACACCACAGCACTGAGACTGCTCTGGTTAAGGTCCTCAATGACATCCACTTAAACACAGACACTGGCAAAAGCTCTGTATTAGTTTTATTGGATCTCAGTGCTGCGTTCGACACAGTTGACCACAGCATATTGCTAGATCGACTTGCAAACTGGGTTGGACTTTCTGGAACTGTGCTAAACTGGTTTGAATCTTACTTAAAGGAAAGAGACTACTATGTGTCAATAGGCAATTTCACATCCGAGCGAACAAATATTACATGCGGGGTCCCCCAAGGTTCCATTCTTGGGCCTCTTCTGTTTAACATATACATGCTACCGCTAGCTCAGATTATGAACAAAAACAAATTATGCTACCATAATTATGCAGACGACACACAAATTTACATAACCATATCACCAGGAGACTATAGTCCGATTCAAGCACTAAGTAAATGCATTGAACAAATCAATGACTGGATGTGCCAAAACTTTCTTCAATTAAACAGCGACAAAACTGAAGTAATTGTCTATGGTGCCAGGGATGAACAATCAAAAGTCAGCGCACAGCTTAAATCTGTTATGTTAGAAAGCACACACCAAGCTAGAAATCTTGGAGTAGTGATAGATTCTGACTTGAATTTCAAAAAACACATTAAATCAATTACTAAGTCAGCCTACTACCACCTTAAAAATATATCGAGAATTAAAGGGCTAATATCTCAGCAGGACTTAGAAAAACTTGTCCATGCATTTATTTTTAGTAGACTTGACTACTGTAATAGTGTCTTTGCAGGCCTTCCTAAAAAATCAATCAGACAGCTTCAGCTAATTCAGAACGCTGCTGCTCGAGTCCTCACTAGGACCAAAAAAGTAGATCACATTACCCCAGTTCTTAGGTCTTTACACTGGCTTCCTGTCACTCAAAGAATTGATTTTAAAATATTGATGATGGTCTACAAAGCCTTAAATGGTTTAGGGCCAAAATACATTACTGATCTGCTGATACGTTATGAGCCGCCCAGAGCCCTTAGGTCGTCTGGGACAGGTCTTTTAAAAGTCCCCAGAGCTAGGACTAAACAGGGAGAGGCAGCATTCAGCGTTTATGCGCCCAATGTCTGGAACGGACTGCCAGAGAGTCTGAGGTCCGCTGAGACTCTCAGCTCTTTTAAATCGGGTCTCAAAACGTTCTCGTTTCCCTTTTAACCTGAATTTTTTTTTTTTTTTTTTTTTTTTGGGAATTTTATTTTAATTATTTTATTTAAATGTTGTATTTTTATCCATGTTTTAAATCTGTTCCTTTTTTGTATTTGTATTCTTTATTTGATTTTAACCCTGTGAAGCACCTTGAGTGGCCCTGTGCCTGAAATGTGCTTTATAAATAAAATTGCCTTGCCTTGCCTTGCCTTACTATCACGGCCTCAACGGCCCATGCACAGCACTGTCGTCATCCCGTTACGTCCGCCCCAGAGCACCATACATAGGGCTCTGGCCCGCCCATATCAGATATAACCAATTGAAACGTAGCTCAGAATTTTCTGACATATTTAATGAGCTTCCATGGAGAGTGTTAAGACCAACAGGCGCAGCAAATTTAATTTGCCACAGGCAGGTCTGGATTTCCAAGCTATTCAGTTTGAGCATTTTGGGTCAGAACTGAAAAGGTTGCAGGTCAATAAGGTTTTCTGGTCGTATTGTAAAAATATGGGGCAGTAAGTGTAAAATATATTTTACTACTGCAAGTAGTTGTTTTAAAAAAGATGTGTGAGTCCTGGTGTCTGTTAGGTATCTAGTCTGTCTAAATCAGTGGTTTTCAAACTGTGGGGCGCTGGGCAGGGGGGGCGCGGATGAATATGTGATTTTTTCTTTTTGTTTTTTTTGTGTTTTTGATATTAACATCATATTGAGCAAATGTAAGTAATCGTACAAAAAAAGGAATACAATGTTTTGGTAGATAGTTAATAGCCTAATAATTGAATCAGATCATCTGGGAGATAATCCGAGGTTAACTGATCACGTGATGTCACGTTCACGTCCTAGCACAGTGTGTACTGAGTTTTTACATTTGGAAATGGGGCTGCCTTCAGTTTCCCATACACTGTGTATAGTCTATAGTCTATTTCAGCCTTGTCTGTGGAAATAAAGATAGCTGGACAACAGTTTGTCTGCTTCGTTCCTCTCACTGCATTTAAATGCATTCACTATATTACAGAGAAAAAGAGCACCAAGCCCAACCCAGAGGACCCTGCATAATATTTTATTTTAAATTAATATTTTCATGGAAAATTCATGTGTCTTTCTTTAATAGCGTCTAATTCATCCGACCCAGTGTCTCTAAATTATCTGTTCACACAAAATTCCTCATATTTAGCCTCTTCATTTTCCTCTCAAAGTGCACCAGATTCATAGCCTGGCATTTCCAGACCTGCCACTAGGCGCTGGCAAATTAAATTTGCTGCACCTGTTGGTCAGGACACTCTCCATTGAAGCTTTTTCAAAAAGTCCAGAAATCCTGACTCACGTTTCCATGATCAGCATCTATTGACAACATTCGATAACATAACCAACTCTGAAATTAATCGTTTACATTCCGTATTAAGATACCTTGTCGAAACGTAAAACTTCTGTTTTACGTTTGTAACTGTTCAGAAACCAAGAAAACTTGGTACATGGTTTTGTGATTAAGTCCTTCAAATTGTTTGTGTGATTTGAATTAACCAAACTCACTGTCATGGTGTTGAAAGGATATGTATTGTGATCTAAATTGTGTTACACGGTTTCACTGCAGATGGTCTAAGGAAGTTGTTCTACATTTGGACAGGGGAGATTAATATCGTGGTTTTCATGTATGGCAAGAAGACTTGCATGCTAAATGCGAAAAGATAATTATAGGAGCAGGTTCATTTTGTGTACTGTCATATGCCAGTTTATGTCCCGTTTATTTAAATGACTTATACGTAATGTTTGTTGTCTAATAAATTTGCCTAACTTTTACAACAACTGAACTGTAATATATGGCTTATGTACATTAAAAAACGAGACCCCTTGCAGAGCATTGCAAACTTTTTTTTTCTTTCTTTTTCATTTATAGAAAAATTTGTACCACGGAAATACTTTTTGGGGGTCCTGACTCCCACAAGATAAACTTTACATTAACATAATTTCTGCAGCTGAGAATATAATGCTGCATTTGGTTCATGTATAATTGACGAGAGAAGAGATTTTTCTTACCCAATGCTTTAAAAAAAAACACATCAAACTAAATTCAGAAGAAGCAGGGAACACGGGGTTTCAGTTGAAATCTATAGTATAATTACTCAAACAATCATCCACTTAATGGAAATCAACATCTGCCTCCAAAAGTATTCTTGCTTTATAAGCACCAGATGCTCTGTGTTGTAGGAGGCAAGTATCGCCATGAATACCTCTAGTAAGTTTCCAATGCCTTACTGATTTTTTCTTTTGTATGGTCATTGGATTAGTATACCTTAAACCCTGCAGATGATGGAAGATTTCAATTTGATTTGTGATTGTGAAAGATGATTAGGGTGCGATCTTTAAGCAACATATACACAAACTACAACATGCCGTGTTCGAAAAGCCATACACACATCCTCCCTCCTACATACTCAACATATACTACATACTGTCTACTTAATGATCGATTGTGTATGCGAGGTTCGTCGGACGGTTTATACTGAAGTATAAAGAAGTAATAAATAATAACAAAAAAAACTTCTGGGTCGTTTTAAAAGACGCAATACATTTTGGGGGTCGGTTGAGTAGGAAAAGTAACCTGTCAATCCATACACAAAATCATTCCGGAAGTAAGTACTCATCCAGGCATTTCTCGCTTACACAACCACAACTTACACAAATTGACGTCAAAATAGTAGTAGTAGTATGGCTTTTCGAACACAGCCATAGTGATATGGATCAAGTTCCCTTTCTTCCCTATGAAGAAGGGTAGATAATTAAGTTTAAAAGTGTTCGACCTTGCATTTTAAGTAAATAAGAATCACCTGGTATGTGACCCAGCAGTATTAGCCATTTGAAAACATTTGACCCATATTAAATAGCATCAGACCAAAGGCCAGATGTGTTCTCTGTCCGCATGTTTTAGTCGATCAGCTGGATGACCTGTCTCTGCCTTTCTCCAATATGCCTGAATAAACAAAGACACATACCACAGTTCATACAGGTATACACAACCATGCACCTATACGCTTGAATACTCACTACCACACACACACACACACACACCTCTGAGATCAATTTCAATTCTCCAGTTAGGGAACAAATCAGCAGACAGCCTTTAATCTCTTCAGCCTCACCCACTCTTCCTCAACACTGCCCACTTCACTCTATTGATCTCTGTCAATCTCTTGTCTTGGTTTCCGTCTTCTTCTCTCTCTCTCAATATTCTTCTTTTTATCCTTCCACTTTATCGCCTTCTACCTGTATCTTGTGAGGTCTTTCTCGGTCTCCTATATCTCCCTTCTGTTTTCTTCCTAGCTGCCTCCCTTTTTACACACACACACACACACACACACACACCTCATTAAATTAAGTTAATTTCCAATCTGTGAAAAGCTATTGACCCTCTGCAGAGGTTGCACACATTGTCAAGTTGTATTGAATGGGGCAAATCTGTATGCCTGTCTCTTTTGAAGCCTATAAAGGAAAAGGGTTTAACTTTGAATTGTGTGTAAAATATTATGAGCACATATTTTGGTATTGTGTTTATATTAAATAAATTAGTGTATAAGTGTGGGTTTGTGTATTATAATAATGGGTGGACATGTCACACATGATAAATGTTTCTGTTGCAACTGAAGTGGTGGTTGAAATGGAGTCTTTCGGCCTCTATTTGAACACTTTATATAAGGCATGAATGGAACTTTGGTTTCAAGTAAATTAAGAACATTGTTTGGAACATTTGTGAGGTCAGTAAATACATTTTTGAAGTTAAGTTTTTCCAAGTGAATTGAATCCAACCACTTATTCAGTGCCGGTGGCTTTTAAGTAAAAAAGCCAACAGTCTCTTTGATCATCCGTCTACCTGTCCTGCAGCGTATCTGCCCTACTTGCGTTTGCATTAAAAATAACTTTAATGTGTATTTCCTGATTTCCTGAAAAATGTAATTGCTTTAGCTAAAGGTGGCAATCCTGAAGTGTTTATCTCATTTGGTATAATTTTAGTGATAGGCGTCACTGCTGTGAAGTTTATGCTCTGCAAATCCTTTTTATCATCTATTAGTCAGCATGGGCAGTGTACAGAAATGTCTTTTTACAAGTATTTTCTGACGATCTTGTTAAAATGTATGTGGCTGCAAATGCTAAATACTTTTCTTCTATGGATGGAATTTAGTAAACATTTTAACAAGCATCTAATGTTTAGGAGGAAGAGTCTCTGAGCGATAGTGATAGAATTATTTTAATGAAAACAGACTTCATAAATTAACTTAACATATTAAAGTGACACAACATATGAATGTGGAATAAAATGTTGACGGGGAGGAATAATCAGTTGCTTGAAGTCAATCTAAAAATGCATGACAACCCTGCATGCCTATGTTTTGTTTTCGAACAAAGGAGATGCAGACAAGGAGGACGTGTGTTCATGCATGTGTGTAAAACCGACATAGTGAGGTAGAGAGAGAAATAAATTGAATAATAAAGAAAGGACATTGGCATGAAGAGAGTTATGGTAATGTGCTGCTGACCTTGAGAAAGACTTGTTGATAAGACACCTAAATGCAAAAGAAAATTCTGTTTTGTTTTATGATGACACTTTAAACTTAATAATAATAGATAATATCACTATCAAGGGTTTCTGGGGTAATTAAGAGTATGTGTGCTGACACACTGCTAATGCTGCAATGTGAACCACACTAAGGTCATCCAAATACTGTTACACAAGAAGGGTTTACAATAAGCAACCTTCAAACAAACCAACACTTTGTAGCCATGAATGATTAAATCTGCAATTCTGGAAGAATCTACAAAATGTGTAATACTCAACACCCTGATACTAAATACCTTTGATAACAGTTAACCTTTACAAACAAAAGCGTCTTTGAGCATTTAGAAAAGTGCTATATAATTCCAATGTATTATTATCAACAACAACATGTATTAAGTGCCTGATTGATCAAACAATGTATTAGTCTATGAGTCTATAATATCGCCCTTTAGGATTATGGAAATATTACCACTGTGTCACAAAGTCTACTAAATTCAACACAATTATTGTTTATTTAGCAGTGTCATGCTGACATTTAAACACAGCATATTCAACTTGATTGTTTTGGGAATGGGGTGATTATCTCATTGTAAATTCCACCACTGTTAAAATGGTGGGGCTGGATGATAAGACCCTTAGGTTACAATGGAGCAGAAAACAGTCTTTTATTAGATTAAAAAGAATAATCTAACATGGGTCAATATACCATAATCAATATGAGACATGGAAAAATAACTGCCTTAATCTCCAATGGAGCCCACCACAATCCAGTTCTTATCTGATCTTGGAAAGCAATTTACATTTTCATTTGAAACGGATCGTCAATGAGCAAGAAGTCAGTCGTTTCATAATGAACAAGGTCATCCAGGATTCACGTCATGAAAAAGAGCAGTGTTCCAAAGCATTTTTGAGGAGGGTTTTTGTCAGTACCTTTACATTTTTACAGGTTAAGATGAATTGAAGGAATGTATCAGGGCGGGTGTGGGACAGTGTGTTGGTGTGTGATGCGGTAAAGTAAGTTCAAAGCAGGTTTGAATAACATGAAACGAGCAAGCTGACATGCAGTGTGTTTTGACATTATCTTGAAGGCATTATGGAACCTCCAAAGGTCCCAAAACAGAAGTTCTTACATAATCTTCTCTTCATATCTGTAAAAAACCATTGTAACAAAATTATAATGGTGACTGTCACATCAGTCTTTGTGCAAAGGATTACCATAAAATTGTGACTGTACAAATTAATTACCTAAGCCATATTACTGTACTATTTTCTGCTTCGACTCAAACTATGAGATGAATGCACTAAACACATGATGCCTGGACGACGTTGCAGTAATGGAACAGGGCTGACAGTTCATATATGACCAAGCTTATTCAGCAGACCTCTCCTAACAGATGTTGAAGCAGAACACAGGTGATGAAAAGTTACAGAAATGCATTGGTGGTGGATGGTGAATAGTTACACTTGCTTAGAACTTAAAAGGTGAAGTGGGCTATATATTTATGCTAATATACGTGTTAAATCTATATTCATACAGTGATCACTTATATAGTGTGCGCTTTTCATAATTCCGATCTCTCAGTCACCCGCTCTGCATGTAATCGCCAATTAAACTTTTCTGGGATCCCACAACTGATATCCAATCAGAAGAGAGAACGCTAAAAACCGGCACGTCTCACTGCCGGTGCACGCACAGAGCGACAGATGGGTGAATGTTTATGCGCCTACAATGACGGAGGATGTAAAAATCCTTCCCATTGTCTGTTTTGATGGTTTTTATCATGTTCGCATTTACGGATCTGAGATGATGCTAGATAACTCGCTGCTTGAAGACCGCAGTGCATCAATGTAGGGAAGAGGGAGGGGACTTATAACGACAGTCACTGACAGGAAGTTAGCTAGAAGAACCATTTCGCTCACAGCACCTTTAAACAAATTTGGCAGCCTTTCCTTGACTATATCCCAGTTCTGAAGGGACCTACTTGACACCTCAAATAACTTTTATTTTCAGGTCGACATTTGACATAGAAACCTGTATAGTAGAGTACGCCATGTTTGTTGTTCATTTTATTTCATATTTTATTTTCCTTCTTTAGTGTTTTTCATGTGTGTATGTTCATTAAAAAAAATTATAAATAAAGTATTTTAAAAGAAAAGATAAAATAAAATACAAAAGGTACACGTTTGCTAAAAGATTAAATACAAGTTGGTTCCTGCTTAAATTGTTCTCATCCACATGCATGTACCAATAGTTTACACTATTCCAGTAACACGTAAAAAAAAAGATTAATGGGCCAGCAAAGAGAGGGAAGCAGAACAGGTGCATCGCAGGTTTTGAAATTGAAAAAAATCCACTTTGTTAAATGTTTTATGAGGAAGGATATTAATTGACTCATTGGTTAGACATCAAGGATGCACAAATTGTGTTTTGGTGAGAAACACTGAATATTAACATAACTGAGTGTGCTCCCATATCATACTTACTTTGCACAGATATTGTAGAAGAAAGATGTTAAATCACACTTGTCTCTTATCCTCCCTTCTTCCTCTACATCTCCAATATCACATGAGCACATACTATTTCAAACTAAATGAGTAAAATAAAACATAATCTAAGATAACAAAGAGCCACCCTTTGAATGTTGACTGAGCCACGATTAGATGCTGCAGCTACATAACTTAAATGAAGCTCAAACAACAAGATCAAGTGTTGTAAATTAATCTTTGCAGATGCGCTACCTCCCTCCATTTCTCCTCCCCCCCTCTCTCTCTCTCTCTCCTGGAAGCCAAGTCATCTGCTGAAAGATGGCAAAAGATGCTGTGTTTTTTTGTTGTGTGTGTATGCAATGGGGAGGATTCCACAATCTTTATCACAATATGTTGTCTTACTGATGAAACAGATAACTTAATATTCAGAAAGTAAAAAAAATCTGATTCAACTCGTCTCATTTTCAATACGTTATCATTCTTTTTGCTTTGGGATCAGTTCTAGTCCAATGCAGTTATTTATGTTGTATCACGTTTAAAATACAGTGTGTTCCAAATTATTATGCAAATGATATTTTTCTCAGATTTTCCTAAATAGTCGATGCAAATGACAGTCAGTATAATTTAAGTCATCAACGGTTAAAGTATGATTCAAATTGTGTTGAACAAACCTCCAAATGATAACGGTATTTTATTCAAAAATAAAAAAATAAAAATACACCGTTCCAAATTATTATGCACAACAGAGTTTCAAAACATTTTATAGGTTGTAAAGAAATAAAAATGGTAATTTGTTGAATTTGCAGGATGTGAAGGTCATATTTAGTGAATTCAAAAGCTATTTCAATCAAAAACACCTTAACAGGCCAAGTTACATGTTAACATAGGACCCCTTCTTTGATATCGCCATCACAATTCTTGCATCCATTGAACTTGTGAGTTTTTGGAGAGTTTCTGCTTGAATATCTTTGCAGGATGCCAGACTAGCCTCCCATAGCTGCTGTTTTGATGTGGACTGCCTCCCAACCTCATAGATGTTTTACTTGAGGATGCTCCAAAGGTTCTCAATAGGGTTGAGGTCAGGGGAAGATGGGGCCACACCATTAGGTTCTCTCCTTTTATGCCCATAGCAGCCAATGACACAGAGGTATTCTTTGCAGCATGAGATGGTGCATCGTCATGCATGAAGATGATTTTACTACGGAAGGCACTGTCCTTCTTTTTGTACCACGGAAGAAAGTGGTCAGTCAGAAACTAAACATACTTTGCCGAGGTCATTTTCACACCGTCAGGGACCCTAAAGGGGCCTACCAGCTCTCTCCCCATGATTCCGGCCCAAAACATGACTCCGCCACCTCCTTGCTGACGTCGCAGCCTTGTTGGGACATGGTGGCCATTCACCAACCATCCACTACTCCATCCATCTGACCATCCAGGGTTGCACGGCACTCATCAGTGACCAAGACTGTTTGAAAATTAGTCTTCATGTATTTCTGAGCCCAGTGCAACCATTTCTGCTTGTGAGCATTGTTTAGGGGTGGCCAAATAATAGGTTTATGCACAACTGCAAACCTCTGGAGGATCCTACACCTTGAAGTTTGCGGGACTCCAGAGGCACCAGCGGCTTCAAATACCTGTCTGCTGCTCTGTAACAGCATTTTAGCAGCTGCTCTCCTAATCCGATGAATTTGTCTGGCAGAAACCTTCCTCATTATGCCTTTATCTGCACCAACCCGTCTGTGCTCTGAATCAGCCACAAATCTCTTCACAGTACGATGATCAAGCTTAAGTTTCTGTGAAATATCTAATGTTGTCATACCTTATCCAAGGTATTGCACTATTTGACGCTTTTCGGCAGCAGAGAGATCCTTTTTCTTTCCCATATTGCTTGAAACATGTGGCCTTCTTAATAATGTGGAACGTCCTTCTTAAGTAGTTTTTCCTTTGATTGGGCTCACATGGCAAACTAATTATCACAGGTGTATGAGATTAATTTCAATGATCCAAGGCATCCTGAGACACAATATCATACATGAGTTTAATTGAAAAACAAAAAATTTAAAGTTTGTGACACTTTGCATAATAATTTGGAACACGGTGTATGTCAACTCATCTCAAATTGGTCTTTTCATAATGGCTCATTTCAAACTGTTATACTTGACTCCATTAACAGACTCCCTGTTCGGTTCCAATTACATTTTCAGTCATTTCTAACTGTGTCTTGCTTAGACTACTGTGCTGTATTTTGTTCAACTTTGCTCTTTTTTTGTCTTAACTGCTTAACTCTTTTGTGCCAAATTTTATGATTTATTGATTGACACAATCTATAGTGGAAAATCTCCAAAGCTGACGTAACATAACATAAATATATAGGCGGGTTTCTGTGCCACGTCATCTCAGATATGCACACGCAAATGGGGCAGAACGCAGACTCTTCTCCATTGTTTTCTAGCGGAGCCAAGCAGCAAAGCAGAAATTACGAGCAGGTGTGCTATTAATTGTATTAACCGCCAAAAATATGGATCGAAATGTTTAAGAAATATCCCCCTTTTATCTGTTTGCTAAAAGAAGTAGAAAATGTTTGCTACGGGCCATTAAAAGGGAGGATTGGGGTCCCAATGTGTGACTCTGCCATGCAGTTAGCTGCAACCAATTGTTATGAAAACTTTCATCATCATCATCATCATCATCATCATCAAGGTTTCGAAAAAACGGGACGAAATCGTTGTAGTATGAATGCAAAGCCAGTAGTTGGTGGTGAGTGGTGACACTTGTAGCCTTTCGGTTCAATTTGGTGAATATAAACATTCCGTTTACTGTAACCGACAATGAATGCAACTAACGTTCATGAAGTTTTTGGTGTAAGCTTAGGGTAACTTTCAAGTATTGCAAATGACAAGCTTCTGTCCTCCTTTTTCACCGCATAGTAGAACTCGTGAAAACAGAATACATGCCACTTACTGGGGCACTGCATGGCTTGTCAGCAGCTACCTTCCTGTTACTTCAAAATAAAGTCAACTCAGGTGTGTCCAGTGAAATGCTTTTAATGTGAAGCCGCAGCCTTAATGCTGGTGTGCTGATCCATAAGTGTTAAATGTAGAAAGACATGTCATTAATTGTTATCTTTTTATATATTAAAAATTGCCTACAGATAATCCAAAAAACTGAGTTTTTACCATCAACTGTATATGAGAGGTTCTTTACTCAATTAAATATTCATTCAACTTCTAGTCAAAGAACAATCCATTAAGACAAGGCAACTTTTAAAAACAAAATTAGATCAAATGCGGCGCTGGTTAAAGCCCGGGGCTATGAGCCAACAATGAGCCAATGCTACGACACGTTTAAACACATTTTAGCCTCCCAATATGCTTCCAAAGACAGTACTGTATAAGGCATGTTTCTCTAAATGTTTAAGGACCTAACATTACTTCATCTAAAAAACAAAATGTGCAAATGAGTTCCTTGATGAAGGAGAAGTAGGAAAGCATAGACACTAAAGTTAGCCGCTAATGCTAGCAGAGCTAACATGACACGTTGAACAGGGTCGGATGTTGGCTTCATTATACAAGTGGTACATAATTTGGGTTGTCGTGGTGTTGTACTTATAGCAATGTTTATTGAACTTGGTAATTTTTGTAACTAAAACTGTCCGATGCCAAACTCCTTGACTTGGTCATGTTTATGTTTCTGACATCAACCGCAGCTCGCAGGCTGCTGATCCTGTTCTGTTGTCTCCTACAACTAGTTAAGTATCGCTGCGCAACACAACGGCTATTAGATCGATAAAAAAATTCATGTGATCGACAACATTCTTGACGATCAATCATCAGTCATCGATTAATCATGCCCATCCCTAGTGGTGACACAAGTTCATTTCGCTAAAAAATTTCGGCAGAGCACACATTTCTCACCAGCCAAAGTGGCGGGTGCTCTCGATAACTTACTACTCGCAAAGCCTACATTTACCTGCATTTACCTGGCGAGTGTTATATGTGAGCCCTGCACGAGACTGATCACAGTGATGATGCAGCGGAGACACTGTGCATGTTGTCTTTTAAACTTATAACTCATGTGCGGCTATTCTGACAGCAAATGTAATAGGCCTAAGCATGTGCGGAGTGGAGGCGTGATGTCATCGTTATCACAGGGAACGACATTGGCATTTACATGGTGACGCTGGAGTTGCGTTTTCAAAAGATTTCACTCTGAGCCTGGTTTCAAAAGTTTAAGTTTTCAAGACTACATTTGCAGTTCAAGGTTCAAGGTTTTTTATTAATGTCCCAACAAGAGGGCAAATGTATTTACAGCAAAGGAGGTAGTAGCTAAAAACACACGACAAACAAGACAACAATGGACATGTAACCTTCTGGTGACCCCTAGAGGTGGGGTATCTATTCTAAATGAGGCTAACCCAATGCTTCCCAAGCAGCTAATTACTAGTAGTTGCATGTGTGTCTCGCAGTTTCTCTGTTCTGCGTCATCGGCTGTCCGCCGTTCATGCGCCTGTGATGCGTTTAGGGGGCATTGTAAACTACAGTATCTAGTGATTATTTTCTGAAAATGATGCTTTTAGGGAATTCCTGCAACTTTGGAACTACAGAAAATAACCTGGGTTACAGACACAAAACACAACAGTATGTACACAAACCTGAGGTCATAAAGTGCTTAAAGATAAAGTGCCAAGATATAAAGTGCCTGCATAAAGTGCTATGTGCCATAAGCAGCATCATCATCAATGAAAGCAGCAGTTATCATGTAACTAATAGACCGCAAACGTAAAAATACCATTGAGTTTGTGTTGTTATCGTCACCATATAAACACCCCCTCAGTATTTTGTCGTAAGTTATTCCACAAGAGCAGGAATACAGGGGGAAATCAGTAGAGATTTGGTTTCATATCACCACGGCTTGGGCCCCCAGGAAGCAGGCAGCTCCCCCCACTGAGTGAGACAGAGGTCAGTGGAAGATTCAGGGGAGAGACGAGAAGGAAAAAGTGAGACAGAAAAAAATTGTTGGGGTTGGTTGAGGACATGAACAGAGGGGGAACAGAGAAGTAGGAAGGTAAGTTGACTTTGAGGAGTTTAAACTGTGAGCCTATGCCCAGAAGAGAATGATAATGATAAGAAGAAAGGAGAGAGAGGAGACACATATTTCATTAAGGAATGGGATGAGGGAGGCACATGGAGGGCTAAATGTTTTAGCAAATGTTTTTGTCTCTTTTTTTACCCGTGTTGTCAGACAAGCTAATTAGGTTAGCAGCTAATTACCTTGTTTTGATTCACTAGGTCACCTTGGCCCAAGCGCTGACCTATTGTCGTCTAACTGAATAGACACACCGTCAGGCAGGCAAACAAAAACACACAAACAAAGACATCCAAAGGAAAACACACATGCACATGCATACACGAACACACCAATGGGATTGCTGTATAAGTAGAGAGAAGATATTGGATTTGTTGGGGGGGGGGGGGGGGGGTCGGGTCCAGTTTAATTAATCAAGTTTTCTTCCACACAAGCAGGTTTTACCACGTGTTCCGTATAATGATGAGAAAATATAAATGAGAGAACAGTACAGTGGCCCTCATTTATCAATTTTGCGTGGAAACTGGTGCAGATTCTGGCGCAAATACCTCCCTACGCCAGGTATCGCGTGGGATTTATCAAACAGGCGTATCTCGCCAATCTCAGCGTACGCCAGGCCATTATTGATAAATGCGGCGGATGAAAACTAGCGTATCACGCCCCTATATTTTCTCAGTTTAGAGGCCTCGCCCAGAGGTTTTACGACATGGATATGCGCAATACGGCACTTCCCTGAAGTAGAAATTGACAGAATAACAGCGAAAGTAGAAAAAAAGAGTTTCATTTCGGAGCATTAGCCTACAAGCAGCATCAAAGAACGACAGAAGGCAGCAGTTAGGAAGGAAATAACTGCTGCGGTCAACAGCGTTGGTGACTCAAAATCGCCACTAAAAAAAGCGTGTTGCTGTTCTGAAATGCAACCAACTGGGGGTGCGGGGCTGCGGGCATAATATAAGTGGTGGAGGAGAAAAACCAACTGTCCGATAATGGTCCCCATAAAATAAATACACGTCTGCAGAGATTTGAATGATTAGAATGTATTGGCCCTTTTAGATAGCACTATTCAAAAGGGTTTTAAAAACTAAAAATAACACATTTAGCGTTTTACTGTATGACAGCATGCGCTTGGCACGAGTGGTCAGCCCGGCCGTCAGCTGCACAAGCCGACCCGGCAGCGATCAGCTGTGAGAGCGCCCACCGTCCTGCTCCACCAGCAGATAGGAACAACGTGCCGGTTAACGGTGGAACTAAATCGCTCGCTTTAGCATTAATGACACATTAAAAGAGGAACTAACATCTACAAAGTGCGTCAAATAAATAAAATGTTAAGCTGAATGTTGTGCCGTGTATTTTTTTGTATCATAAAGAGCAGTGTATGTCTACTACATATTTAATACTTAGGCTAACATTTTTAATGAATGCAGCCCCCGTGCCTCAGTGTCCCCCCAGCTGCTCCAAGACGGAGACAACTGCCCTTACGCAGTCCCATGCAGCCCTCCTAAGTGGCCGGTGTGCGCACTATTGAATCAGCTCTCCTACTCAGTTGCACACCATAAGCTGCTCATTTTTAAGTGATTAATATCTTTATTTCGGTCTTATTTGCACTGCATTTGTATTATCTTCTAATAATTGTCCAACAAAGTCATCGGCTACCCGGCACAGCCTGCACTGCGAGTCCAAGCTGTTTTCAAATTTGCGTACACGAGCTGAGAGCTGGCGTGGGATTTGAGCGTACCCTACGCTCACGTCCATATTGATAAATGCCGAGATTTGCGTGGAAATGTACGTACACCCATTTTTCTGGTCTACGCAAGATTGATAAATGAGGGCCAGTGAGAGTAAATAATTTTTTTTTATGAGGATTTGATGATTTCCTCAGTTTCATATGATTGTTAAATGAATACCTTTGGCTTCGAAATTTTGGTCAGACAAAACTGGTTAACCAACAACCTAATGTCAGAGTCTGGGAAACTTTCACCTGTGCACCAATCCAGATTGACGATTTTGTAAAGAGTCTAACCTGACGAGTTTTTCCCCAGACAACTAGCTATAATTCACAGCATAGCATACACAAACATTCTTGGAACTTTTATTTTCTTTAATTGAAAATCAAACTATAAAACATAACATATTTAAAACAAATAGCTTTTAATATTGTGTCTAAATACTTGTGCAAATATGCTTTATTAAAAAGGTTGTTGTGAATATTTTGGGAGCAGTTCCTCCACAGCTTATTCAGACTACTATGGACTCACACCTTCAAGCTTCAATTACTACTGTCGGTGCTCAGATAAGAAAGCTGTTCACAGTGTATCCATTTGACTGCCTGTAATGCTAACATTAGCTACCGATGCCAATGTATCATCGTAACATTGGCATTGCCACCACTAGTGTATGAGCTGAGACCTTATACCCTTTTACCACCAAAATTAGCGGGTCGACAAGGGTTTTTGAACCCGGATCAACGCTGCTTAAAATACACAGGTGTGCCTTTTCCCACTGACGGCAGTCCCCAGCTCTGATCTCCAGCTGTGCAGTGATGGGAACAGAGAGAGATAGAGAAGAGAGAGCTTCTCTCAGTTGTTTGTGGCGCAGTTTCTTTCATATTAAACATGAACTGAATTGAAAGTTAAGATATAAATTGTGATCTGTCTGGTGGAGCAGTTATTATTTAATAAATAGGCTACTGTTACTAAACACATGGAGTGATACGTCAGAAATTAGCACGTTGATCCGGGACTTGTCTTCCCACCGAAAAGTCGAGCTGAGCCAAGCGAGTTGAGAAATACCCGTGTGTACTGCAGGTTCAATTGACCCGGATCTAAATGCAGGGTGTAACCCTTCCCATCGGACAAAAAAGCCGGATGAACGCGGGTGTAGGTGGATTTTTTGGCCAGTTGGAAAGGGGTATTACAATCTATGGCTGGGTCTAATACAGTGCAGTGGGAAAACCAGGTAGAACTCCCACACTGAAGAAATGCTTTTAACATGGACTCTATATAAAAAGAGGATGCAAGCAGACTGACGCGCTACGTTCCTGTTCCTGTCTGCTTCAAAATAAGTCAGCTCCCATTTCACCAGTTACATTATTTTAATGTGAAGCTTCAGTTTGTATTATCAGTAAGTTAACTGCGGACTTCAGTGTTTTTTCATTTACAAAGCTGTCACTGGGATTACCGGCGATCACCCATATTTATACAGTGATGCCTTTTGAAAAGAAATAGGTGTTTTATTTATGTCAAAAATAAATAGCTATTTTCACACATGCACTGTGAATTAATTCTCCGGGTCAGATTATCTGGATATTTTTGTGTGAAAGGTGCTAATGTTGATTACCTCATTATCATATAAAATTACATATAACATTCTTTTTCAGAAGATCTGTCTGAGGCTTAATTCATACTTAATACATTTGCACATAGGAGTACATACCTTTTCAGTTGAACCAAAGTGTTCATCAACTGAGCAACTGCCAATAGTTAAAAGGGTCCTGATGTTCCATTCCGTTTACCATTTCACACACCATGTCCAAGATGATGAAGCTAATTCTGAGCGTTTGTTTCCTCAAATCACAAAAATAAGCACAGAAGCAAGACATTACTAATATTGATAAAGCTGAAACTTACATACAGATACTCACAGACTTGTCACCCTATATCCTGTTATAAATTATGTAATATAGCCTACATTTGACAAGATCATCTGCTCTCATATTTCTTCATCTGGTTGAATTTTCACAGTATCTAATATGTAACTGTACACTTCTACACAGACAAGTGATGTGGTGCATGCAGGAAGGGGGCTAGATTGATGATTCGGAGGTACAACAAGATGATTGATTCTGTGTGTGTGTGCCCATGCACACTTGCGTGAAGCAAGGAACTGATGCTTTTTTACTACTGACTAAATCAGATCATTACATACTGTAGCTTCAACACAGCATTTGAAAAAAATAAACTTAAAATATGGGCAAAACAACATATCAGATTTAGTCATTTTAATGAGGTGCCAATGCAGAGGGCTACAGCAAAAAAGGAGTTTTGTCCAGTAACAAAGCTGAACCTGGATCAACATTTGTTGTAAACAATGCATCGATTTTAAAACAAAATACTTTTCTGATAAGCCTTCAAATGTATTGATCTACAACTAAGTGACTGGATCCATATATGTCATTGTCTTACCAGTACCTTAAACTACCAATCCTACCAACACAGAGCTGTTTTTAGTCTGAACACCTACTTATCCACCTGCTTATTATTGGTTCTATCCATCGCAAAAAAAACTCATCCAAGAGGGTACAACTTGAGGACTGGACATAAATGAACAGTAAATCCCCTTGTCACAGTAGCTGGTCAGGGCAACTAAAGACCAATCAGTTTCTCCATCTTCACCAAGCCAAAATTATAATGAGAAGGTTATCATGTGTTGTTATGACACTCATTTTGTGAAACCATCTTGCTAAAATGTACATTGTATGAGGAGAATGAGAGGCACAGAATACTGGGTGTCTGTTAAGATACTTGCTGTAATTTTGGTCCAAGGATGACCTGGACATGAGATTGTGCCAACGGCCTACTCAAAGTTGTACTCATCCCAATGCACAGCTCTGTGTGCTGTTTATGGCTCTAGTTATGGTAAGCACCCACTATCACCTCATAAAAACACCTTTTGTGAATGATTTATTCATTGTATCCTTGCCTATTCAGTTTGATTATAAATTATTCAGGAAAAGTGACTTCTACTAAAAAAAACACTCTTCCTCCTTACCAAGCAGTCATTACCTCATGGCTAGAAGTGCACTGCTTTCCTTAAGGTAATTCAAGGTAAGAGGAACTGGATTAATGCCAGTTCCTACAGAAACACACCAGTAGACAAATATATTGCTTAAAATACCACTTAGTTTAGAACTGCGTCACAGGTGAACCACATGCCTGTGATCTCAGAAATATCAGACAGACAGCAGTGCCCTGTGTGATCTCTGCACTTGAATGGACTTGTGCAGTTGCTTCCCAAACATATCACAAAAGAAATGTCTAAATTTCCCTCAAGCAATGTTTCATCCGTCTGTCATCTTAATCATCTCCCAGTAATTTTCATTTTGTCTTTATCGCATCAAATCCATGTTATCCTGGAGAGCGTAAGAATGTAATGGGAATGAAGTCAGTTTTGATTGACCCCTCACTGTTTTCTTTCATTGATCTACTTTTCCTCTGGCCTGGCTCCGCCCGCCTACCTACTTCCGCTTAATTTTAATTTCACTTCAATGAAATGAAGTACAATGGTCTGGTTGGACCAGGCTACTTTTCCTCCACTTGTTGAACATTACTTACCAGAGGTTTTTTTTAAATCAGTATTATTATATGCTATATAACACACTGTTTTTCATATATTTCAGGATTCTATGAGGAATTGCAGCTAGCAGAACTTGGTGTTGCCTGGTCCCTCATTTATGCAGAAAAGACGAAGAAGAATAGCTGCCAACCGTGGTGAAGAGAGAAGGTGGTGAAACACAAATATTGAGAATTTATTATTCTGCAGATAAGGTTGCATGTAATTTGAAGGCCCTAAATTGTAATATTCAGTGAGTCTGTGTAATTGTTGCTGCTTATACTAATCATATAAGTCGTGAGAGGTCAAGTGCATAAACAAACTTGTAAGAAAGATTATACAGCAAAACATGTACATCTGGTCCCCATCCATTCCATCTGGTTTCTTTATGACCTCATTGCCTAAATAAATTGGATCATAACTCTGAAACTTGTCGTCATGTATCTCAATTTACAGATGTGCTGTGCTGAAGAAACAGTACGTACAAGTGGACATCTGGGCCTTTGCGCAGTGCATGTTCAATTGTCTCAGCGTCAAACACAAACCGCCATTGTGTGGTTGATGAATCTGGCAGAACTGTCCACCTTTGTATAGTTGACCTGTGCCCTGTCATATACATCATCCCCTGACAGCTCATTGGTTTTTTTTCTTCGAGAATCATTATGACAGATTAGACCATTTGCAAATGCAAGTGCACTATCAGGTGACTGCACAACCTCAGAAATTATTAATGTGCTACAAAGAATAATTAAAGCTGTGGAAGAGCACAAATCTTCAATTCTTCTATATTCAGTATGTCTGTACATTTCATAAACTGATCCACTAGCTGCGTGGATTATGTGTGCTACAGAACTCTTACTATGATTACTATGAAAATGTATTATTTTAGGGTGTGCTATTTGACTTCATAAACAATACATTTTAAAATTTGGCAAAGAGGTATATGGAAGTTGGGTGCACTCAGGTGAAAAACAGTATGCACATTTGATACGATGAATGTCTCTTTGTAATTGCCTAATGAAAAACACACAAATATGTTTTTCTGACGACAGAAGCGTATAAACTGTGATTCAACTTTCAGCCTGGATGAACAAGAGAGGCCTTTCCCTTTGATATCACTCTTTTGACTCACATTCTTTTTTTCCCTCTTCCCTTAATTTGTTTGGCTACCATATCTCTCGCATGGTCTCTCTTCTCAAACACCTGTTCCACTAACCCAAGTCCTAACTTCTCTAACACTTGCTTTCGATTAGTCCTCCTGTCCATTTCTTATCACCTGCCCTCAATTCCCTAATCCTTTCAATTCTTGCTTCCTTTTAAAATGTTGCCCATTTGATCTTCCCTGTTTGCTGGCACGACTCCTTTCTCATATCAATCACCCTTTGCCTAATTATTTCCCCAACCCCCTCTCATCTGTCAATCTATCTCCCCCTGTTATGTTTTTCTTTTCGTCAGTCCAACCCATCTTGATTTACTATTTGCACATCATAGTTCTGCCACACAACTCTCTTAAATCCTCCTTTGTGAATTCTCTGATGAGCAAGTGGGTATCTAAGACAAAGCAAAGCCCGAATGGAATAGAAAAATATATACTGTATATACCTAACCTAATAAGGTTTATGGACTTCATAGGATTTTCTACAAGGCTGTTTTTGTGGATTGCATATGATATGTGTGCCAATTACAAAGCTGTTGACCTGGTGTATAGTCACCTGATGGGGCTTAAAAAGATGAAAGAACAGTGGCACGTCTGCAATACAGCACATGACTCCCAAAGTGTCTTAGTAAAAAGGTAAATGAAATGAGGGTCCAAGTCGGTCTATAAGACATTTGCTTTAAGCTGCCTGTACCAGAAATATTTTTTAGATCTGAGAAAATACAGAATCCACATGCAGAGGAATGTTGGGGTTGGACAGCGGAAAATCACACCTTTGCTATATTTCACCCCTGCTCTTTTGTTTGACACTTGGATGCATCACACCTACACAATGACCTTAGAAATTAACACAATTTTCCAAATATTATCTTCTCGCATGTTTTCCTTAGATATTGTAAAAAGTTTCACATGAAGTACATTTCTTCAAGTGGAATAATCTGCAGTAAAGTTCAGTAGTAATCAGTCGAGTAATTTGTGGGCCATCATGTCAAGATGACAGACATTGTTGTATATCTGCAATCAGATTAAAGGTGAAGTAAGCGGTTTATTTACGTTAATATAAGTGTTAAATCGCTCTTTATTCATACAGTGATCACTTACATAATGTGCGCGTTTCATAAAGCCGATCTCTCAGTCAGCTGCTCTGCATGTAATCGGCAAATAAACTTTTCGGAGGATCGCAAAATTAATATCCAATCACAAGAGAGAACGCTACAAACCGACACCCATCTCACTCATGGTCTCACTGCCGGTGCACGCCAGAACGACAGATGGGTGAATGTTTATGCGCCTACAATAGCGGAGCAGGTAAAAATTCTTTACAATGTCTGTTTTGATGGTTTTTAATCATGTTTTATCACACTTATGGATCTGAGATGATGCTAGATAACTCGCTGCTTGAAGACCGCAGTGCATTAATGTGGTGACGTAGGGACGAGCGAGGGGACTGCTAACTGCAGTAACTGACAGGAAGTTAGCTAAAAGAACCATTCCGCTTACAGCACCTTTATTAGAATCCCATATATGAGCACATTTTCCAATCCAGTTTCATTACTTGCATCAGGTGTGCTTGAGATGGAATACATCCAGGGGTGGATTACTGCACGCGCACACCGGGCTCAGGCCCAGGGGCCCAAGGGCTCAGGGGGGCCCTAAGCCAGAGATACTGATAGTAACTTTTCATGTTGCATAGTCAAAGAGCTCAGTCACTGATGTCAATAACATGGTCCAAAAAGGAATAGCCTAAATACAAGGATACTCATTAAAATTTAACAAGATAGAAATCATCATGGGCCCCTCAACTAGTAGGGGAGAAATGCAAAAGCAAGTTAAAAACAACAGCTTTTACAATAGCTCTGTCTAACGGCCTCCACACACATCCTACCTCTACTGCGCGTCTACCTCGCGTCTGCGTCTGACTTTTTGTCACTGACCGTGTAATCAACCTAGAGCGGGCACACATCCAACCTCAGACGCACTGCTGATGCGCGTCGGAGGCACGTCTGCAGCGACGCTCCCCTTTACCTCAGGAGGCTCGCCTATTTTTTTCTGAGAGCCGCGCGTCTCTACATGAGGGGTTCGCAAACCTTTCAGCCTGCGACCCCCAAACTACAGTGCCCCCCATCGGCCCTGGAGGTGGCATATCCAGTTCCGCACAGCCATGCAAATGTAGGCCTACTATAAGCCTTTGCAAACACGGGCAGCAATACAAAAAAAAAGAACAAAAGCCAAACAGCCATACCATTGTGTATAGTAATGTAAGAAAGAATAGGCTAACCAAAATTATCTGTGCATAAACAATTATTTTGGAAGGGATCTTGCGACCCCCACTTTCAGAATCACTGCTCTACACCATTGTAATTCAGTGTGTTTATCTAAAATATCATAATTTCCAATTCAGTGCAAATAAATGTTGCTTCACAATAGTTTTCCCCCTAACGCCTCAAACACACTGGACGTGGAAGTGCCCCGATTTGCCCCGAAGCGTCTGGAAGCACTCAGGCAGACAGATCTGTCTGGGCACACCAGACGAGACGCGCAGCGCTGAGAAGCCCAGTGCTACCCGCGCACGCAGCACCGATCGTTTTGGCGTCTGCTCTTTTTTTTTTCGCGAGCCGCGAGCGAATCGGACAGAAGCCACATTAAAAAAAACTTTAAACTGGATAAACAAACATGTGATTAAGGTTTGTATGTATTCATTGAAGCAGGGAAAGAGCCCTGGGGGTGGGAAATAATAACCTCCATGTCTATCTACAGCAGGCAGATATTCTTAACACAGTGTCCATATGGCTAATCACAGTTTGGCAATGAATATTTCAGTGTGGCCGGATCATTGCCAGGGAGGGCTACCTTGTTATTGACCTTTCTGTAGACCTGAGAGGCATCAACTGGTAATAGTAGCAACAATACACTTGGTTACATTACTGTTGTGATGTGAACAACATTTCACAGATCATGGAGCAAGACTGTAGAGCTGGGATTACTGCTACTGAGAACTGACAGACAGCAAACTGTTGTCTGACACAACTTCTTGTGGTTTATAAGACAAGACCACCTCCACTGACTGATATGTTGTTGTATGTTTTAGCTTGACAATTATCTTATCATCTATCCTGTCTTATTCTCTGGTTGCTGTGTGTGAGTAGTAAAGTGGAATGGTCTCAAACTCAACGTCCTGAAAGTGGGGGAAATACCACCGCCATGTTGACCATATTATTGACAGTCCACAACATGACAGACATTATTTTGAGCCAACTCCATGCACGGGTGCATGTGCGCATAGACACACACCCCTGACTGGGTAAAAATCAAAGCCCTATACTGACACCTAGTGATAGCAGTCACATGCTAAATGTGTGTACTGTCCAAGAAGCAAAGCATTTGACCCAAACTGATTAAAGCTTTGTATTGTTCTTGTGTCTGAACAATTGGTAGGCCTAATGCTTTTGACATACAGACAAAATTAAGTATTCTGTCTAGAAAGCCTAAAGGAAAAGGACAAGGCCTGACCATTTGTCAATGTTTAACAACCGCAAACAATAGTTTACATTAAGTGTGTGAAACCATAAAATTGGATTTAGTTTAGGTTAGAATTTAACATCAGAGAACTGGTTCCGATGATGCTGGATGAGTTGTAAATGGGAACTTACAGTTGTGTTCAAAATAATAGTGTGTTTAAAAAATTGAGTAAAGATCAAAATCCTAATACCGGTAATAGCTTTTATTTCCATACACGCAAATGCATTGGGGACATTGCACATTCAATTCCAACTCCAAATATGAAGAAACATTCGTCAAATGTTTCTTCATCTTAACAGAAGGTAAAAAGGAATATTAGACTGTTCAAAAAAATAGCAGTGTCTGCATTTTTCTTTACAACTCCACACTGAACTAATATTTAGTTGTATAACCTCTGTTTCTGAGAACTGCTTCCCATCTGTGTTGCATGGAGTCGACCAATTTATGGCACCTGTGAACAGGTGTTTCAGCCCAGGACGATTGGACTACATTCCACAATTCCTATGCATTTCTTGGTTTTGCCTCAAAAACAGAATTTTTGATGTCACCACATAGGTTTTCTATTGGATTAAGGTCCAGGGATTGGGCTGGCCACTCCATAACGTTAATCTTGTTGGTCTGGAACCCAAGATCTTGTTCGCTTACTGGTGTGTTTGGGCTCGTTGACTTGTTGGAACACCCATTTCAAGGGCATTTCCTCTTCTTTAGATTATTTTTTAAATTAATCGTTTGGTCTAAAAAAGCATCAGAAAAAAAGCCTATAATCATTTCTTAAGATCAACGTGATGTCTTCAAGTTTCCTTATTTCCTGGACCAACCGAATAAAACCGAAAGATATCTAAAAACACTGATCACTGATCATCACTGAAGACAGAGAAAAGCTAAAGATTCTTACATTTGAGAAGATGAACCAGGTGAATGTTTTGTATTCTTGCTTGAGAAATGACTGAACCGGTTGATCAATGATCAAAATAGTCCGGTTAAAATAACACCGTATACATAAGTAAAGCTGTACACTGCCCAACAAATCCAGTGAGAACTGATATTATAGAGGATACACCTTGCTTAATGTCCAAATATCTAAGTAACTTAAACTAGTATTACAAATATTACAAATGTTATGTTATATTAAGTTTGAAGCTGTTGGCATCTGTTAAAGATATATGGCTTAGGTTTTTGCTTGAGCACAACTTACTCCAAGTGAAAGTGTTACACAGTGAATGTATCCATATTTCAGGACGGCAAAGGTTACATACTCAAACTTACACAGATACAATTGCAAAATCTATCATGTCATCAGGTTTGTAAGGTTGTTTTTGTTTGACTGTATTCGTGAGACATTTTTAGATTTCAACACGTACATGCAGCTTTGAAATTGCCAGCTAGTCCACTTCCTCTCCATAGGCACACACTAAACTTTATTGACCTCTCCATCATTGTTAGGAGGTTAATTGTTAATGATGAGGTATCGTAATGGATATTATTATTAAATTGTCTGCCCAGAGATGTATCATAAAGCATCTGGTTTCTATTTGGTTTAATTTACAGTTTGGGGAAACGGGTAATTTCCCTTGTGCACTGCTGTACTTCTCTTTATCGCTGTGGTTGGTATCCAGCATGCAGATACTGACTGCTGATAGGGGAGTGCTGCTCCATTTAAAATGTTAAACACATATTGGTTCTATGGTTTAAATCACTTTCTGGATATTGGTATCTCTGAGGTCAAAATGATTGGGTTTATTCTGTGTGCAAATAAGTCTTAGAATCATTAAATTACTTCATATTTTTCTTTAAGTCCTTTGTTAGGGTTAGTCCATTTAAAAGGTGGAGTCAGCGATTCTGGAGAATGCTTGTTGTCGAAATCACTTTGTTAAAATCAGTGAATATCTTCTTTAAGATCTGTTAGCTACCTGTACTTACTGTGGGTGTTTTTTCCTCCCATATTTGCCTTTTCAGTGCAAAGTGTGTGCATGCAACAATTGTTGTTTGAGGGAATTATGGGGTCATGCAACGCCAGAACTGCAGTCATTGCTGACATCCCGTCTTATGCCAACCATTTTTGCAAGTTCATCCCATCTAGAGATACAATTTACATAAAATAAAATAAAATCTTGCACACAATTTGTGTCAGACTAGGAAAAGAGAATCACATTTAGGGCCAGACATATAGTTTAACGTGCCTTTTAGTTAATCCAAATAGGAAAAACAACATATATTTGAATATAGTGTGTAGCCTATGTGTATAACCTTCTTACTTACAAAAATATTGCTTAGCAATCATAGCATGAAAAAAATTCTAACATCACATAGGATGAAATTCAAAGCAGCACAGTTGCAAACAAAGTAGGCCTACTTCTCAGTCTACAAACACCGGAATAATTTCCAATAAATTAATATTGAATTCCGGAAGTTTGCGTCCCACCTATCAAACTTAATGATCAGCAGAGACAGGACCCCACATAATGTTGGCTCTCATAGCCTACATGTAGGCTATTCCTTAAAAACAAGACAGTTAAACAGTGACGATTCCAGGAAATTTTGACTAGGGTGACCAAGGTGGGACACAGAGCTAGAGTGGGGTGGCCATCGCACACCTGAATGAATAGCATGTGATATGCTGTACAACCAATGCAGAGATGATTTATAATCCCAAATGCCCAACTCATGTTAGTATCCATTGTAATGTTTGTTGGTATAGCGTCCCCCCCATGGGCCTCGGCCAGCAGCGGACCCGGGTTCGATTCCAGCCCGCGGTCGTTCTCTGCATGTCACTCCCCTCTCTGCCCCTTTTCAACTTTGTCTCTATACTGTCAATAAAGCATAACAATGCCAAAAAATATCTTAAATTTTATTTATTTTTTAAATAAACCCCTGAAGGAGGGTCTGGGGGCATCCCCCCCAGAAGATTTTTTTTTGTGTTTTTAACATGTAATCTAAGCATTCTGGTGCATTCTGGCAAAGAGAATAAAGGAAAAAGTCAACATTTATTTCAGTTCAGATGAATAGTAAAATTAGCAAGACAACATAACTTGCTAGCAGCCAGATGCCTAACAACTGGACAGAGGGACGGATGACAACTAGCTTTTGACCAAATATCTTGCTAAAAACATAAACCTTTATTTATGAAATTCTACCCTTGCTAAGAACATGTTACACTTGCTAACTACAAACTTTTATTTTTTTATTCAGATTTAAAAAATCTGCTGGGACACGTGCCTATACACGTGCATGGGTGGCACGCATGTTATGCTGTTTTCAAGACCTTTGCTGACCAGAGACCAGTTTAGTGGCCACAGCTACCATTCATTTTGTACTTGCAAACTGATCTCATATCAGTGGATTGGAGTGTTTGTGTGATGAACTTGGCATGAACTACCTATCAAAAAAAGTTAAGAAAGAAAAAAATACATATCATCGCTGAACCAGGCTACATATCAGGAAAAAAATTGTTATTCCAAAAAAAATAAAAAATTAAATAAAAATAAAAACATTTGAACTGGGGGGGCCACTGGGGTGGCCAGTAAGATTTCAGGGGGGCCGTGGCCCCCCCCCCAGGATCGCCACTGGAGATATATAGCTTTTCACATGTGTTTGACTCACGTGTCAGTAGGCTATGTGAAGGAGACGGCTGTCCTTCTTCGGCTCAATTGTTGCAAGGTGTTCAGATAACAAAGCCGCATATTTCCCCACTGGAGTTTTTTTCTGATATTTGGAGTGTCCGCATTTCCTTTCTTGTGCTCCAACTTCGTCCTCATTTTGTTTAACCGTCCTCACATCAGTGTTGTCCTTTTTCCATTTTGAGTAGACTATTTAACCTGCTACTAACATTAGCTAATCTGGCGAGAGAGAAGAAAAACGTATTGTTAATGCTGTTCGAAATAAATATTTTCAAATACCTTGCTTACTTGCTAGGGATTAATGGGAGTAGGCCTACGCTAAGGCCAATGGCGCTTTGCTTCACTTTTTTGTCGTAGTTACCTGACCGCTAACTCAGTTAGCGTGTTGGACTAGACTACTAATTAAGTGACGCCAACTTCACCTGCGTTTGTCACTAGACGCCTGTACAACACTGCAATATCATCTTCCACCACACACGCTGATTGCGGTTTACCAACTAGACTGCCATTTGGAGGCGCTGTTTCACTCATGAGGGTAAATTGGGAAACTAGGTGAGTGAATGACACTGAAACTATAATGTTATGAACGCTTGATACATGATTGCTACAGAAGATAAGTATTTTGATTGAACGTACATTCAATTGGCCAACAACACTGTAAAATGGACATTTGTAGGCCTATGAGGACAGGGCGTATAGGCTAGATGTAAATTATATTGTTGGGGAGATTTTGGTCCAAAAAGGTTGTATATTAAAAACTTTAACCAGACACTGAAACAAGGACCCCAAACAATGGCAGTCTCTGTTTATTGTGCAATGGTGATCTGATAGGCTGCCTACATCTGTAAAAATGTTGATGTCATAATGATGGATACAACAAAAGATTGCAACAAAGATATAAGGGTGTAATTTCTCTTAACAGAATGACAGTAGAAGCTTAAATAATAGGATCTACTTGGCTTTTTTTCTGGAAGAAAACAACACCGTTGATTTATAGTTTGGCTGGTCGCCCATCAATCAGTGACTTGGCATCTATTGACTGTTCCACTGAGCATCCACAGGATCAGATCATCGATCCCCCTCTGACCGATATGGAGGTCTTCATCCAAGTACATCAACAATGTTATTTATTTTATATTGTGCATGGGTGAGATCATTTAGCCTAAGTACTCATACAACAATGTCAAACAACAAATAGAAGTTTGTAAGCTGCACTAAAAATCTTAAACCATGGCAACATGAAATTCTTGGCTGATCTGTTCATTTACTTGACATTGTTCCCTTGAGATCTTTGTATGTGTGTGTGTGTGTGTGTGTGTGTGTGCAGGGCCTTCGCTCCCTATCGTTCCGGGGGCCCCCCAAAATTAAGGTTTCTTAAAAAATGTCATGATAATCATTACATTACAAAAAATGTATCAATTAGTTATGAACCGTTGTTTTTTCTTAATTGTGTAACCTATCACTCAATTTGGGCAAATTAGATGTTTCCCCTAATTATAGCCTACACGGCTTTGTCAAGCTGTTTTTGAATGGCGATTCATTATGGCAAGCGGGGCTGGCAGGGAACAAGGGGCATGGGTGAGCTCTGCGCAATAATTGCACATAGAATTTTATGAGGAATACATTTTATTGTAGCCCCATATTTACTACTTGGGAAAGATTTAGATGTAATTTCCTACATTTCCAACTTAATTGTGTCAAGTTCATTTCTCTATCAGAATGTATACCAATAGTAACAATCCCTTTTACAAAGGGATATCATTTCCCCGAGATAAATTATATTGATTAAAATTCATTTGTGGATATATATATATTTTTTTTTATCTTTTCATTTTAAAATCTAAAATAAACTTGCATTGTCCGACTGATTATGAGCAGCTCATATTCTTCTTATCTCATTGTCATACAGGAACTGTCTGGATAGAAAGAATATTTAAAGGTCACATATTATGCTAAATGCACTTTTTAAATGTGTTCTAACATATCCATGGGTCCATGGTGTGCCTAGAGACTGCCAAAATATTTTAAAAATAACAATCTCTCCTGTTCTCACTCTCCCCCTTTCTGAAACCCCCACCCCTCCCCCCCAATATACTCCAGTCAGAATTTTCCCCTTTTCTGACCTCACAAACTGGAAAGCCAGAAGCTTCCACTGTGCAGCCCACACCCCTATTTCTTATTGATCCACGGCCCTGACAGACAGAGGGTGAGGCGTATCTGGCTTCGCTTCCGGACAAGGGGCGGGGGCAGCTCAAAGATTGTATATTTACGAGGGGAGCTGCAGCTCTTTTTAAAAAATAGGCCATTGTGAGATTAGCTGAACATCAGCATAGTACAATAAATTATCTGAAAGTTTTTTTCAGCAAACAATTAAAGAAAAACGTATTAGGGACCACTAAGACCATATAATATGGTGTATAATAGTACCGAAAAGTGTATAATATGGGAGCTTTAAAGTTGTGACTGGATCCAAATCAAGATTTTGAAATGTTTTTACTTATTGACACTGACCAACAAGTTGTTTTGTATGTGTATGTATTGAAACCTATAGGTTGAAAGGTGAGACATTTGACTGATGTGCCCAACAGTCCTGCACCCCTCCACCCTTCATTGATGGTGCTCCATCCATACATATATTACTGCATCTATTTAACAGCCAGAGGATATTAAAAGTTATATTTTAGTTTAACAAAGGCAGATTACAACTTAAACATTTTTACTTGCATATATGCTTATTTCACCCCCATTGGAGGTAGAAAAAAAAAACACAACCTTAGTTGACCTTTTTTTAATGAAGCAATTTCATTCAAATGAATGGAAGTAGACACAGTTAAATACAGGCAATTGCAAAGCAATCATCCAATATATTTTTGGGAGAGGTTTCAGCTGAGGGTAAGGCAGCAATCCGACACAGAGCATAACAGTAAAGGTTAACACCCGTTTCATCAATGCTCTCTGAGGGTGCAGAGCAGAAACAGAGCCTTGCACATGACAGTGTCTGCAGCACAGTGCACCTTACGGGTACTACTGACTCAAGGTATTTAGCTTAGTCAGGTAACAAGTATCATGTTAACACTTTGTCGGGTCACAATGATGTGCCTTTTATTCTGAATAATAGCTCGAGTCCGATTACTGCCAACATTCCCCAAACACAGTATGACAAGTGATACTTCACCAAAAACTCACTCAATGACACATTCCAATGTCATCACATTATGCTAAACTTTTACTGAATGTTGATTAGCCAATGTTTTAGATTCTGGCTGAATGATGTTATTCTTGAATTTCAATTAATGTGACACCAAAAAGGTGTGGTCAGGCAAAACGAAGTGGCTGCCAGTGCTTTTGTGTGAATATACTTGCACTGAAAATCTGATATCATACCATAGGAAATGGCCAGATGGAAATAAATCAAAGATCATGTGACCTGAGATATCATGTGATGTTCACTTTATTTTAAGAGGGCGGAAATCAGTCTTTTAATATACTGTTTATAAAACTTTCCCTCGATCCCTCTCACTGACAGCCAATAAGAAAATCAGAGCCCAGCCCAGATGGGTGACAGTCAGTCTCATCAGTCCACAGGTTGGCACTTCAATAATCAAAAGTTTGGTGGAAGTTGCGCTTTTGTCCTCTGTCGCCGCCGCCAAAGCCACCGCCGCCTCCGCTGCTTCTAAAGCCACGGCCGCCACCACCGCCCCCGAAACCACGCCCCCTTCCACCTCTGAAGCCTCCACCTCTGGAGTTGCCAAAGCCACCACGGTTATTGTTCGGCTTCTCCTCCAGCTCTGGGAGCTCTGTGGCTTGAGTCAGTTGCCAACGTCGGCCATCCTTCCAGTTGTCCTGTTGAAGGATCAAGTGGGATGAAGAGGATGTTAGCAGGACAACTTCAAAAAGAAACAATGTTATATTTGTATTTCACTTTGGATAACTAATTTCCTTTAATTCAATATTGTAGATAGAGGGGAGTTTGCTGTTGTTCTCACCTGCATCTCCTTGATTTTGTCTGCTGGCGCATCAAAACAAACTCCCTGTTAGAAACACAATAAGGGAGAGAGGGTGAGTCTTTCTGTGCCACTCGGTTTAGTCATTCTATGTTACCTGATGTGCTATCAGAATAAGAGGGCATGATGGCACCTACAGAAAAGGGTTAACATGTACTTTTTGTAAACAGATGTTCTGCTCTCCACTTGCTGTGGATACTTGGTTGTGTACTAGGTGTATTGTGGCTGAATCCACTTATAAACCTAACAATACTAAACCATAATTTCTTAATTGTTTTAATTCATTTATTTCAATCTGCCCTGTGGTTGACCACAAGTTATCCCAAAGTTTTCAGTGGAATTATACACTACTAATCCAAGTTGGACACCAAGAGCATTCACTTGCTATTATCGGAAAATAATTAATTTGAGCATACATCTACACTCAAATATAGAACTGTATAAACAAATTCAAAAATACTTTTGATATACAAAAATTAGTCAAAACTGTGTTCTTAAATTTAAAGTGACATTTAGTTTTGGTTGATTCTAGAGGAATCTTTGGACAAAAGCGGTAGTGTTTTTACGACAACAGCAACTGTCCTGAAGATCTTAACTTGCACATGCTGGCAGCATACATACACCCACATCCCACCTTTCTAGTCTCCTTAAGTAGGCTGACAAGCTGAACCGCAAAGGTAAATCCACAGTGGAGTACCATACTAAAATACAATGCCATGTGAAATTGATAAAACAGGGAATGCCACAAATATAATTTATTTGGAGGGATATATAAACACCAGAATCATGCCGCATATGTACGTGTGTGTGTACATACCGCTTTGCCTTTGAGGAAGCACATTCCTCGGATGTGGCTCTCAAACTCTTCTCCAAGCTGTTCTTTGATGGCTCTCCAGGCGTAACCCAGATTATTAACCTCCTGAGAACACACCAACGTCATAGTGGCATAACCCTGCAAAAACAAACAGCAACAATAAGTTAGGGGTCAAATAGGGCGACAACAAATTTATGACAGGATCTAAACGTTGCTTCTATGTCTTGTGGACAGATTTGTATTTTATGTGTGTGTAGGTTGTTAAGGAGAATAGAACAAAACCAAACTCACAGAATCAGAGTTGAGCAGTGACCTCTGCTCTAGATTTGTGGCTCCAGAAATATGGGCCAAGGCGGCAGCGAGTGCATCGACTGCACCCCTTTCCTCGATCAGCTTCTGAGCGGAATCTCTGAAGTATGCGATAGCTGTGGCTGGAACAGAGTCCAGATACCTGAAAACAACAAGGAAGTCAAATCAGAACAATCTGACACTTGTTTGCGTTCTCTCTGGAAATATGTTTCCCAATGAGCGGAATGGTCACTAATGTTTGCGCAACTGCTGTTTAACATTTATGTAAGCTCTGCTGTCCAAGTAACAAGTAAAAATATTGATTGCATGAACAGTCCAATGATTCTCATAATAATAAAGTAGAGTAGTTTCATACTATAAAAAAGTTAAAAAGAATAAATGGTGCCACTTGGTTCTCACTCTCCAGATTTACCCACCTAACAGCATCCTTGCTTGATGATTTGATGATGTCGTTAGCAGAGGGAACGCCCACTCGTCTGAATGTGATGCCCTGGAATAATTCAAAATAAAATTGAATTGGTTGGATACTTATATGGAAACATCTGAAATAGAGTTGCATATTGAATAGGATGTCCAAAGCCATTTCCTCCATGTTGAATTTTACAAACTATTTCAGATTACAGGGAGTTAATGACTTCCAGGCAGCACTAATGAAACAGTCTCATTTCTGTACTTTTCTGTCTTCACTACTATTCCTTTTTCCTTCTGTACCTTCATGTCCCTCCTCATCCCATGTGTAGCATAGATGTGATTTTAAGCATTTTTATTATTGTCATATGGCTGCTCAAGCAACCTAACGTGTTGCTCTTCTTGGCCCCTCTGTTTTCTTCTATTTTTGACTGAATTTAAAAAAGGACACGTACTGCTTTCTGTTCTACGTAGCGCAGCTGATCCTCTTCTTTCCTCTGGTAGAAACAGATGCAGACTCCGGTCCTGCCTGCTCGGCCCGTACGTCCTGAACGATGGATGTATGACTCCACGTCCTGACACAAAACAGACAGAAGTGTTCAGTAAATGTTCATCCACTAACAGTTATCTCTCCTTTTTCGGTGCACAAAAGTGTACTGTAGACAGTATTCCCCTCAGTCGGAAGAAACATTTTGAAAGGTATAGTCTTCAAGCTAATTTAATTTGCACCTTAAGATCAGACTATATTAATGAATATACTATTTACATAGCAAAAACATGACACCTTAGATAAATGAAGAGGTATTTTTTTGTATTGCATTACAATTCCTATTGATCTCTGGCAAAATATCACACCTTGGGTGGAGAACACTGCACCACCAGGTCGACTTCAGGGATGTCTAATCCTCGCGATGCAACGTTGGTGGCAACCAGAACCTCAAAAGTCCCATTCCTGAAACCCTTCAGCGTGATCTCTCTCTGTTTCTGAGGAATATCCCCATGGAGAGACTGGGCACTCTGAAAATATGCACACAAAAGAAAATGAGAGATAATCTTTCCACTTCTTATGGTGTTGTTCAGAGGGAAACAGACACATGAAACGTGTACAGAAAACCTACATTTTAAGAGGTTAAGTCAAAATCCTTGTTATTAATTAACATGATGAGTGATATAAGAAATGTTGGTTGATCATTTTACAAAGTGCTAAGTGGGCCTGCATTCCTGTATGTCTACCTGTTTGATGGATTCATTCATGGACAGTTCGTTGGCATCCTTCTTTGTCTCACAGAACACAATGGTTTTGCCATGGCTGCCGCTGTAAACCTGGACCACATCACCTATCACGGCTGCTCGCTGCGACCAGTGGCATGCTATGGCCAGATGCTAGAGAGGAAAGGATGGACAGAGAGAGCGAGAGAGAAAAACCCAGGGAGTGAGAATACAGACAGACTTAAACTTGCAGTTAGAGAGAAGTGCAAGGAAATTGTAATCCTTCTTTATAATTGCACAGGTGTTTAAAGATGATAATTTACAGTATTTGATTGCTGTTGCACTTGTTTAAACACACAGCCAAACACACTTACTTCGACGGTTGTTGCCGCCCTCTGTGTTCTCTTGCCAATCAGGTCAACATGTTTGCAGTCCGTTCTCATGTACTTCTTTGCCACCTCGTAGACCCAGGGCGGGCATGTGGCCGAAAACAGAAGAGTCTGCGGGTTGGAGGGGCAGTCTGTAGGGGAGCACACACACACATTTCAGATTTTCCCTACATGACTTCACTGCACCGATCACTCACGCCTGCCTTACATACATGATACACAAACCAAAATCACGTCACCCCAACTTATACACAAACACAGAAGATACACACACACGTGTACACACTATGCAAAAACATTGTCAGGGAACACTTTACCTTTCTGGTATGATGTAGACAAAATCTCTTCAACCTGTTCTGAAAATCCCATGTCCAACATTTGGTCTACTTCGTCCAGAACAACATGCTTGAGTTGAGAGAGGTCCAGTTTATTGTTCTGGAGGTGGTCTTTGATTCTACCAGGGGTTCCAACCAAAATATCGATTCCATTACGGATAGCATCGACTAGACAGGGGGAGAGGATTTTTATTAATATTAATTTTGTTGAAACAGCAGACAGAAACCAAATCATAAACCAAAGAAAAACCAAGAGTATGCTGGTATTTACAAAGCCCCCCTTATGCTTGAACTAGTACACTTCACGTGTGCATACAACATCATTAAACAAGGAAGCCACCAATCTTTTAACTATTTCAGGATGACTTCTATTCACAAGATATGTATGTTTTTGCATTGGACTTACGCTGTGGGTGGTATGAGCTGCCGCCATAGAAACAAGCGAGAGCCAGTTTCTTAGTGATGTCTTTGAAGTCCTTAGCGACCTGGATGGCTAGCTCTCTGGTTGGAGTCAACACCAGGACCTACAATCAAACAAGAAAAACAAATAGCCCTGGTCATACACTAACATACTCAACTACAACTGACACAAGGACCCTGACTGATTCTGGTTTTTCAAAGAAGGCAAAGACAGTGTACGGGTATGCACCTTGGGAGCCCGGCCTCTGACAAACGGCACTTGATCTTTCTGGAGCTTCTCCACCAGAGGGATGGCGAAGGAGAACGTTTTTCCCGTTCCTGTCCGAGCTTGGGCAATAACATCCTCTCCGTCATATACTGGATGGAATGTCTTCACCTGGATGTCAAACAGGTAAGAGACTCCGCGAGCTGAGAAAATGATGGGGAGAGTGACAGGAGGGGGGAGAAAAGGACAGGGAGAGACACAGAGGATTGTAATAATTTGTTATTTAGCACGCCTTAAACCACCTCAGCAGGTCCAAAGCCCAGTGCATTCCCTCCAAACTACAGTTACAGCTGCTACTACGGTGTGGGAAAAAAGCATATATTAGGTCTACCTTTTAGTTTATCAACGGTGACTTGGGAGATCCCGAAGTTGGAAAACGCTCCTTCCTTCTGCTCTGGTGTCTCCTGCTGAAAAAATAAACAGCGTCAGTCTGTATATCCCAGGTGACGGTTTTATAACCAAAATGAAAAAAATAAAAAGGTAAAAAAAAGGAAACTTTGATAACAGTGGTCACCTTGAACCACCCAACAGAACTTTTAAGTTTAAAAATAAATGCCAGTACCAATTTTGGAAGAGAACTGGAATAGAAACTGTGAAAAGGGGCACCAGCACAAAGTATCAACACAAACATTAAAGCTTCTCTGAGCAAACACAGTACACAATTGGTCTGCCAAGTCGTACCGTGTCTTTCTCGCTGTCGCTGGCAGATTCTTCACTGGACTGGGCCGGTGTCGGGATGGGCGTCTGAATGGGGGTCTGAGCGGGGGTGTCTGGGGTGGAATGTCCATTGGTTGCTTCCTCTGCAATTGCTTTCTTTTGCTTCTTCTTTTTTTTCTAAAGCCCGGGATAAAAATGAGGAGACAGTGTATCATGACCTTGCCTACCAGGGCATCGGAAGAGAATACGCATTTACATGTCACCCCTATGGCCTTTTCAATGTATGCCGGGACACATCATCCAATAACCCACAAAACAGCTCGATGGAAAAGCCCATGCACAGCCCAGCACTGACCTCTGTGTCTCCATCAGCTTTCTTCTTTATCTTCTGCTTTGGTGTTTCAACTCCATTGGTGTTGCCATTCATGTCCATGGTCTCATCTGCGTCGTCGTCTCTCACTTGGTCCACTGTCAGCTTGTCTTTTTTCTTTTTCTTCTTTGGAGGTTCACTGTCTGGCTCCGCCTGCTCTTCCGTGTCCTCTGCCTGCTTCTTCTTCTTCAGTTTCTTGCCCTCTTTGGTCTTCATCTATATTTGTTTTTTTTTATTAAAAGGAAACAATAAAAGGCAAAAAGGTTTCAGATTTACCAATAGCTGAGCAGCGACTCCCATGTTTTTAAACTAGGGATTGCATTTTTTTTACATTACTTTGATCAAGTTAAATTATGTATATGCAAGATGTTTAATGATGCTTATGATGTCTGTCTCATGATGCTTATGATGTCTGTCTCATGTTCTATTTTTAAATGTTTCGAATCTACTTTAAACATTTCATACTTTAACTTATTTAAACGTTTCAGATACTATTTTAAAAGTTTCTTTTTTGTTTTTAACGTTTCACATTCTGTTTCAGGCATGCAGTGTGAGCACTCCAGTCATGGTTATCAGATGTTTTGGACCGTACAGTATGAGCACATAAATCGTGAGCTTTGGCTTATTCGTCGCAAACGATTTACTCGTCTGATGGTATTAACACAATACACATAACAAAAAAAAATTAGGATTTGTGCGCAGAACATCAAGTTGTTTTGAATTTACAGCTGACGACCCCAGCTGCGTAACACGTCATCGGGTAACATTCCAGACACGCACAGATGTAGGCAGTATTCCAAAGGGCTCCACGTGACGACCCGTCGTCGAATCCGTGTGCTGTACGGAGCAGCTAACTTGCACGTGGCCAGGCCATATGATCTTCTCGCTAGGCTAAGTTGCTATATTAACAGTGAAACACTTCCTTAGCAGCAAATACCATTCCCAATAAATTCCACTGTACACAGTTTTAATAATATGTATACTAGAGTCCCGACAGAAACCGTACGCCTGTTTCCTAGTAGTTACTCGAGGTTTTGGGGTTAGCATGTTTCGCCACATGTTGTCAAACAGGGAGCAGCCGGTGAGGAGGACTTTTCGCGAGCTACAAGGGGGATTTAAATCTGTTTAACAACGACATCACGTAATCTACTCACCTTTAGGGTCTGAGACTCCTCGACGGTGTCCATTATGTCCACAATTTCACTCTCAAAGATGATTTTTGAAGGCATTTCTCTGCCCTGTTGGAACCCCTCAACGTAGACACAAGCTACAGGACACGGGCACGCGGATGGAAAGGAACGTGGAAGGGTGCGCGCAGAGTGCTGTTCACGAGCGACACATAGAAATAGAAGGGACAGATAGTGTAGACGAGACATGGCAGAGCAGACAGTAATTTCAATGGCTCAAAACGATACTTTTGAGATAGTTTTACTGCAAATGAATTGCAGATAGATTACTGCAAATTGTAAGGTCTATAGATGGTTATTTAAAGCCTATTGATGATCGATTGCATAAAGTGCAATAACTCTACTGTCTCCATCTGTGGTCAAGGTGTCTGCAAGAATATTGCATGAGAGGGTCTCACAAAGACAATGCGGCATACATGCAGGGCTATCTGTAAGGGGTATAAACATAGATAGTATATAAAAGTGTATAAAGTGGGAAAGCTTTCTAGGGCCCAGTCACTTGGGGGCCCCTGGTCTTTGGAGTCCAAGAACCTTAATAAGCTAAACTTTATGTTGAACCAAACTATTAACTAGGCTATCAGTTATAACATACCGTTATAAAAAAACACACATTTTATTCATTATTGCTTGAGTAATATATATCCTATTTCATCTTGTGAACCTAGAAATAGTATGAGTATTGTTTTCCATTCACATGCAGCCTTTGGGTGCAACATGAAAACGCTTCAACCAATGAAGCGCTTTATCACTGTGTATGGGGCCACACATACTGTATAAGTTAAGTTAGTGAGAAAGTGCAATTTGACATTGAATGTATGCTGGAAAGGATGTGATAGGCTAGATTTGTTATTCATTATTATTTTTCTCTGCTTACACTTGGGAATTTTGGGTAGATATTGGAAAGAATTTGATCAATAGAAAGACAGGTTGTAATGTAGCCTAAAGATTGGTGTATTTATGTTATTTTATTTTATTTGATGTTGTTTCCTGTGGTATGTGGGTTGCAGGTTAATGCTTCAGTACTTGCCCATAATCCAGTTTCTCATAGTGTTTACACTTGCATAGATCTCCTTCCTTTTTCTATATAGGCCTATTTATATTCTACATTGGAGCAACGTAAATGAAAGTAGGCTATTTCTGGTTTTGATTCTGACTTTGGATAAAATTCCTAATCCACAAATCTGACTTCACAGTTTGCATACACCATGTCAGTGTCCATTCAAACATGTATGTTGTTTGCTATGACTTTTGGACCATGAGTTTCTTCAATAAAGCTAATATGATATAGCCTAGACCTTGTATGTTTTATTTTAGCGCCTCCATTGCAGATGTAAAGAAAGAACAAAGGAGCTGATTGTATCATGTTAAATATACATTTGATTTTACATAAAGTCCATTTAAAGTATTTCAATGGACCTCATGGTCTTGTTTGGCCTGTACAAACTGTGTGTTCTGTTGTATTTCTATGTGCCTAAAGTTGAATTGCTTCAGGAAGGAATAAGGTTTTTCTATTAGCAACAAGGTAACTTGCCTCTTATTCTTATTCATTATGTTTTACAGAGGCAATAAGCTCCATACAACAATGGACCTATTATAAAATAACCTGACCCATGTGATCTGTTTATGATTGAGCTGCGTTTTCGCGACAGTGTCGTAAAGTGCCAATGTTGTCGGAAATGTGAGCAGTCGTCCTCTGAGCTAAGCTTTCAGTCGCCCTTCAACACAGAGTGCTCTCCTCATTAACTTATACAGACACCGTCCCAGCGTTTAACCATGGCAGGGACAATTGTACGAAAAGCTGTCGACCACCTGAAGAGCAAGGACTTCAGGGACTATTTAATGAGGTACGTAACGGGAGCTGCTATTTGTATATATTTCTAATAGCGTGCATGCTAACGTAGCTAGCTGCCGGTTGATCAGGTTGAAAGCCAGTAACTCAGTCTAGCTGATGTTTAACAACTGCCCCGATCTGTACAATTAGCGTTTTAGTCAATACATTCCCACGATCATTTTTTTCAACAGTTTGGCGTTGTTTTTCCATACCAGTTGTTAAGGTTCACTCCCTGCAATGTTTCTGTTTAGTTAGCGCTCACTTGACTTGTTTATCCAGTTCGACGTTTGCTACCATATGTCTATGTTTGCTACGACTAACTTACATCTACTGCAGACCCTTCAAAGGTTAGTTCTTTGTAGCCCGTGTCAAATCTGACTTTAGGGACAAAGGCAAGCAGAGAGAACTACTGTTTTGTGTTTGTTTACTTACTTTACACGCTGGTTAGCACAGATGAAGAGGGGCCATGTCTGTATTATTCATTGGCAAGCTGTGTCTGTATACTCTTGCTAATCCAGCAGAGTAAAACAAAAACTATGTGGATGCTTTGGCCCCGTCTCAGGTGTTACTTTGGTTGTTTTGTGTTGTCATTGTGTAATAAAAAATGCAATAAGTGAAAGGTTGATCTGCTTAAGTAATGTGGGAAAAAAGTTGAAGAGTTTTCTCCCTGCAAGACATAAGTCTTTCAAGATTGTATTAGCTCTTTTGTCGTATGTGAACTGCCTGAAATAGACCCATGACTTATTTTGGGTGGCAGTAGTAGCTCTAATGTGACCTCGCTCATATCAGTACAATTTATCTGTGTTTGCATTCTTTTCTCTTCTATGTCGCCTTGGAAATAAATATACAAAAAAACTCAACAGCACGGTAAGAACTCATTCTTTCTGTTTTTCCGTCAGTGCATCTTCTTATTCTGTATGTGTCTTTTCTCATTTGTGGGACTGCCCGCTGGTTTATCCATCTACCTTGGTCATAATGCTGTTTACCGTACCATATAGCCATACCTTTTAAATCGTCCCCAAAGTGTTGTGTGTCCCCTTTTTCTAAACTTTACTTTCATGTTTTTCATCTACTTCACAGCATTTCTGGGGACCTGTAGCAAACTGGGGTCTTCCAATTGCTGCCCTCTCAGATATGAAGAAGAGCCCTGAGATTATCAGTGGCAGGATGACCTTCGGTAAGGCCCTGTTTCCACCTGGGATTATTGATGTGGTTTTAGTGATCTGATCAGAGGTGGACAGCTCAGTCTGTGTGTTCCCTCCTAGCAGTAACACGTGCGACTTCTTTGTCCAGCTGTGATCCAATTCCATTTACCCGCTCTGTATGTAAATCAACACCTACATCATTTCCGTTTGCATTGCTGTTTTTAACCGGTGGGGTTCAAATATGGAAATATGAAGAAAGGTTCAAACAAGTAAACATACAGGGCTGTACAGTGCCACAGTTTTAATCGCATTTGCTAATAAAATGTATTACGTGCGAAGATAATTACAATGCTAGGTTAACGAGATAGGCTACTGTCTCATTTAGACAAGGAGGAGCGATGCACAACACTGCTTAGAGGGCTCCACATTAACACTCGCCAAATGCGGGTAAATAGTCTAGACGAGTAAGTTATCAAGCCACTTTGGCCTTTCTTTATATGTCCATGACTATGGCTGGTGAAAGATGTGTGCTCGCCGTGCGGCTATTCTAACGTCTGCCTCTGACAAACTCTTGTCACTGACAGCGACTCTTGTCAGCCATTGACTGGCTTTCTATATTAATGCAGTTAAGTTATTCCTTGTGCAAACAGAACATTTCCTGTACACCTTCACATTAAAAGCCTGTTACTAGCCAAGCGCGAGTTGACCTTTATTTAGAAGCAGATAAGAACAGGAAGTTAGCGCTTCACATGCCTGCAGCTTGCAGGGCACCAGAAAAAAATCAGCGACTTCTGTGTAATCACCAGTTTTACTCAGTGAAATGAAAACAGAGGACAGATAGCTTGTCATTTGCAATACTTTTAACTGGGCTCACACTAAAACCTTTAGTTGCAGCCGCCAGTCATGCATTTTCTACGTATTTCCGCTCAGGCAGTTGAGTAGGAGGTCCCTAATGTGGACAAGAGTCACATTGCTGTTTCCACCATTATTTGAATGCGGACACATCGGACACAAGCGACGTAAACCACCTCCGAATGTTGTTTTTGTGATCCGATCTCAAAACGTCTTCAATGCGTCTTGAGAGTGTTTCCACCTGCAGTTTGAGCTATCCACATGTGATCCGATGACAAAAATCAGATGTTAATCCCAGGTGGAAACAGGGTCTAAGACGCACTAACACGCATACTGATAAATCCAGAATAAAGCCTGTCCTTTGTTTTGTTACTAAATCTTGTTAGGGTAAGGGTTGTAATTTGTGCCTTATCTCGATGTTATTGTAGCTCTAGTCACAACACAAAGACACTGGTTGAGTCGTTTGAACGGGCGTTCTTCGATGGGCACGTCAATACGCTTTGTAGCATCCACACAATGATCATGCCGTCAGTCTGTGTAAACCATCACATCTCACTTTTACGCCATGAGAACTATTTGTAAATAAACAAAATAAGAAATGGCACATCAGCAAATGATACCGTATTTACATTAACACCAAATTAAACACAAACATGACACTGTAGCACATTAAATTAGATACATTATAAGAAATAAAGTGCATTATAAGGGATAAATAAAATACCTCACTAGCTGGTTGTTGTGAAAAGAAGTCTGCTGTGTTCTTGTTTCTTGGTCGTCTGCTTTGGCTTCAGACGCAAACTTAATGCAATATCACTGAACTGTGTGAGCGACCTGCATCCACGCTTGATCATACTTAACACACCTACTGAATCGACAATACTGTCGTAGTGAAACCAGGGACAAAACATTAGTTCCGGACGCTTGCAGCACATTAACACATTCTAGTACATTACAAATCAGTTTGATTATGTTACATTCACATTTTAATTTTAAATTGATTATTTTCGTATTTATTCATTACGTGAAATTAAAAGATCAATTATGAAGTATGCATCATGAAATACAGTTCATTTATGCAACGTCGCTTACAGTTATTCAGAAATAAGACATTCTTAAAAAGTAAACTACACCTGCAATTCTTGTTAGCCTCTTCTAATATTTCCTTTTTGTGTTATATTCTATTTGAGAGAGCTTTCACTTTGGCTTCAAAAGGGTCTGGTAGGAGATGAAGAGTTTTTACCACCAGACCATTAGGGTCTGTACTGTAGTATCAGGTGTGTGCAGCTTTGGAGAGGTGGGTTCATGTCTCTAAAGATCTCATCTGTTGACTTCCCCATGTTTTGATGCTCAATATCCATGAAATCTGTGATGTAAATGACTATAATTTTTTTTTGTGGGCTGTAAAGATGGGTGACACACTTGTGTTGTATGTTTGCGCTGTAGTATGAAGTGTGTACTCCGGCAGTAAGTGTTTTTCTCTCTCCTCTCAGCTCTGTCCTGCTATTCACTGCTCTTCATGAGGTTCGCCTACAAGGTGCAGCCACGCAACTGGCTGCTGTTTGCTTGCCATTTGACCAATGAGGGGGCTCAGCTAGTCCAGGGCAGTCGTCTCATCAAATACAAGTAAGCAATATTCTATACTGTGTCATACGGTTTTCTATGTGAACAGATCATGTATCAAATAAACTCTGTTGGACATCATTTTCTGAATTTCTGAATGATCTGTGAAGTAACTGGAGATTTATGATAAAGGATAATGTTCAAAAAGTGAAAGGTATAGTGACATGCAGTTAGTGCTTGCTATGACTGTGAGATATAGGATGATAAGATATAGGTTAAAAGTAGCTGAAATTATATATTTTTTAAACTAAGTCCATGGAGTAAAGTTGTTTTATGTTTTCAGCTTGGAGAAGAAGAAGTCATCTTAGTGACTGAAGCAGAGGCATAGCGTTCACTGCAGAGTGGCACCACACTGCTTCATCAGCCCCTCAAAGCCTGGCCATCAAAATCCATTCATCTAAACATCTCCTCTAATCGTCGAAACCACTGCACTTTTAAACCCTATGTTACCATCATTAATCACCCTCGTGAAGTTTTGGTCACTGTAAGGTCAAATGCTGTGATATATTTTTGAGTAAGTGAAACACAAAAATAAAAATACTGATGAATGTTAACCAGCCTGACAGTTTAGACGCCTTGCACACTGGATCCACTTGCTGTTACAGACTTTGAAACCAGGCTAAAGCAATACTTTTTTGTTTGTTAGGCCCTGCAGCAAGATGTTATTCTGTACAATAAAAACAAATTGTGTAAGAACAGGGTAATAACTAATAATGTTTAAACATGTTTAAACCCTAATAAATACATATATGTATTTTATGCTGTAAAGCTGCCCAGACTGTAAAGCTGTATAGTTAGAAAGAGACTGTCTATATTAATTCTCCATGACTGGGCAAGATGAGCTGCTTCGTCAAGTGCCGACCAAACATGTACCGTGTGTTGTTGTCATATGTAATTCACATTAATTTATTCTAATTGTGTTTCTCAAAAAAAAAGTCCCTGATTTATGATTTGATTCTCTGGGTCTTTACAATAAACTGGCAATAACCAACTTAAACACAATTCAGCGATTGAGTGATTTTTGTTTTGTAAAGATTGTTTTTCATGAAGTTTGGCGTTGCAATTTTAATTTTGTCTTTGTTTTATATCCAAGTCCTGTTCCATGGTCATTGATAAGAGTTCAGGAAACCTTTTACAATGTCAGATATTTCTATTTCATTGAGGTCACTGCTCCTTATTTACACATAACACTTGCGTTGAAACACCAAACATATCGTTTCAACAATGTAATATAAAGTTAGTCCTGCAATAACACTTTTTTTTGTAAATGGACAGAATTTTATATTATATTATTGATTCACTATACTGAAAATGTTTTTTTAATGTGTTGAATGGGGGCTCATTTTGACCATTGACTTATTAGATATACTGCTGGGGTTAGTATAGGGGTCATTCTACGAAAACGTGCCATTTTGTGTCCCTGACACAAAATCTACCCCAATAAACTGTATTAACAACACAATTTAAAAAAAAATCATTGGTATGATATGGTAAACAAACAATCTTCATTTTAAATCTTCATTAAATACTCATACATTGATATTTTTTTGCATTTTAAAGATTTTAACATTGTATATCTGTTAAATATGGTAAAAATGGCTTGTCCCTCGGTAAAAAATGTTCTATTACAAGCAGCTTTTAGAGAGGATAAAATCAAATTATCTGAAAACAACTTTGATTTCTGAAAAGCCTTAATTGTTAGTTAACAGATAATGCTTTTATTTTATTCTTGACCTTTTTGGAATATTGAAAAAAATTACATTTAAGTAGTGTCCCTATGTGTTACGTCAAATGCGTTACTTTGGATAAACACGCCCCCAGGGACAATGCACTATCCCATAAGTGACATCATTTTCAGGAAGTGTCATCATCTGCCTTTTATCAGGATGCTGCCAAAGAGACAAGAAAGTGCTCCTCTATTTTAATGAATTTTCATTGAGTTGTTTTTAATTTGACTGAAGGGGACGGTCATAGTGTGTCAAACTGCGTTACCATTATATCATGTATTAAAAAGTTAAAAATTTTAAATTAAAATGTACATATAAAAACACATTTTAGCATCTTTAGAATGCACACCATGTGGTGTCATGGTGTCAACCACATGGCTAGTAATGGCTGCCAAAAGGATATTTTGTCAAACCTGTTACTGTCAAACCTGTTACTATTAACCCTTTCCCCGCCATGACCCCAATTTATTGTGTGTCCAAACCAGAATAATTTATACAATACATGATTATAAATGTTATTTATATTAAGAATAGCATGTTTTGTCCCTAAATATAGTGTCACTTCATTACTTATTTAATACAAGTTGGTGTTGGTAACGCGATTGACCAAGCACATGTCCATGTTGATTATTTTAGGGAAATAAAAAATAAATGAAAATAGCCTGAGATGGCACCACATATTTTTCTTACAGGTAAGGGTCTACTTAAACAAAATGAGTCCTTAAACACAATAAAAACTAGAACTGCAAGCAGTTTTTACCGGGGGCCAAGCCTCCGACGCAACTCGTCGTCAACCGCCGCGCCGGCCGCTCACTCCGCAGAATCTGCGGATGTAAAGTTTTTGACCGTGGGATGTTCGGTGCGGGAGTTGTATAGGTATCGCTGTTTACGGATGAATTTCGCGAAAGTGCCACGGTGGAACGATGCAGCTCAATTCACAGAACAAGTGGATGTCAAGTTTTTTAATGTGCGATGTGTGGTTGGCGAGTTATGAGCAAAAGCAGATTGTCAGCCTTGACAAAATGGCCGCCGGAGCTAATTGCACAATGTAATGTCAATGGACATGCTAACATTCCCGCCTTTTTTCTTTGACGGAAAAAAAAAAATCTAATTTTATTAAAAAGTCCCTTAAACATTAATATTTCTTGGCCATATTTTTTCTATAGACTCGTGTATGCCCCTTGATGGTTTACCGTGAGTTTTAAGAAAATTCCTCTGGCCAATTAGGAGATATAAAATTTCCTAATTTATGGCGCCCCCTTGTGGCGAAATTCTCCAAATATTTTATTGAACGCAATTAAGGGTAGCCCCAACATATGTCTAAAGTTTGGACTTGATCCGACTTATGATTTTGGATTTATGAATATTAACGTAAAACGTAGCTAATCAACAAATATTCAAAGCGCTACCGTTTCGTTATCGATGGTCGTATCCAAATTCTTTCGAAAAATTTGTTTCCGTATGGGTCGGTAGATGTTCTGTGCAAACTTTGGTGTCAATTGTCCAAAAATTGTGGGAGGAGTAGCGAAAAATATGTTTTTCAGTTTTCGCGATTTTGCGAAAAATCTATAATATCGCAAATGGGCGTGGCCTATGCCAAATGATGCAACTGACTCCAGTGCATCTGTGGGTATAAAGTTTTTGACTGTGGGACGTTCGGTTTGGGAGTTATGACCCCAAACGCGTTTTCCTTCGTTGTAGCGCCACCTAGTGGCCGGCATGTCTGAATTTTTTTGTAGGCCGAGAGGCCGGGGGTCTGAACTAGTCATACAAGTGGCATGTCCCAACCCTTTACGGTTTGGGCTGCAGCACCACTTTTACTCGGAGAAAAATAAAAATAATAATAATAATAATAATCGCCACAAAAACAATAGGGTTCCCTGCCCCGCAGGGCTTGGGAACCGCGTTGCTGTGCAAAACGCGGTCCCAGCTCCTGCTCGGGCTTGGCCCCCTAATAATAATAATCGCCACAAAAACAATAGGGTTCCCTGCCCCGCAGGGCTTGGGAACCGCGTTGCTGTGCAAAACGCGGTCCCAGCTCCTGCTCGGGCTTGGCCCCCTAACTAGAACTGCAAGCAGTTTTTACCGGGGGCCAAGCCTACGACGCAACTCGTCGTCAACCGCCGCGCCGGCCGCTCACTTCACAGAATCTGTGGATGTAAAGTTTTTGACTGTGGGATGTTCGGTTGGCGAGTTATGAGCAAAAGCAGATTAAAATGGCGACCCGAGCTAATTGCACAATGTAATGTCAATGGACATGCTATCTGAGATTAGCAATTGCGCCAAATCTCTTTGACGGAAAAAAAAAATCTAATTTTATTAAAAAGTCCCTTAAACATTACTATTTCTTGGCCATATTTTTTATATCGACTCGGGTATGCCCCTTGATGGTTTCCCTGGAGTTTTAAAAAAATTCCTTGGGCCAATTAGGAGATATCAAATTTCCTCATTTTATGGCGCCCCCTTATGGCGAAATTCTCCAATTTTTTTATTGAACGCAATTAAGGGTAGCACCAACATATGTCTAAAATTTTGACTTGATCCGACTTATACTTTTGGATTTATGAATATTTACGTACAAGGAAGTAACTGTGAGCTAATTTTCAAATATTCAAAGCGCTACCGTTTCGTCATCGAAGGTCGTATCAAAATTCTTTCGGATAACTTTTTTCCGTGTGGGTCGGTAGATGTTCTGTGCAAAGTCTGGTGTCAATTGTGCAAAAATTGTGGGAGGAGTAGCAAAAAATAAGTTTTGCAGTTTCCGCGATTTTGCGAAAAATCTATAATATCGCAAATGGGCGTGGCCTATGCCAAATGATGCAGATGACTCCAGTGCATATGTGGATATAAAGTTTTTGACGGTGGGACGTTCGGTGTGGGAGTTATAGCCCCAAACGCGTTTTCTTTGGTGTAGCGCCACCTAGTGGCCGGCATGTCTGAATTTTTTTGTAGGCCGAGAGGCCGGGGGTCTGAACTAGTCATGCAAGTGGCATGTCCCAACCCTTTACGGTTTGGGCTGTGGACACAGTTTTATGCGGCGAAGTATAATAATAATAATCCTTACAAAAACAATAGGGTTCCCTGCCCCGCAGGGCTTGGGAACCGCGTTGCTTTGCATACAGCGGTCCCAGCCTGCTCGGGCTTGGCCCCCTAATAATACTTTGAAAATCTGATTTTCAGAGAGGGAAATGGCACGTTTTCGTAGAATGACCCATAGTCTAGGCTACAACAATGCAAACATATTTTCATGTGTTATATTATACAAAGTAACAACTGAATATCACTGTAGCTGTCAGATGACAATGGAATGCAGTGGACAAGGGGTATAAAGTACGAAAAAATGGAAATACTAAAGTTGTAGACTAAATTAGTTCAATAATGGGATAAACAAACTCAATCCGGCAGGGGGCAGTAGTACAATAACAACGAACCCGTTGCAGAGAGTCGAGCGACGGAGAAGAAGCAGACTGAACATGGCGTCCCTCAGCATCAGCAATGATGAGTGGAAAGCTATCTGCGACAAATTCACCAACGCCCAGAACCTCACTGATGTGGAATCACGAACTGACCCAGAGAATGACCCCTTCCGCTCTAAATACAAGGCCAGGGAGCTTCTCCGAGAGATATACTGCTCGCTGAAGAGTTTCGAGGCTGGTGAAGAGGAGAGCGGCGGAGAGGGCGGCGACCAGCGGCCCGCAGAGCCGCCGGTGGACGGGCAGAGGGTGGACTTCTTCGAGCAGGGCTTGAGCGGCGACTCGCCAGCCGGGCTGCGGGCCGCTAAACTCGGGGCGGTGGAGTATTACCTGGGCGTCAACCACGTCGACACAGAGGAGCTGTCAGCCGGGCAGGAGCATCTGATGAACTGCATGAAACTGTTGGACAGATGCAGAGTGTCCTCCGAGAACGTGTCGTTGTTTATCCATGCCAGGGTGACGTTGACTTTAGCTTTCCTTCAATTAAAAACAGCCGAATGATTGACAAGACATGCATGCAAACGTGCCAGGACTAACAGCTAACTTTAAGCTCAATCACCATTTCTAAATAGGCCTATAATATGACATAATGTTGAAAGCTATGGTATACTGCAAAAAGGATGCTGCTGCAAATCATCGGTAACTTAATTCCCACAGTAGACCTATATCAGGCTAAATGAACCCTAATACATTGGCATAGCCTTATCAATAACGCTATTCTTTTAGTTGAGGGCGCGTGGTAGGCCTGTGGCAAAGAAGTTTTGTAACACCATCAACATAACACACATCATCACTGATTTTTTAAAGGCGCCATTATCAACAAAATTCAAAACAGAACCACCAACATCCTACTGATGTGGGAGATTAGATGATTCTGATCGTGTGCTCATCTGTTGGTTGTTTGTGTTATAATCAGAACCAGTTGGGAATCCTTTGGGCAGGCCGGGATGAGACTGAGACGGCTCAGGGATTCCTCGAAACATCAGAATCCATCTACCAACGTTATATGAAGGAGGTAAGGTCTAAGAACGCTCTCCTGTCTGTGTGACCGTTATCTTTGAGCTGCTTGTACAATGACTGATCAATGACAGGAGAGACTAGCATAGGAACACCTATCACTACTTCAGGAATAGGGATACAGATACGGTTTGCACATGGTGATGTGTGGTACATTAGAGATTGTTCACACTTGTGAATCGCCATCATGTATGTATCATGTCCACTCGCCATCATGTATTTATATATAACTGTAATTAACCTTCAGTCAAGCCAAGGCAGATCATTGCATTGTTGTATTTTACCTATACAGTGTGTCACTTGCTGTAACGGTGTGTTACATGTTGACAAACATGGCAGTGATTTAAAATTATGGATTACTGTTTGTGTTTTTGTTTGTTTTTGCAATCAGGATGGAAGTCCTCCCACTGATATGACAGATTACTTTGCTACTGAGGAGAACCTGCTGACACATCAGGAAAGGACCAAAAGGTACACGTGAACTTGTGCTCAAATCAACACACATGCACTTTTACAGACGTTCTACTTGTTTGTATGAGTGTTATTGTCCCAAAGTCTGCGTGGTAGTGGTCGTTCATGCAGCAAAACATGTGTTTAGTTTTATCATCCTAACATTATCTCCAACTGTCCCTTCTCAGGTTTGAGTTGGCCTACACCCATTCCATGTACTACCTTGCTCAAGTCTATAAAAACCTTGGTGAGTCTGAACTTTTATCTAATTATTAAGCCTTTTAAAGTTGTCATATTTTTGAAGCATTTAATAAGTCTTCTTCTGAAATGAATACATATTTATCTATGGGAATATAACACAATCTGTGCCTTGTTGTTGTGCAAATATATTTTGCTTTATGTTATTATAGTTATACTTTCTATAATAATGTATTGTTGCTTTTCTAAGGTGAAACTGAGCGTGCGGCCACCTACTGCCACAGCACCCTGCAGAGACAGTTAAAGTTAAATCAGTTCAGTCCAATGGAGTGGGCTCTGAATGCTGCAACACTATCACAGTATTACATCACTAAGGTAGAAGGGCATTGTTTGATTTCATTGGTTGAAAACAACGCATCTGAAAGGATTTTGCTTGTTACCATTGTGGAAGAAGTGTTTGTGTTGAAGAAAACTTCACTATAGTCCAATATGAAAACAAATCTTTACTTAGTTTCAAAATACAATACAGATGATTATGGTCAGCATTCATGCATGGAGAGAAGAGCAGAGCATCCTACAACGAGTAATGCCAGGTTCTTGTCTGAGTTGTACACACAAAATCAGCTGCTTTATACAGAATGGTTGACATGGTCAGATAGGTAGAATAACAATGGAACAATCAAGTTTGGTTCTTGATGACATCAATGCTAATCTGAATCTGGGAGCTTCCAGGATGGCCACCACATAGGGTGTCAGCCCAATCAGACTGATTTAATCACAATAGAAACTACAGACAAGATACATCAGTAGTTAAGATGAGAGGAAATAATGACTGTAGAGACAAGAGTAGGATTAAACTAATCAATATAAAATTGGCTTCCACACGATCCAATATTGTTTCATCAAGGGGGGAAAAGGTTTTACCTTCTTTACACACCAATCTTTAAATTATTCCTTGTAGTAAACTATTTTTGATTACATTGCAAGAATTTTGTTTGAAATAATGTGTGCGTATGTGTGTGATGTGTAGGGCCGGTACATGGAGGGCAGACATTGCCTCTCAGCTGCTACTGTCATATCAGGCTTGGCAGGAGAGGTTCCTTCTGAGGCAGCAGCACAGGAGAGTACGTATCTGTCTAAATCTCTTAAAAGAAAATACAAATACAGTGAGTTAAACAGGAGAGAGCACAACTGTGTAGGCACGGCTTATCATCTCTTTCTCCCTCTGCTTGATCCAGGTGAGACGGAGAGTGAGCGCAGGGAGCAGCTCAGACAGAAGAGAGCAGAGATTGCCAGATGTTGGATCAAATACTGTCTGAATCTCTTGCAGGACTCTAAGAAGCTGCTTGAGGTACTGTGTGTGTGTGTGGGTGGGTGGCTGGACACCTATGTGTGGCTGCGGCTCTTTCTTTATAATGTCTTTATACGCCTTCAAGTATAAGACTGAAACTGAAATTCACACCCCATATGAACAGTGATTGCTACCATTGCTTTTTAGCTGCCTACGTTTATGTTTTTACATGAATATCTGAGTTTTAGATCTACGTCCATTTTTTGTTGTTGCTGTCTTGAACATTTTTCTTGTTTGTGTGCAGGATAACATTGGGGAGCTGGATACTGATCGTCAAGAGGAGTTGAAGAGGGCGAGAAGACGTGAGGAGGAGGAAGAAGAGAAGGGCAGGAAGAGTGCAATGCTGTTTGGC